>NC_054473.1:189317169-189617169 GCF_017639515.1 Carcharodon carcharias | reverse complement strand
GATAACACTGAAATCCGCTGTAATCTGGTCCTGTGTTTCCCAGAGTTAGCACTGATATCTGCAGTAATCTGGTGCTGTGTTTCGCAGTGCTAACACTGAAATCTGAAGTAATCTGGTGTTGTGTTTCCCAGTGTTAACACTGAAATCTGCAGTAATCTGGTGATGTGTTTCCCAATGTTAACACTGAAATCTGAAGTAATCTGGTGTTGTGTTTCCCAGTGTTAACACTGAAATCTGCAGTAATCTGGTGCTGTGTTTCCTAGTGTTAATACTGAAATCTGCAGTAATCTGGTGCTGTGTTTTCCAGAGTTAACATTGAAATCTGCAGTAATCTGGTGCTGTTTTTCCCAGTGCTAACACTGAAATCCGCAGTAATCTGGTGCTGTGTTTCCAAGTGCTAACACTGAAATCTGCAGTAATCTGGTGCTGTGCTTCCCAGTGTTAACACTGAAATTCACAGTAATCTGGTGTTTTGTTTCCCAGTGTTAATACTGGAATCTTCAGTAATCTGTTGTGGTGTTTCCCTGTGTTAATATTGTAATCTGCAGTAATCTGGGGCTGTGTTTCCCAGTGCTAACACTGAAATCTGCAGTAATCTGGTGCTGTGTTTCCCTGTGTTAATCCTGGAATCATCAGTAACCTGGTGCTATGTTTCCCAGTGTCAACCTGAAATCGGCAGTTGTCTGTTGCTGTGTTTCCCAGTCTTAATACCGGATTGTTCGGTAATCTGGTGCTGTGTTTCCTGGTGTTCACATTGAAATCTGCAGTAATCTGGTGCTGTGTTTGCCAGAGTTAACACTGAAATCTACAGTAATCTGGTGCTGCGTTTCCCAGTGTTAACACTGAAATCCGTTGTAATCTGGTGCTGTGTTTCCCAGAGCTAACACTAAAATCTGCAGTATTCTTGTGCTGTGTTTCCCAGTGTAAGTACTGAAATCTGAAGTAATCTGGTTTGGGTTTCCTAGTGTTAACACTGAAATCCGCTGTGATCTGGTCCTGTAGTTCCCAGAGTTAACACTGAAATCTGCATTAATGAAATCCACTGTAATGTTGTCCTGTGTTGCCCAGAGTTAACACTGAAATCTGCATTAATCTGGTGCTGTGTTTCCCAGAGTCAACACTGAAATCTGCCCTAATCTGGTGCTGTGTTTTGCAGTGCTAACACTGAAATCTGAAGTAATCTGGTGTTGTGTTTCCCAGTGTTAACAGTGAAATCTGCCGTAATCTGGTGCTGTGTTTCCCAGTGTTAACACTGAAATCTGCATTAATCTGGTACTATGTTTCCCAGAGGTAACACTGAAATCTGCAGTAATCTGGTGCTGTGTTTCCCAGTGTTAACACTGAAATCCGCTGTAATCTGGTGCTGTGTTTCCCAGAGCTAACACTAAAATCTGCAGTATTCTTGTGCTGTGTTTCCCAGTGTAAGTACTGAAATCTGAAGTAATCTGGTTTGGGTTTCCTAGTGTTAACACTGAAATCCGCTGTGATCTGATCCTGTGGTTCCCAGTGTTTGCACTGGTATCTGCAGTAATCTGGTGCTGTGTTTCCCAGTGTTTACACTGAAATCCACAGTAATCTGGTCCTGTGTTTCCCAGTGTTAACACTGAAATCCACTGTAATGTTGTCCTGTGTTGCCCAGAGTTAACACTGAAATCTGCATTAATCTGGTGCTGTGTTTCCCAGAGTCAACACTGAAATCTGCCCTAATCTGGTGCTGTGTTTTGCAGTGCTAACACTGAAATCTGAAGTAATCTGGTGTTGTGTTTCCCAGTGTTAACAGTGAAATCTGCCGTAATCTGGTGCTGTGTTTCCCAGTGTTAACACTGAAATCTGCATTAATCTGGTACTATGTTTCCCAGAGGTAACACTGAAATCTGCAGTAATCTGGTGCTGTGTTTCCCAGTGTTAACACTGAAATCCGCTGTAATCTGGTGCTGTGTTTCCCAGAGCTAACACTAAAATCTGCAGTATTCTTGTGCTGTGTTTCCCAGTGTAAGTACTGAAATCTGAAGTAATCTGGTTTGGGTTTCCTAGTGTTAACA
The DNA here is from genome assembly GCF_017639515.1 of Carcharodon carcharias. Taxonomy (NCBI): domain Eukaryota; kingdom Metazoa; phylum Chordata; class Chondrichthyes; order Lamniformes; family Lamnidae; genus Carcharodon; species Carcharodon carcharias. Next base: position 189,615,127 of record NC_054473.1, on the reverse strand, counting down.
CTGAAATCCGCTGTGATCTGATCCTGTGGTTCCCAGTGTTTGCACTGGTATCTGCAGTAATCTGGTGCTGTGTTTCCCAGTGTTTACACTGAAATCCACAGTAATCTGGTCCTGTGTTTCCCAGTGTTAACACTGAAATCCACTGTAATGTTGTCCTGTGTTGCCCAGAGTTAACACTGAAATCTGCATTAATCTGGTGCTGTGTTTCCCAGAGTCAACACTGAAATCTGCCCTAATCTGGTGCTGTGTTTTGCAGTGCTAACACTGAAATCTGAAGTAATCTGGTGTTGTGTTTCCCAGTGTTAACACTGAAATCTGCAGTAATCTGGTGCTGTATTTCCCAGTGTTAACACTGAAATCTGCATTAATCTGGTGCTGTGTTTCCCAGAGGTAACACTGAAATCTGCAGTAATCTGGTGCTGTGTTTCCCAGTGTTAACACTGAAATCCGCTGTAATCTGGTGCTGTGTTTCCCAGAGCTAACACTAAAATCTGCAGTATTCTTGTGCTGTGTTTCCCAGTGTAAGTACTGAAATCTGAAGTAATCTGGTTTGGGTTTCCTAGTGTTAACACTGAAATCTGCTGTGATCTGGTCCTGTGGTTCCCAGAGTTAGCACTGGTATCTGCAGTAATCTGGTGCTGTGTTTCCCAGTGTTTACACTGAAATCCACAGTAATCTGGTCCTGTGTTTCCCAGTGTTAACACTGAAATCCACTGTAATCTTGTCCTGTGTTGCCCAGAGTTAACACTGAAATCTGCATTAATCTGGTGCTGTGTTTCCCAGAGTTAACACTGAAATCTGCATTAATCTGGTGCTGTGTTTCCCAGAGTCAACACTGAAATCTGCCCTAATCTGGAGCTGTGTTTCGCAGTGTTAATACTGAGATCTGCAGTAATCCGGTGCTGTGTTTTCCAGAGTTAACGTTGAAATCTACAGTAATCTGGTGCTGTGTTTCCCAGTGTTAACACTGAAATCCGCAGTAATCTGGTGCTGTGTTTTCCAGTGTTAATACTGGAATCTTCAGTAATCTGTTGTGGTGTTTCCCTGTGTTAATATTGTAATCTGCAGTAATCTGGTGCTGTGTTTCCCAGAGTTAACACTGAAATCTGCAGTATTCTGGCACTGTGCTTCCCAGCGTTAACACTGAAATCCACAGTAATCTGGTGCTGTGTTACCAAGAGTTAACACTGAAATCCGCTGTAATCTGGTCCTGTGTTTCCCAGAGTTAACACTGAAATCTGCAGTAATGTGTTGCTGTGTTTCCTAGTGTTAACACTGAAATGTTCTGTAATCTGGTGCTGTTTGTCCGAGTGTAAATACTGAAATCTGCAGTATTCTGGGGCTGTGTTACCCAGTGCTAACACTGAAATCTGCAGTAATCTGGTACTGTGTTTCCCAGTTTTAATACTGGAATCATCAGTTATCTGGTGCTGTGTTTCCCTGTGTTAGCACTGAAATCCGCAGTAATCTGGTGCTGTGTTTCCCAGTGTTAACACTGAAATCTGCAGTAATCTGGTGCTATGATTCCCAGTGTTAACACTGAAATCCACAGTAATCTGGTGCTGTGATTCCCAGCGTAAACACTGAAATCCACAGTAATCAGGTGCTGTGTTTCCCAGTGTAAATACTGAAATCTGCAGTAATCTGGTGCGAGGTTTCTCAGCTTTAACACTGAAGTCTGCTGTAATCTGTTTCTGTGTTTCCCAGAGTTAACACTGAAATCTGCAGTAATCTGGTGCTGTGTTTCCCAGTGTCAACCTGAAATTGGCAGTTATCTGGTGCTGTGTTACCCAGTGTTAATACAGGAATCTTCAGTAATCTGGTGCTGTATTTCCCAGTGTTCACATTGTAATCTGCAGTAATCTGGTCCTGTGTTTCCCAGTGTTAACACTGAAATCTGCAGTAATCTGGTGCTATGTTTCCCAGTGTTAACACTGAAATCCACAGTAACCTGGTGCTGTGTTTCCTAGTGTTAATACTGAAATCTGCAGTAATCTGGTGCGGGGTTTCTCAGCGTTAACACTGCAATCTGCTGTAATCTGTTCCTGTGTTTCCCAGAGTTAACACTGAAATCTGCAGTAATCTGGTGCTGTGTTTCCCAGTGTTAACACTGAAATCCACAGTAACCTGGTGCTGTGATTCCCAGTGTAAACACTGAAATCCACAGTAATCTGGTGCTGTGTTTGTCAGTGTAAATACTGAAATCTGCAGTAATCTGGTGCTGGGTTTCTCAATGTTAAGACTGAAATCTGCTGTAATCTTGTCCTGTGTTTCCCAGAGTTAACACTGAAATCTGCAGTAATCTGGTGTTGTGCTTCCCAGCGTTAACCCTGAAATCCACAGTAATCTGGTGCCGTGTTACCAAGAGTTAACACTGAAATCCGCTGTAATCTGGTCCTGTGTTTCCCAGAGTTAACACTGAAATCTGCAGTAATCTGGTGCTGTGTTTCCCAGTGCTAACACTGAAATCTGCAGTAATCTGGTGCTGTCTTTCCCAGTGTTAATATTGGAATGATCAGTTATCTGGTGCTGTGTTTCCCAGTGTTAATACTGGAATCTTCAGTAATCTGGTGCTGTCTTTCCCAGTGTTAATATTGGAATGATCAGTTATCTGGTGCTGTGTTTCCCAGTGTTAATACTGCAATCTTCAGTAATCTGGTGCTGTGCTTCCCAGTGTTAATACTGGAATCTTCAGTAATCTGTTGCTGTGTTTCCCAGTGTTAATACTGAAATCTGCAGTAATTTGGTGCTGTGTTTTGCAGTGTTAATATTGAAATCTGCAGTAATTTGGTCCTGTTTTTCCCAGTGTTAACACTGAAATCCGCTGCAATCTGGACCTGTGTTTCCCAGAGTGAACACTGAAAACCACAGTAATCTGGTTTTGTTTTACCAAGAGTTAACACTGAAATCTGCTGTAATCTGGTCCTGTGTTTCCCAGTGTTAACACTGAAATCTGCAGTAACCTGGTGCTATGTTTCCCAGTGTTATCACTGAAATCCTCAGTAATCTGGTGCTGTGATTCCCAGCGTATACACTGAAATCCACAGTAATCAGGTGCTGTGTTTCCCAGTGTAAATACTGAAATCTGCAGGAATCTGGTGCGGGGTTTCTCTGCGTTAACACTGAAATCTGCTGTAATCTGTTCCTGTGTTTCCCAGAGTTAACACTGAAATCTGCAGTATTCTGGCACTGTGCTTCCCAGCGTTAACACTGAAATCCACAGTAATCTGGTGCTGTGTTACCAAGAGTTAACACTGAAATCTGCTGTAATCTGGTCCTGTGTTTCCCAGAGTTAACACTGAAATCTGCAGTAATGTGTTGCTGTGTTTCCCAGTGTTAACACTGAAATCCGCTGTAATCTGGTCCTGTGTTTCCCAGAGTTAGCACTGATATCTGCAGTAATCTGGTGCTGTGTTTCCCAGTGTTAACACTCAAATCCACAGTAAACTGGTGCTGTGTTTCGCAGTGCTAACACTGAAATCTGAAGTAATCTGGTGTTGTGTTTCCCAGTGTTAACACTGAAATCTGCATTAATCTGGTGCTCTGTTTCCCCGAGGTAACGCTGAAATCTGCAGTAATCTGGTGCTGTGTTTCCCAGAGTTAACACTGAAATCTGCAGTAATTTGGTGCTGTGTTTCCCACTATTAATACTGAAATCTGCAGTTATTTGGTGCCATTTTTCCCAGTGTTATTTCTAAAATCTGCAGTATTTTCGTGCTGTGCTTCCCAAAGTTAATACTGAAATCTGCAGTAATCTGGTGCTGTTTCCCAGTGTTAATACTGCAATCTGCAGTAATCTGGTGCTGTGTTTCCCAGTGTTAATACTGAAATCTGCAGTAATCTGGTGCTGTGTTTCCCAGTGTTAATACTGAAATCTGCAGTAATCTGGTGCTGTGTTTCCCAGTGTTAATACTGAAAATCTGCAGTATCTGGTGCTGTGTTTCCCAGAGTTAACACTGAAATCTTCAGTAATCTGGTGCTGTGTTTCCCTGTGTTAATACTGAAACTGCAGTAAATCTGGTGGCTGTGTTTCCCAGTGTTAACTACTGAAAACTGCAGTAATCTGGTGCTGTGTTTCCCAGTGTTAACACTGAAATCTGCAGTAATCTGGTGCTGTGTTTCCCAGTGTTAACACTTTATTCTGCAATAATCTGGTGCCATGTTTCCGAGAGTTATCACTGAAATCTGCAGTAATCTGGTGCTGTGTTTCCCAGAGTTGTCACTGAAATCTGCAGTAATCTGGTGCTGTGTTTCCCAGTGTTAATACTGGAATCTTCAGTAATCTGGTGCTGTGTTTCCCAGTGTCAACCTTAAATCTGCAGTAATCTGGTGCTGTGTTTCCCAGTGTTAATACTGAAATCTGCAGTAATCTGGTGCTGTGTTTCCGAGTTTTAACACTTAATCTGCATTAATCTAGTGCTGTGTTTCCCAGTTTTAACACTGAAATCTGCAGTAATCTGGTGCCGTGTTTCCTAGAGTTAACACTGAAATCTGCAGTAATCTGGTGCTGAGTTTCCAAGTGTTAGCACTGAAATCTGCAGTAATCTGGTGCTGTGTTTCCCAATGTTAATACTGAATCTGCAGTAATCTGGTGCTGTGTTTCCCAGATGTTAATACTGAAATCTGCAGTAATCCTGTGCTGTGTTTCCCAGTGTTAACACTGAAATCTGCAGTAATCTGGTGCTGTGTTTCCCAGTGTTAACACTGAAATCTGCAGTAATCTGGTGCTGTGTTTCCCAGTGTTAATACTGAAATCTGCAGTAATCTGGTGCTGTGTTTCCCAGTGTTAATACTGAAATCTGCAGTAATCTGGTGCTGTGTTTCCCAGTGTTAACACTGAAATCTGCAGTAATCTGGTGCTGTGTTTCCCAGTGTTAACACTGAAATCTGCAGTAATCTGGTGCTGTGTTTCCCAGATGTAACACTGAAATCTGCAGTAATCTGGTGCTGTGTTTCCCAGTGTTAATACTGAAATCTGCAGTAATCTGGTGCTGTGTTTCCCAGTGTTAATACTGAAATCTTCAGTAATCTGGTGCTGTGTTTCCCAGTGTTAATACTGAAATCTGCAGTAATCTGGTGCTGTGTTTCCCAGTGATAACACTGAAATCTGCAGTAATCTGGTGCTGTGTTTCCCAGTGTTAACACTGAAATCTGCAGTAATCTGGTGCTGTGTTTCCCAGTGTTAATACTGAAATCTGCAGTAATCTGGTGCTGTGTTTCCCAGTGTTAATACTGAAATCTGCAGTAATCTGGTGCTGTGTTTCCCAGTGTTAACACTGAAATCTGCAGTAATCTGGTGCTGTGTTTCCCAGAGTTAACACTGAAATCTGCAGTAATCTGGTGCTGTGTTTCCCAGTGTTAACACTGAAATCTGCAGTAATCTGGTGCTGTGTTTCCCAGTGTTAACACTGAAATCTGCAGTAATCTGGTGCTGTGTTTCCCAGTGTTAACACTGAAATCTGCAGTAATCTGGTGCTGTGTTTCCCAGAGTTAACACTGAAATCTGCAGTAATCTGGTGCTGTGTTTCCCAGTGTTAACACTGAAATCTGCAGTAATCTGGTGCTGTGTTTCCCAGTGTTAATACTGAAATCTGCAGTAATCTGGTGCTGTGTTTCCCAGTGTTAATACTGAAATCTGCAGTAATCTGGTGCTGTGTTTCCCAATGTTAATACTGAAATCTGCAGTAATCTGGTGCTGTGTTTCCCAGTGTTAACACTGAAATCTGCAGTAATCTGGTGCTGTGTTTCCCAGTGTTAACACTGAAATCTGCAGTAATCTGGTGCTGTGTTTCCCAGTGTTAATACTGAAATCTGCAGTAATCTGGTGCTGTGTTTCCCAGTGTTAATACTGAAATCTGCAGTAATCTGGTGCTGTGTTTCCCAGAGTTAACACTGAAATCTGCAGTAATCTGGTGCTGTGTTTCCCAGTGTTAACACTGAAATCTGCAGTAATCTGGTGCTGTGTTTCCCAGTGTTAACACTGAAATCTGCAGTAATCTGGTGCTGTGTTTCCCAGTGTTAACACTGAAATCTTCAGTAATCTGGTGCTGTGTTTCCCAGTGTTAACACTGAAATCTGCAGTAATCTGGTGCTGTGTTTCCCAGTGTTAACACTGAAATCTGCAGTAATCTGGTGCTGTGTTTCCCAGTGTTAACACTGAAATCTGCTGTAATCTGGTGCTGTGTTTCCCAGAGTTAACACTGAAATCTGCAGTAATCTGGTGCTGTGTTTCCCAGTGTTAACACTGAAATCTGCAGTAATCTGGTGCTGTGTTTCCCAGTGTTAATACTGAAATCTGCAGTAATCTGGTGCTGTGTTTCCCAGTGTTAATACTGGAATCTTCAGTAATCTGGTGCTGTGTTTCCCATTGTTAATACTGGAATCTGCAGTAATCTGGTGCTGTGTTTCCCAGAGTTAACACTGAAATCTGCAGTAATCTGGTGCTGTGTTTCCCAGTGTTAACACTGAAATCTGCAGTAATCTGGTGCTGTGTTTCCCAGTGTTAATACTGGAATCTGCAGTAATCTGGTGCTGTGTTTCCCAGTGTTAATACTGAAATCTGCAGTAATCTGGTGCTGTGTTTCCGAGAGTTAACACTGAAATCTGCAGTAATCTGGTGCCGTGTTTCGTATAGTTAACACTGAAATCTGCAGTAATCTGGTGCTGTGTTTCCCAGTGTTAATACTGGAATCTTCAGTAATCTGGTGCTGTGTTTCCCAGTGTTAACACTGAAATCTGCAGTAATCTGGTGCTGTGTTTCCCAGTGTTAATACTGAAATCTGCAGTAATCTGGTGCTGTGTTTCCGAGTTTTAACACTGAAATCTGCATTAATCTGGTGCTGTGTTTCCCAGTGTTAACACTGAAATCTGCAGTAATCTGGTGCTGTGTTTCCCAGTGTTAGCACTGAAATGCTGCAGTAATCTGGTGCTGTGTTTCCCAGAGTTAACACTGAAATCTGCTCTAATCTGGTGCTGTGTTTCCCAGAGTTAACCCTGAAATCTGCAGTAATCTGGTGCTGATTTTCCCAAGTTAACACTGAAATCTGCAGTAATCTGGTGCTGTGTTTCCCAGTGTTAACACTGAAATCTGCAGTAATCTGGTGCTGTGTTTCCCATTGTTAATACTGAAATCTGCAGTAATCTGGTGCTGTGTTTCCCAGTGTTAATACTGAAATCTGCAGTAATCTGTTGCCGTGTTTCCCAGAGATTAATACTGAAATCTGCAGTAATCTGGTGCTGTGTTTCCAGAATGTTAATACTGAAATCTGCAGTAATCTGGTGCTGTGTTTCCCAGAGTTAACACTGAAATCTGCAGTAATCTGGTGCTGTGTTTCCCAGTGTTAACACTGAAATCTGCAGTAATCTGGTGCTTGTTTCCCAGTGTTAACACTGAAATCTGCCGTAATCTGGTGCTGTGTTTCCCAGAGTTAACACTGAAATCTGCAGTAATCTGGTGCTGTGTTTCCCAGAGTTAACACTGAAATCTGCAGTAATCTGGTGCTGTGTTTCCCAGAGTTAACACTGAAATCTGCAGTAATCTGGTGCTGTGTTTCCCAGTGTTAACACTGAAATCTGCAGTAATCTGGTGATGTGTTTCCCAGTGTTAACACTGAAATCTGCAGTAATCTGGCGCTGTTTCCCAGTGTTAAGACGAAAATCTGCAGTAATCTGGTGCTGTGTTTCCCAGTGTTAATACTGAAATCTGCAGTAATCTGGTGCTGTGTTTCCCAGTGTTAATACTGAAATCTGCAGTAATCTGATGCTGTGTTTCCCAGTGTTAACACTGAAATCTGCAGTAATCTGGTGCTGTGTTTCCCAAAGTTAACACTGAAATCTGCAGTAATCTGGTGCTGTGTTTCCCAGTGTTAACACTGAAATCTGCAGTAATCTGGTGCTGTGTTTCCCAGTGCTTACGCTGAAATCTGCAGTAATCTGGTGCTGTGTTTCCCAGTGTTAAAACTGAAATCTGCATTAAACTGGTGCTGTGTTTCCCAGTGTTAACACTGAAATCTGCAGCAATCTGGTGTTCTGTTTCCCAGTGTTAACACTGAAATCTTCAGTAATCTGGTGCTGTTGTATCCCAGTGTTAACACTGAAATCTGCAGTAATCTGGTGCTGTGTTTCCCAGTGTTAACACTGAAATCTGCAGTAATCTGGTGCTGTGTTTCCCAGTGTTAACACTGAAATCTGCAGTAATCTGGTGCTGTGTTTCCCAGTGTTAATACTGAAATCTGCAGTAATCTGGTGCTGTGTTTCCCAGTGTTAATACTGAAATCTTCAGTAATCTGGTGCTGTGTTTCCCAGTGTTAATACTGCAATCTTCAGTAATCTGTTTGCTGTGTTTCCAGTGTTAACACTGAAATCTTCAGTAATCTGGTGCTGTGTTTCCCAGTGTTAACACTGAAATCTGCAGTAATCTGGTGCTGTGTTTCCCAGTGTTAACACTGAAATCTGCAGTAATCTGGTGCTGTGTTTCCCAGTGTTAATACTGAAATCTGCAGTAATCTGGTGCTGTGTTTCCCAGTGTTAACACTGAAATCTGCAGTAATCTGGTGCTGTGTTTCCCAAGTGGTTAATACTGAAATCTGCAGTATTTTGGTGTTCTGTTTCCCAGTGTTAACACTGAAATCTGCAGTAATCTGGTGCTGTGTTTCCCAGTGTTAACACTGAAATCTGCAGTAATTTGGTGCTGTGTTTCCCAGTGTTAATACTGAAATCTGCAGTAAATCTGGTGCTGTGTTTCCCAGTGTTAATACTGAAATCTGCAGTAATCTGGTGCTGTGTTTCCCAGTGTTAATACTGAAATCTGCAGTAATCTGGTGCTGTGTTTCCCAGTGTTAAAACTGAAATCTGCAGTAATTCTGGTGCTGTGTTTCCCAGGTTAACACTGAAATCTTCAGTAATCTGGTGCTGTGTTTCCCAGCGTTAATACTGTAATCTGCAGTTATGTGGTGCTATGTTTCCCAGTGTTAATACTGAAATCTGCAGTAATCTGGTGCTGTGTTTCCAGTGTCATTACTGGAATCTGCAGTAATTTGATGCTGTGTTTCCCAGTGTTAATACTGAAATCTGCAGTAATCTGGTGCCGTGTTTCCCATGTGTTAATACTGAAATCTGCAGTAATCTTGGTGCTGTGTTTCCCAGATGTTACTACTGAAATCTGCAGTAATCTGGTGCTGCTGTTTCCCAGTGTTAATCTGAAATCTGCAGTAATCTGGTGCTGTGTTTCCCAGTGTTAATACTGAAATCTGCAGTAATCTGGTGCTGTGTTTCCCAGATGTTAATACTGAAATCTGCAGTAATCTGGTGCTGTGTTTCCCAGTGTTAATACTGGAATCTGTATTAATTTGGTGCTGTGTTTCACAGAGTTAACACTGAAATCTTCAGTAATCTGGTGCTGTGTTTCCCAGTGTTAATACTGAAATCTGCAGTAATCTGATGCTGTGTTTCCCAGTGTTAACACTTAAATCTGCATTAATCTATTGCTGTGTTTCCCAGTGTTAATACTGAAATCTGCAGTAATCTGGTGCTGTGTTTCCCAGTGTTAATACTGAAATCTGCAGTAATCTGGTGCTGTGTTTCCCAGTGTTAACACTGAAATCTGCAGTAATCTGGTGCTGTGTTTCCCAGTGTTAATACTGAAATCTGCAGTAATCTGGTGCTGTGTTTCCCAGTGTTAACACTGAAATCTGCAGTAATCTGGTGCTGTGTTTCCCAGTGTTAACACTGAAATCTGCAGTAATCTGGTGCTGTGTTTCCCAGTGTTAATACTGAAATCTGCAGTAATCTGGTGCTGTGTTTCCCAGTGTTAATACTGAAATCTGCAGTAATCTGGTGCTGTGTTTCCCAGTGTTAATACTGAAATCTGCAGTAATCTGGTGCTGTGTTTCCCAGTGTTAACACTGAAATCTGCAGTAATCTGGTGCTGTGTTTCCCAGTGTTAACTCTGAAATCTGCAGTAATCTGGTGCTGTGTTTCCCAGTGTTAATACTGAAATCTGCAGTAATCTGGTGCTGTGTTTCCCAGTGTAAATACTGAAATCTGCAGTAATCTGGTGCTGTGTTTCCCAGTGTTAACACTGAAATCTGCAGTAATCTGGTGCTGTGTTTCCCAGTGTTAATACTGGAATCTGCAGTAATTTGGTGCTGTGTTTCCCAGTGTTAATACTGAAATCTGCAGTAATCTGGTGCTGTGTTTCCCAGTGTTAATACTGAAATCTGCAGTAATCTGTGCTGTGTTTCCCAGTGTTAATACTGAAATCTGCAGTAATCTGATGCTGTGTTTCCGAGTGTTAACACTTAAATCTGCAGTAATCTGGTGCTGTGTTTCCCAGTGTTAACACTGAAATCTGCAGTAATCTGGTGCTGTGTTTCCCAGTGTTAATTCTGGAATCTTCAGTAATCTGGTGCTGTGTTTCCCAGAGTTAACACTGAAATCTGCAGTAATCTGGTGCTGTGTTTCCCAGAGTTAACACTGAAATCTGCAGTAATCTGGTGCTGTGTTTCCCAGTGTTAATACTGAAATCTGCAGTAATGTGGTGCTGTGTTTCCCAGTGTTAATACTGGAATCTTCACTAATCTCGTGCTGTGTTTCCCAGTGTTAATACTGAAATCTGCAGTAATCTGGTGCGGTGTTTCCCAGTGATAATACTGAAATCTGCAGTAATATGGTGCTGTGTTTCCCAGATTTAATACTGAAACTGCAGTAATCTGGTGATGTGTTTCCCATTGTTAACACTGAAAGCTGCAGTAATCTGATGCTGTGTTTCCCAGTGTTAACACTTAAATCTGCAGTAATCTGGTGCTGTGTTTCCCAGCGTTAACACTGAAATCTGCATTAATCTGGTGCTGTGTTTCCCAGTGTTAACACTGAAATCCAAAGTAATCTGGTGCTGTGTTTCCCAGAGTTAACACTGAAATCTTCTCTAATGTGGTGCTGTGTTTCCCAGAGTTAACCCTGAATTCTGCTATAATCTGGTGCTGTGTTTCCCAATGTTAACACTGAAATCTGCAGTAATCTGGTACTCGTGTTTCCCATTGTTAACCTGAAATCTGCAGTCATCTGGTGCTGTGTTTCCCAGTGTTAATACTGAAATCTTCAGTAATCTGGTGCTGTGTTTCCCAGTGTTAATACCTGAAATCTGCAGTAATCTGGTGCTGTGTTTCCCAGTGTTAATAGTGAAAACTGCAGTAATCTGGTGCTGTGTTTCCCATTGTTAATTCTGGCGTCTTCAATTATCTGGTGCTGTGTTTCCCATTGTTACCCTGATATTTGCAGTAATCTGGTGCTGTGTTTCCCATTGTTAACACTGAAATCTGCAGTAATCTGGTGCTGTGTTTCCCAGAGTTAACACTGAAATCGTCTCTAATCTGGTGCTGTGTTTCCCAGAGTTAACACTGAAATCTGCAATAATCTGGTGCTGTGTTTCCCAGAGTTAACACTGAAATCTGCAGTAATCTGGTGCTGTGTTTCCCAGTGTTAACACTGAAATCTGCAGTATTCTGGTGCTGTGTTTCCCAGTGTTAATCTGAATCTTCAGTATTCTGGTGCTGTGTTTCCCAGTGTTAATACTGGAATCTTCACTAATCTGGTGCTGTGTTTCCCAGTGTTAATACTGAAATCTGCAGTAATCTGGTGCTGTGTTTCCCAGTGTTAATACTGAAATCTGCAGTAATCTGGTGCTGTGTTTCCCAGTGTCAACCTTAAATCTGCAGTAATCTGGTGCTGTGTTTCCCAGTGTTAATACTGAAATCTGCAGTAATCTGGTGCTGTGTTTCCCAGTGTTAATACTGAAATCTGCAGTAATCTGGTGCTGTGTTTCCCAGTGCTAATACTAATATCTGCAGTAATCTGCGGCTGTGTTTTCCAGTGCTAACACTGATATCTGCAGTAATCTGGTGCTTTGATTCCCAGTGTTAATACTGAATCTGCAGTAATCTGGTGCTGTGTTTCCCAGTGTTAATACTGAAATCTGCAGTAATCTGGTGCTGTGTTTCCCAGTGTTAATACTGAAATCTGCAGTAATCTGGTGCTGTGTTTCCCAGTGTTAACACTGGCATCTTCAATTATCTGGTGCTGTGTTTCCCAGTGTTAACACTGAAATCTGCAGTAATCTGGTGCTCTGTTTCCCATTGTTATCCTGAAATCTGCAGTAATCTGGTGCTGTGTTTCCCAGTGTTAACACTGAAATCTGCAGTAATCTGGTGCTGTGTTTCCCAGTGTTCATACTGAAATCTGCAGTAATCTGGTGCTGTGTTTCCCAGTGTTAATACTGAAATCTGCAGTAATCTGGTGCTGTGTTTCCCAGTGTTAATACTGAAATCTGCAGTAATCTGGTGCTGTGTTTCCCAGAGTTAACACTGAAATCTGCAGTAATCTGGTGCTGTGTTTCCCAGTGTTAACCTGAAATCTGCAGTAATTCTGTGCTGTGTTTCCCAGTGTTAACACTGAAATCTGCCGTAATCTGGTGCTGTGTTTCCCAGAGTTAATACTGAATCTTCAGTAATCTGTTGCTGTGTTTCCCAGTGTTAATACTGAAATCTGCAGTAATCTGGTGCTGTGTTTCCCAGAGTTAATACTGAAATCTGCAGTAATCTGGTGCTGTGTTTCCCAGAGTTAACACTGAAATCTGCAGTAATCTGGTGCTGTGTTTCCCAGTGTTAATACTGGAATCTGCAGTAATCTGGTGCTGTGTTTCCCAGTGTTAATACTGGAATCTTCAGTATTTTGGTGCTGTGTTTCCCAGTGTTAATACTGAAATCTGCAGTAATCTGGTGCTGTGTTTCCCAGTGTTAATACTGAAATCTGCAGTAATCTGGTGCTGTGTTTCCCAGTGTTAATACTGAAATCTGCAGTAATCTGGTGCTGTGTTTCCCAGTGTTAATACTGAAATCTTCAGTAATCTGGTGCTGTGTTTCCCAGTGTTAATACTGAAATCTGCAGTAATCTGGTGCTGTGTTTCCCAGTGTTAATACTGAAATCTGCAGTAATCTGGTGCTGTGTTTCCCAGTGTTAATACTGAAATCTGCAGTAATTTGGTGCTGTGTTTCCCAGTGTTAATACTGAAATCTGCAGTAATCTGGTGCTGTGTTTCCCAGTGTTATTACTGAAATCTGCAGTAATCTGGTGCCGTGTTTCCGAGAGATAACACTGAAATCTGCAGTAATCTGGTGCCGTGTTTCGTGTAGTTAACACTGAAATCTGCAGTAATCTGGTGCTGTGTTTCCCAGTGTTATCACTGAAATCTGCAGTAATCTGGTGCTGTGTTTCCCAGTGTTAATACTGAAATCTGCAGTAATCTGGTGCTGTGTTTCCCAGTGTTAATACTGAAATCTGCAGTAATCTGGTGCTGTGTTTCCCAGTGTTAATACTGGAATCTTCAGTATTTTGGTGCTGTGTTTCCCAGTGCCAACCTGAAATCTGCAGTAATCTGGTGCTGTGTTTCCCAGAGTTAACACTGAAATCTGCGTTAATCTGGTGCTGTGTTTCCCAATGTTAACACTGAAATCTGCAGTAATTCTGGTGCTGTGTTTCCCAGTGTTAATACTGAAATCTGCAGTCATCTGGTGCTGTGTTTCCCAGTGTTAATACTGAAATCTGCAGTAATCTGGTGCTGTGTTTCCCAGTGTTAATACTGAAATCTGCAGTAATCTGGTGCTGTGTTTCCCACTGTTAATACTGAAATCTGCAGTAATCTGGTGCTGTGTTTCCCAGTGTTAATACTGAAATCTGCAGTAATCTGGTGCTGTGTTTCCCAGTGTTAATACTGAAATCTGCAGTAATCTGGTGCTGTGTTTCCCAGTGTTAATACTGCAATCTTCAGTAATCTGGTGCTGTGCTTTCCAGTGTTAATACTGAAATCTTCAGTAATCTGGTGCTGTGTTTCCCAATGTTAATACTGAAATCTGCAGTAATCTGGTGCTGTGTTTCCCAGTGTTAACACTGAAATCTGCAGTAATCTGGTGCTGTGTTTCCCAGAGTTAACACTGAAATCTGCAGTAATCTGGTGCTGTGTTTCCCAGTGTTAACACTGAAATCTGCAGTAATCTGGTGCTGTGTTTCCCAGTGTTAATACTGAAATCTGCAGTAATCTGGTGCTGTGTTTCCCAGTGTTAATACTGAAATCTGCAGTAATCTGGTGCTGTGTTTCCCAGTGTTAATACTGAAATCTGCAGTAATTTGGTGCTGTGTTTCCCAGTGTTAATACTGAAATCTGCAGTAATCTGGTGCTGTGTTTCCCAGTGTTAATACTGAAATCTGCAGTAATCTGGTGCTGTGTTTCCCAGAGTTTTCACTGAAATCTGCAGTAATCTGGTGCTGTGTTTCCCATTGTTAACCTGAAATCTGCAGTAATCTGGTGCTGAGTTTCCCAGTGTTAATACTGGAATCTTCAGTAATCTGGTGCTGTGTTTCCCAGTGTCAACCTTAAATCTGCAGTAATCTGGTGCTGCGTTTCCCAATGTTAACACTGAAATCTGCAGTAATCTGGTGCTGTGTTTCCCAGTGTTAACCTGAAATCTGCAGTAATCTGGTGCTGTGTTTCCCAGTGTTAATACTGAAATCTGCAGTAATCTGGTGCTGTGTTTCCCAGTGTTAATACTGGAAACTTCAGTAATCTGGTGCTGTGTTTCCCAGTGTTAATACTGGCATCTTCAATTATATCGTGCTGTGTTTCCCAGTGTTAATACTGAAATCTGCAGTAATCTGGTGCGGTGTTTCCCAGTGATAATACTGAAATCTGCAGTAATCTGGTGCTGTGTTTCCCAGTGTTAACCCTGAAATCTGCAGTAATCTGGTGCTGTGTTTCCCAGTGTTAATACTGAAATCTGCAGTAATCTGGTGCTGTGTTTCCCATTGTTAATACTGAAATCTGCAGTAATCTGGTGCTGTGTTTCCCAGTGTTAATACTGAAATCTGCAGTAATCTGGTGCTGTGTTTCCCAGTGTTAACACTGAAATCTGCAGTAATCTGGTGCTGTGTTTCCCAGTGTTAACACTGAAATCTGCAGTAATCTGGTGCTGTGTTTCCCAAAGTTAACACTGAAATCTGCGTTAATCTGGTGCTGTGTTTCCCAGTGTAAACACTGAAATCCAAAGTAATCTGGTGCTGTGTTTCCCAGAGTTAAAACTGAAATCTGCAGTAATCTAGTGCTGTGTTTCCCAGTGTTAACACTGAAATGTGCAATAATCTGAGTGCCTGTGTTTCCCCAGAGTTAACTACTGAAATCTTCAGCTAATCTGGTGCTGTGTTCCCAGTGTTAACCCTGCGACATCCTTCAGTAATCTGGTTCTGAGTTTTCCCAGTGCATAACTACTGAACTCTTGCAAGTAATTTGGTGCCGAGTTTTCCAATGTTAATACTGAAATCTGCAGTAATCTGGTACCGTGCTTCCCCAGTGTTTAACTACTGAATCTTCAGTAATCTGAGTGCTGTGTTTCCCAGAGTTTAAACTGAATCTTCATTATCTGGTTGCTGTGTATCCCATTGTTAATACTGAAATCCTCTGTAATCTGTAGCTGTGTTTCCAGAGTTAACACTGAAATCTGCAGTAATTTGATGCTCTGTCTCCCAATGTTAATACTGAAATCTGCATTAATGTGGTGCTGTGTTTCCCAGATGTTAATCACTGAAATCTGCAGTAATCTGGTGCTGTGTTTCCCAGTGTTAATACTGAAATCTGCAGTAATCTGGTGCTGTGTTTCCCAGTGTTAACTACTGAAATCTGCAGTAATCTGGTGCTGTGTTTCCCAGTGTTAACTACTGAAATCTGCAGTAATCTGGTGCTGTGTTTCCCAGTGTTAATACTGAAATCTGCAGTAATTCTGGTGCTGTGTTTCCCAGTGTTAATACTGAAATCTGCAGTAATCTGGTGCTGTGTTTCCCAGAGTTAACACTGAAATCTGCATTAATCTGGTGCTGTGTTTCCCAGTGTTAATACTGAAATCTGCAGTAATCTGGTGCTGTGTTTCCCAGTGTTAATACTGAAATCTGCAGTAATCTGGTGCTGTGTTTCCCAGTGTTAATAATGAAATCTGCAGTAATCTGGTGCTGTGCATCCCATTGTTAATAATGAAACCTGCAGTATTCTGGTGCTGTGTTTTCCAGAGATAACACTGAAATCTGCAGTAATCTGGTGCTGTGTTTCCCAGAGTTAATACTGAAATCTGCAGTAATCTGGTGCTGTGTTTCCCAGAGTTAATACTGAAATCTGCAGTAATCTGGTGCTGTGTTTCCCAGTGTGTTAATACTGAAATCTGCAAGTAATCTGGTGCTGTGTTTCCCAGTGTTAACACTGAAATCTGCAGTAATCTGGTGCAGTGTTCCCTAGGTTAAATACTGAAATCCTGCATTAATCTGGTGCTGTGTTTCCCAGTGTTAACACTGAAATCCAAAGTAATCTGGTGCTGTGTTTCCCAGAGTTAACACTGAAATCTGCAGTAATGTGGTGCTGTGTTTCCCAGAGTTAACCCTGAAATCTGCAGTAATCTGGTGCTGTGTTTCCCAGTGTTAATACTGAAATCTGCAGTAATCTGGTGCTGTGTTTCCCAGTGTCAACCTGAAATCTGCAGTAATCTGGTGCTGTGTTTCCCAGTGTTAATACTGGAAACTTCAGTAATCTGGTGCTGTGTTTCCCATTGTTAATACTGGCATCTTCAATTATATCGTGCTGTGTTTCCCAGTGTTAATAATGATTCCTGCAGTAATCTGGTGCTGTGTTTCCCAGAGTTAACACTGAAATCTGCAGTAATCTGGTGCTGTGTTTCCCAGTGTTAATACTGAAATCTGCAGTAATCTGGTGCTGTGTTTCCCATTGTTAATACTGAAATCTGCAGTAATCTGGTGCTGTGTTTCCCAGTGTTAATACTGGAATCTGCAGTAATCTGGTGCTGTTTTTCCCAGTGTTAATATTGAAATCTGCATTAATTTGATGCTGTGTTTCCCAGTGTTAATACTGAAATCTGCAGTAATTTGCTGCTATGTTTCCGAGAGTTATCACTGAAATCTGCAGTAATGTGGTGCTGTGTTTCCCAGAGTTATCACTGAAATCTGCAGTAATCTGGTGCTGTGTTTCCCAGTGTTAATACTGAAATCTGCAGTAATCTGGTGCTGTGTTTCCCAGTGTTAATACTGAAATCTGCAGTAATTATTGCTGTGTTTCCCAGTGTTAATACTGAAATCTGCAGTAATTTGATGCTGTGTTTCCCAGTGTTAATACTGAAATCTGCAGTAATCTGGTGCTGTGTTTCCCAGTGTTAATACTGAAATCTGCAGTAATCTGGTGCTGTGTTTCCCAGATTTAATACTGAAACCTGCAGTAATCTGGTGCTGTGTTTCCCAGTGTTAATACTGAAATCTGCAGTAATCTGGTGCTGTGTTTCCCAGTGTTAATACTGAAATCTGCAGTAATCTGGTGCTGTGTTTCCCAGTGTTAATACTGAAATCTGCAGTAATCTGGTGCTGTGTTTCCCAGAGTTAATACTGAAATCTGCAGTAATCTGGTGCTGTGTTTCCGAGTGTGAACACTGAAATCTGCATTAATCTAGTGCTGTGTTTCCCAGTGTTAACACTGAATCTGCAGTAATCTGTGCATGGTTTCCAGAGTTAACACTTTATTCTGCAGTAATCTGGTGTCATGTTTTCCACTTGTGTAATCACTGAAATCTGCAGTAATCTGGTGCTGTGTTTCCCAGTGTTAGCATACTGGAATCTGCAGTAATCTGGTGCTGTGTTTTCCCAGTGTAGATACGGAAATCTGCAGTAATCTGGTGCTGTGTTTCCAGTGTAATACCTGAAATCTGCAGTAATCTGGTGCTGTGTTTCCCAATAGTTAATACTGAAATCTGCAGTAATTTGGTGCTGTGTTTCCAGTGTTAATCACTGAAATCTGCAGTAGATCTGGTGCTGTTTTTCCCAGTGTTAATACTGAAATCTGCAGTAATCTGGTGCTGTGTATCCCAGTGTCATTACTGAAATCTGCAGTTATTTGATGCTGTCTTTCCCAATGTTAATACCGAAATCTGCAGTAATTTAGTGCTGTTTTTCCCAGAGTTAACACTGAAATCTGCAGTAATCTGGTGCTGTGTTTCCCAATGTTAATACTGAAATCTGCAGTAATCTTGTGCTGTGTTTCCCAGTGTTAACACTGAAATCTGCAGTAATCTGGTGCTGTGTTTCCCAGAGTTAACACTGAAATCTGCAGTAATCTGGTGCTGTGTTTCCCAGTGTTAATATGAAATCTGCAGTAATCTGGTGCTGTGTTTCCCAGTGTTAATACTGAAATCTGCAGTAATCTGGTGCTGTGTTTCCCAATGTTAATACTGAAATCTGCAGTAATCTGGTGCTGTGTTTCCCAGTGTTAATACTGAAATCTGCAGTAATTTGGTGCTGTGTTTCCCAATGTTAATACTGAAATCTGCAGTAATTTGGTGCTGTGTTTCCCAGTGTTAATACTGAAATCTGCAGTAATTTGGTGCTGTGTTTCCCAGTGTTAATACTGAAATCTGCAGTAATTTGGTGCTGTGTTTCCCAGTGTTAATACTGAAATCTGCAGTAATTTGGTGCTGTGTTTCCCAATGTTAATACTGAAATCTGCAGTAATCTGGTGCTGTGTTTCCCAGTGTTAACACTGAAATCCGCTGTAATCTGGTGCTGTGTTTCCCAGTGTTAACACTGAAATCTGCAGTAATCTGGTGCTGTGTTTCCCAGTGTTAATACTGGAGTCTTCAGTAATCTGTTGCTGTGTATCCCATTGTTAATACTGAAATCTGCAGTAATCTGGTGCTGTGTTTCCCAGAGTTAACTACTGAAATCTGCAGTAATCTGGTGCTGTGTTTCCCATGTTAACACTGAAATCTGCAGTAATCTGTGCTGTGTTTCCCAGTGTTAATACTGAATCTGCAGTAATCTGGTGCTGTGTTTCCCAATGTTAATACTGCAATCTTCAGTAATCTGGTGCTGTGTTTCCAGAGTTAATACTGAAATCTGCAGTAATCTGGTGCTGTGTTTCAGATGTTAAAACCTGAAATCTGCAGTAATCTGGTGCTGTGTTTCCCAGTGTTAACACTGAAATCTGCAGTAATCTGGTGCTGTGTTTCCCAGTGTTAACACTGAAATCTGCAGTAATCTGGTGCTGTGTTTCCCAGTGTTAATACTGAAATCTGCAGTAATCTGGTGCTGTGTTTCCCAGTGTTAACACTGAAATCTGCAGTAATCTAGTGCTGTGTTTCCCAGTGTTAATACTGAAACCTGCAATAATCTGGTGCTGTGTTTCCAGGTGTTAACACTGAAATCCACAGTAATCTTGTGCTGAGTTTCCCAGTTTTAGCACTGAAATCTGCAGTAATCTGGTGCTGTGTTTCCCAGTGTTAATACTGAAATCTGCAGTAATCTGGTGCTGTGTTTCCCAGTGTTAATACTGAAATCTGCAGTAATCTGGTGCTGTGTTTCCCAGTGTTATCACTGAAATCTGCAGTAATCTGGTGCTGTGTTTCCCAGTGTTAACACTGAAATCTGCAGTAATCTGGTGCTGTGTTTCCCAGTGTTAATACTGAAATCTGAAGTAATCTGGTGCTGGGTTATCCAGTGCTGACACTGAAATCTGCAGTAATCTGGTGCTGTGTTTCCCAGTGTTAATACTGAAATCTGCAGTAATTATTGCTGTGTTTCCCAGTGTTAATACTGAAATCTGCAGTAATCTGGTGCTGTGTTTCCCAGTGTTAATACTGAAATCTGCAGTAATCTGGTGCTGTGTTTCCCAGAGTTAACACTGAAATCTGCAGTAATCTGGTGCTGTGTTTCCCAGTGTTAACACTGAAATCTGCAGTAATCTGGTGCTGTGTTTCCCAGTGTTAATACTGAAATCTGCAGTAATCTGGTGCTGTGTTTCCCTGTGTAAATACTGAAATCTGCAGTAATCTGGTGCTGTGTTTCCCAGTGTTAATACTGAAATCTGCAGTAATCTGGTGCTGTGTTTCCCAGTGTTAATACTGAAATCTGCAGTAATCTGGTGCTGTGTTTCCCAGTGTTAATACTGAAATCTGCAGTAATTTGGTGCTGTGTTTCCCAGTGTTAATACTGAAATCTGCAGTAATCTGGTGCTGTGTTTCCCAGTGTTAATACTGAAATCTGCAGTAATCTGGTGCCATGTTTCCGAGAGTTATCACTGAAATCTGCAGTAATTTGGTGCTGTGTTTCCCAGAGTTAACACTGAAATCTGCAGTAATCTGGTGCTGTGTTTCCCAGTGTTAATACTGAAATCTGCAGTAATCTGGTGCTGTGTTTCCCAGTGTTAATACTGAAATCTGCAGTAATCTGGTGCTGTGTTTCCCAGATTTAATACTGAAATCTGCAGTAATCTGGTGCTGTGTTTCCCAGTGTTAATACTGAAATCTGCAGTAATCTGGTGCTGTGTTTCCCAGTGTTAATACTGAAATCTGCAGTAATTTGGTGCTGTGTTTCCCAGTGTTAATACTGAAATCTGCAGTAATCTGGTGCTGTGTTTCCCAGTGTTAATACTGAAATCTGCTGTAATTTGGTGCTGTGTTTCCCAGTGTTAATACTGAAATCTTCAGTAATCTGGTGCTGTGTTTCCCAGTGTTAATACTGAAATCTGCAGTTATCTGGTGCTGTGTTTCCCAGTGTTGATACTGGAAATCCTGCAGTAATTGATGCTGTGTTTCCCATTGTTAATACTGGCATCTTCAATTATCTGGTGCTGTGTTTCCCATTGTTAACCTGATATTTGCAGTCATCTGGTGCTGTGTTTCCCAGTGTTAACACTGAAATCCGCAAGTTAATCTGGTGCTGTGTTTCCCAGATGTTAATACTGAAATCTGCAGTAATTGGTGCTGATGTTCCCAGTGTTAATACTGAAATCTGCAGTAATCTGGTGCTGTGTTTCCCAGTGTTAATACTGAAATCTTCAGTAATCTGGTGCTGTGTTTCCCACTGTTAATACTGAAATCTTCAGTAATCTGGTGCTGTGTTTCCCAATGTTAATACTGAAATCTGCAGTAATCTGGTGCTGTGTTTCCCAGTGTTAACACTGAAATCTGCAGGTAATCTGGGTGCTGTGTTTCCCAGTGTTAATACTGAAATCTGCAGTAAACCGGTGCTGTGTTTCCCAGTGTTAATACTGAAATCTGCAGTAATCTGGTGCTGTGTTTCCCAGAGTTTACACTGAAATCTGCAGTAATCTGGTGCTGTGTTTTCCAGTGTTGATATCAAATCTGCAGTTATCTGGTGCTGTGTTTTCCAGTGTTAACACGGAAATCTGCAGTAATCTGGTGCTGTGTTTCCCAGTGTTAATACTGGAATCTGCAGTAATCTGGTGCTGTGTTTCCCAGTGTTAATACTGAAATCTGCAGTAATCTGGTGCTGTGTTTTCCCAGTGTTAACTACTGAAATCTGCAGCTAATCTGGTGCTGTGTTTCCCAGATGTTAACACTGAAATCTGCAGTAATCTTGTGCTGTGTTTCCCAGTGTTAATACTGAAATCTGCAGTAATTGGTGCTGTGTTTCCCAGTGTTAACACTGAAATCTGCAGTAATCTGGTGCTGTGTTTCCCAGTGTTAATACTGAAATCTGCAGTAATCTGGTGCTGTGTTTCCCAGTGTTAATACTGAATCTGCAGTAATTTGGTGCTGTGTTTCCCAGTGTTAATACTGAAATCTGCAGTAATCTTGTGCTGTGTTTCCCAGTGTTAATACTGAAATCTGCAGTAATTTGGTGCTGTGTTTCCCAGTGTTAATACTGAAATCTGCAGTAATCTGGTGCTGTGTTTCCCAGTGTTAATACTGAAATCTGCAGTAATTTGGTGCTGTGTTTCCCAGTGTTAATACTGAAATCTGCAGTAATTTTGTGCTGTTTCCCAGTGTTAATACTGAAATCTGCAGTAATTTGGTGCTGTGTTTCCCAGAGTTAATACTGAAATCTGCAGTAATCTGGTGCTGTGTTTCCCAGTGTTAATACTGAAATCTGCAGTAATCTGGTGCTGTGTTTCCCAATGTTAATACTGAAATCTGCAGTAATCTGGTGCTGTGTTTCCCAGAGTTAACACTGAAATCTGCAGTAATCTGGTGCTGTGTTTCCCAATGTTAATACTGAAATCTGCAGTAATCTGGTGCTGTGTTTCCCAGTGTTAATACTGAAATCTGCAGTAATCTGGTGCTGTGTTTCCCAGTGTTAATACTGAAATCTGCAGTAATTTGATGCTGTGTTTCCCAGTGTTAATACTGAAATCTGCAGTTATTTGCTGCTGTGTTTCCCAGTGTTAATACTGAAATCTTCAGTAATCTGGTGCTGTGTTTCCCAATGATTATATTGAAATCTGCAGTAATCTGGTCCTGTGTTTCCCAGAGTTAACACTGAAATCTGCAGTAATCTGTGCTGTGTTTCCCAGTGTTAACACTGAAATCTGCAGTAATCTGGTGCTTTGTTTCCCAGAGTTAACACTGAAATCTGCAGTAATCTGGTGCTGTGTTTCCCAGTGTTAATACTGGAATCTGTAGTAATCTGGTGCTGTGTTTCCCAGAGTTATACTGAAATCTGCAGTTAATCTGGTGCCTGTGTTTCCCAGTGTTAACACTGAAATCTTCAGTAATCTGTGCTGTGTTTCCCAGTGTTAACACTGAAATCTGCAGTAATTTAGTGCTGTGTTTCCCAGTGTAAATACTGAAATCTGCCGTAATCTGGTATTGTGTTTCCCAGTGTTAATACTGAAATCTGCAGTAATCTGGTGCTGTGTTTCCAGAGTTAATACTGAAATCTGCAGTAATCTGGTGCTGTGTTTCCGAGAGTTAACACTGAAATCTGCAGTAATCTGGTGCTGTGTTTCCAGAGTTAACACTGAAATCTGCAGTAATCTGGTGCTGTGTTTCCCAGTGTTAACACTGAAATCTGCAGTAATCTGGTGCTGTGTTTCCCAGTGTTAACACTGAAATCTGCAGTAATCTGGTGCTGTGTTTCCCAGAGTTAACACTGAAATCTGCAGTAATCTGGTGCTGTGTTTCCCAGTGTTAACACTGAAATCTGCAGTAATCTGGTGCTGTGTTTCCCAGAGTTAACACTGAAATCTGCAGTAATGTGGTGCTGTGTTTCCCAGTGTTAATACTCAAATCTGCAGTAATCTGGTGCTGTGTTTCCAGAGTTAACACTGAAATCTGCAGTAATCTGGTGCTGTGTTTCCCAGTGTTAATACTGAAATCTGCAGTAATCTGGTGCTGTGTTTCCCAGTGTTAATACTGAAATCTGCAGTAATCTGGTGCTGTGTTTCCCAGTGTTAATACTGGAATCTACAGTATTTTGGTGCTGTGTTTCCCAGTGCCAACCTTAAAGCTGCAGTAATCTGGTGCTGTGTTTCCCAGAGTTAACACTGAAATCTGCAGTAATCTGGTGCTGTGTTTCCCAGTGTTAATACTGAAATCTGCAGTAATTTGGTGCTGTGTTTCCCAGTGTTAACACTGAAATCCGCAGTAATCTGGTGTTGTATTTCCCAGTGTTCATACTGGAATCTTCAGTAATCTGGTGCTGTGTTTCCCAGTGTTAATACTGAAATCTGCAGTAATCTGGTGCTGTGTTTCCCAGTGTTAATACTGAAATCTGCAGTAATCTGGTGCTGTGTTTCCCAGTGTTAATACTGAAATCTGCAGTAATCTGGTGCTGTGTTTCCCAGTGTTAATACTGAAATCTGCAGTAATCTGGTGCTGTGTTTCCCAGTGTTAATACTGAAATCTGCAGTAATCTGGTGCTGTGTTTCCCAGTGTTAACACTGAAATCTGCAGTAATCTGGTGCTGTGTTTCCCAGTGTTAATACTGGAAACTTCAGTAATCTGGTGCTGTGTTTCCCAGTGTTAATACTGGCATCTTCAATTATCTGGTGCTGTGTTTCCCAGTGTTAATACTGAAATCTGCAGTAATCTGGTGCTGTGTTTCCCAGTGTTAATACTGAAATCTGCAGTAATCTGGTGCTGTGTTTCCCAGTGTTAATACTGAAATCTGCAGTAATCTGGTGCTGTGTTTCCCATTGTTAATACTGAAATCTGCAGTAATCTGGTGCTGTGTTTCCCAGTGTTAATACTGAAATCTGCAGTAATCTGGTGCTGTGTTTCCCAATGTTAATACTGAAATCTGCAGTAATCTGGTGCTGTGTTTCCCAGTGTTAATACTGAAATCTGCAGTAATTATTGCTATGTTTCCCAGTGTTAATACTGAAATCTGCAGTAATCTGGTGCTGTGTTTCCCAGTGTTAATACTGAAATCTGCAGTAATCTGGTGCTGTGTTTCCCAGTGTTAATACTGAAATCTGCAGTAATCTGGTGCTGTGTTTCCCAGAGTTAACACTGAAATCTGCAGTAATCTGGTGCTGTGTTTCCCAGTGTTAACACTGAAATCTGCAGTAATCTGGTGCTGTGTTTCCCAGAGTTAACACTGAAATCTGCAGTAATCTGGTGCTGTGTTTCCCAGTGTTAACACTGAAATCTGCAGTAATCTGGTGCTGTGTTTCCCAGAGTTAACACTGAAATCTGCAGTAATCTGGTGCTGTGTTTCCCAGTGTTCATACTGAAATCTGCAGTAATCTGGTGCTGTGTTTCCCAGTGTTAATACTGAAATCTTCAGTAATCTGATGTTGTGTTTCCCAGAGTTAATACTGAAATCTGCAGTAATCTGGTGCTGTGTTTCCCAGTGTTAATACTGAAATCTGCAGTAATTTGGTGCTGTGTTTCCCAGTGTTAATACTGAAATCTGCAGTAATCTGTTGCTGTGTTTCCCAGTGTTAATACTGAAATCTGCAGTAATTATTGCTGTGTTTCCCAGTGTTAATACTGAAATCTGCAGTAATTTGATGCTGTGTTTCCCAATGTTAATACTGAAATCTGCAGTAATCTGTGCTGTGTTTCCCAGTGTTAATACTGAAATCTGCAGTAATCTGGTGCTGTGTTTCCCAGTGTTAATACTGAAATCTGCAGTAATTTGGTGCTGTGTTTCCCAATGTTAATACTGAAATCTTCAGTAATGTGGTGCTGTGTTTCCCATTGTTAATACTGAAATCTGCAGTAATCTGGTGCCGTGTTTCCGAGAGATAACACTGAAATCTGCAGTAATCTGGTGCCTGTGTTTCCCAGTTGTAACACTGAAATCTGCAGTAATCTGTGCTGTGTTCCCAGTGTTAACACTGAAATCTTCAGCAATCTGGTGCTGTGTTTCCCAATGTTAACACTGAATCTTCCTTTAATCTGTGCTGTGTTCCCAGAGTTAATACTGAAATCTGCAGTAATCTGGTGCTGTGTTTCCCAGTGTTAACACTGAAATCTGCAGTAATCTGGTGCTGTGTTTCCCAGTGTTAAACTGAAATCTTCAGTAATCTGGTGCTGTGTTTCCAAGTGTTAATACTGGAATCTGCAGTAATCTGGTGCTGTGTTTCCCAGTGTTAATACTGAAATCTGCAGTAATCTGATGCTGTGTTTCCCAGTGTTAATACTGGAATCTTCAGTAATCTGGTGCTGTGTTTCCCAGTGTTAATACTGAAATCTGCAGTAATCTGGTGCTGTGTTTCCCAGTGTTAATACTGAAATCTGCAGTCATTTGCTGCGGTGTTTCCCAGTGTTAATACGGAAATCTGCAGTAATATGGTGCTGTGTTTCCAGTGTTAATACTGAAACCTGCAGTAACCTGGTGCTGTGTTTCCCAATGTTAATACTGAAATCTGCAGTTATTTGATGCTGTGTTTCCCAATGTTAATACTGAAATCTGCAGTAATTGGTGCTGTGTTTCCCAGTGTTAATACTGAAATCTGCAGTAATTGGTGCTGTGTTTCCCAGATGTTAATACTGAAATCTGCAGTAATCTGGTGCTGTGTTTCCCAGTGTTAATACTGAAATCCTGCAGTAATCTGGATGCTGTGTTTCCCAGTGTTAACACTGAAATCTGCAGTAATCTGGTGCTGTGTTTCCCAGATGTTAAACACTGAAATCTGCAGTAATCTGGTGCTGTGTTTCCCAGTGTTAATACTGAAATCTGCAGTAATTTGGTGCTGTGTTTCCCAGTGTTAATACTGAAATCTGCAGTAATTTGATGCTCTGTTTCCCAATGTTAATACTGAAATCTGCAGTCATTGCTGCGGTGTTTCCCAATATTAATACTGAAATCTGCAGTCATTTGCTGCGGTGTTTCCCAATATTAATACTGATATCTGCAGTAATTCTGGTGCTGTGTTTCCCAATGATTATATTGAAATCTGCAGTAATCTGGTGCTGTGTTTCCCATAGTTAACACTGAAATCTGCAGTATTCTGGTGCTGTGTTTCCCAGTGTTAACACTGAAATCTGCAGTAATCTGGTGCTGTGTTTCCCAGAGTTAACACTGAAATCTTCAGTAATCTGGTGCTGTGTTTCCCAGAGTTAACACTGAAATCTGCAGTAATCTGGTGCTGTGTTTCCCAGAGTTAACACTGAAATCTGCAGTAATCTGGTGCTGTGTTTCCCAGTGTTAATACTGAAATCTGCAGTAATTTGGTGCTGTGTTTCCCTGTGTTAATACTGAAATCTGCAGTAATTTGGTGCTGTGTTTCCCAATGTTAATACTGAAATCTGCAGTAATTGGTGCTGTGTTTCCCAGTGTTAATACTGAAATCTGCAGTAATTTGGTGCGATGTTTCGCAGTGTTAATACTGAAATCTGCAGTAATTTGCTGCTGTGTTTCCCAGTGTTAATACTGAAATCTGCAGTAATTTGATGCTGTGTTTCCCAATGTTAATACTGAAATCTGCAGTAATTTGGTGCTGTGTTTCCCACTGTTAATACTGAAATCTGCAGTAATCTGGTGCTGTGTTTCCCAGAGTTAATACTGAAATCTGCAGTAATCTGGTGCTGTGTTTCCCAGTGTTAATACTGAAAACTTCAGTAATCTGGTGCTGTGTTTTCCATTGTTAATACTGAAATCTGCAGTAATTTGCTGCTGTGTTTCCAGTGTTAATACTGAAAATCTGCAGTAATTTGGTGCTGTTTCCCAGAGTTTAATACTGAAATCTGCAGTAATTAGGTGCTGTGTTTCCCAATGTTAATACTGAAATCTGCAGTAAATCTGGTGCTGTGTTTCCCAGTGTTAATACTGAATCTGCAGTAATCTGGTGCTGTGTTTCCCAGTGTTAACACTGAAAATCTGCAGTAATCTGGTGCTTGTGTTACCCAAGTTAATACTGAAATCTGCAGTAATCTGGTGCTGTGTTTCCCAGTGTTTAATACTGGAAATCTGAAGTATCTGGTGCTAGTGTTATCCCAGTGTTAACACTGAAATCTGCAGTAATCTGGTGCTGTGTTTCCCAGTGTTAATACTGAAATCTGCAGTAAATCTGGTGCTGTGTTTCCAGTGTTAACACTGAAATCCTGCAGTTAATCTGTGCTGTGTTTCCCAGTGTTAATACTGGAAATCTGCAGTAATCTGTTGCTGTGTTTCCCAGTGTTAACACTGAAATCTGCAGTAATCTGGTGCTGTGTTTCCCAGTGTTAATACTGAAATCTGCAGTAATTTGGTGCTGTGTTTCCCAGTGTTAATACTGAAATCTGCAGTAATCTGGTGCTGTGTTTCCCAATGTTAATACTGAAATCTGCAGTAATCTGGTGCTGTGTTTCCCAGTGTTAATACTGAAATCTGCAGTAATCTGGTGCTGTGTTTCCCAGTGTTAATACTGAAATCTGCAGTAATCTGGTGCTGTGTTTCCCAGTGTTAATACTGAAATCTGCAGTAATCTGGTGCTGTGTTTCCCAGTGTTAATACTGAAATCTGCAGTAATCTGGTGCTGTGTTTCCCAGTGTTAACACTGAAATCTGCAGTAATCTGGTGCTGTGTTTCCCAGAGTTAACACTGAAATCTGCAGTAATCTGGTGCTGTGTTTCCCAGTGTTAATACTGAAATCTGCAGTAATCTGGTGCTGTGTTTCCCAGTGTTAATACTGAAATCTGCAGTAATCTGGTGCTGTGTTTCCCAGTGTTAATACTGAAATCTGCAGTAATTTGGTGCTGTGTTTCCCAATGTTAATACTGAAATCTGCAGTAATTTGATGCTGTGTTTCCCAATGTTAATACTGAAATCGGCAGTAATCTGGTGCTGTGTTTCCCAGTGTTAATACTGAAATCTGCAGTAATCTGGTGCTGTGTTTCCCAGTGTTAATACTGAAATCTGCAGTAATTTGATGCTGTGTTTCCCAGTGTTAATACTGAAATCTGCAGTAATCTGGTGCTGTGTTTCCCAGTGTTAATACTGAAATCTGCAGTAATTTGATGCTGTGTTTCCCCATGTTAATACTGAAATGTGCCATAATCTGGTGCTGTGTTTCCCAGTGTTAATACTGAAATCTGCAGTAATCTGGTGCTGTGTTTCCCAATGTTAATACTGAAATCTGCAGTAATCTGGTGCTGTGTTTCCCAATGTTAACACTGAAATCTGCAGTAATCTGGTGCTGTGTTTCCCAGTGTTAACACTGAAATCTGCCGTAATCTGGTGCTGTGTTTCCCAGTGTTAATACTGATATCTGCAGTAATCTGGTGCTGTGTTTCCCAGTGTTAATACTGAAATCTTCAGTAATCTGGTGCTGTGTTTCCCAGTGTTAATACTGAAATCTGCAGTAATCTGGTGCTGTGTTTCCCAGTGTTAATACTGAAATCTGCAGTAATCTGGTGCTGTGTTTCCCAGTGTTAATACTGAAATCTGCAGTAATCTGGTGCTGTGTTTCCCAGTGTTAATACTGAAATCTGCAGTAATCTGGTGCTGTGTTTCCCAGTGTTAATACTGAAATCTGCAGTAATCTGGTGCTGTGTTTCCCAGTGTTAATACTGAAATCTGCAGTAATCTGGTGCTGTGTTTCCCAGTGTTAATACTGAAATCTGCAGTAATCTGGTGCTGTGTTTCCCAGTGTTACACTGCAGTAATCTGCCCAGTAATCTGAAATCTGCAGTGTGTTGCTGTGTTTCCCAGTTTAATACTGAAATCTGCAGTAATCTGGTGCTGTGTTTCCCAGTGTTAATACTGAAATCTGCAGTAATCTGGTGCTGTGTTTCCCAGTGTTAATACTGAAATCTGCAGTAATCTGGTGCTGTGTTTCCCAGTGTTAATACTGAAATCTGCAGTAATCTGGTGCTGTGTTTCCCAGTGTTAATACTGAAATCTGCAGTAATCTGGTGCTGTGTTTCCCAGTGTTAATACTGAAATCTGCAGTAATCTGGTGCTGTGTTTCCCAGTGTTAATACTGAAATCTGCAGTAATCTGGTGCTGTGTTTCCCAGTGTTAATACTGAAATCTGCAGTAATCTGGTGCTGTGTTTCCCAGTGTTAATACTGAAATCTGCAGTAATCTGGTGCTGTGTTTCCCAGTGTTAATACTGAAATCTGCAGTAATCTGGTGCTGTGTTTCCCAGTGTTAATACTGAAATCTGCAGTAATCTGGTGCTGTGTTTCCCAGTGTTAATACTGAAATCTGCAGTAATCTGGTTGCTGTGTTTCCCAGTGTTAATACTGAAATCTCAGTAAATCTGGTGCTGTAGTTTCCCAGGTTATAATACTGAATATCTGCAGTAATCTGGTGCTGTGTTTCCCAGTGTTAACACTGAAATCTGCATGTAATCTGTGCTGTATGTTTCCCAGATTTAACACTGAAATCTGCAGTAATCTGATGCTGTGTTTCCAGTGATTAATACTGAAATCTTCAGTAATCTGTTGCTGTGTTTCCCAGTGTTAATACTGGAATCTTTCAGTAATCTGGTGCTGTGTTTCCCAGTGTTAATACTGGAATCTGCAGTAATTTGGTGCTGTTTCCCAGAGTTAACACTGAAATCGGCAATAATCTGGTGCTGTGTTTCCCAGTGTTAATACTGGAATCTGCAGTAATTTGGTGCAGTGTTTCTCCATGTTAATACTGAAATCTGCAGTAATCTGGTGCTGTGTTTCCCCGTGTTAACACTGAAATCTGCAGTAATCTGGTGCTGTGTTTTCCCAGTGTTAATACTGAAATCTGCAGTAATTTGATGCTGTGTTTCCCAAGTGTTAATACTGAAATCTGCAGTAATCTGGTGCTGTGTTTCCCATTGTTAATACTGAAATCTGCAGTAATTCTGGTGCTGTGTTTCCCAGTGTTCATACTGCAATCTTCAGTAATCTGGTGCTGTGTTTCCCAGTGTTAATACTGTAATCTTCAGTAATCTGATGCTGTGTTTCCCAGAGTTAATACTGAAATCTACAGTAATTTTGTGCTGTTTCCCTGTGGTAATACTGAAATCTGCAGTAATTTGGTGCTGTGTTTCCCAATGTTAATACTGAAATCTGCAGTAAACTGGTGCTGTGTTTCCCAATGTTAATACTGAAATCTGCAGTAATCTGGTGCTGTGTTTCCCAAAGTTAACACTGAAATCTGCAGTAATCTGGTGCTGTGTTTCCCAGTGTCAACCTTAAATCTGCAGTAATCTGGTGCTGTGTTTCCCAGTGTTAATACTGGAAACATCAGTAATGTGGTGCTGTGTTTCCCATTGTTAATACTGGCAATCTGCAGTAATATTCGGTGCTGTGTTTCCCAGCTGTTAATACTGAATCTGCAGTAATTTGGTGCTGTGTTTCCCAGCTGATTAATACTGAAATCTGCAGTCATTTGCTGCGGTGTTTCCCAACTGTTAATACTGAAATCTGCGTATCTGGTGCTGTGTTTCCCAGATGTTAACACTGAAAATCTGCAGTAATCTGGTGCTGTGTTTTCCCAGTGTTAATACTGAAATCTGCAGTAATCTGGTGGCTGTGTTCCCATTGTTAATACTGAAATCTTCAGTAATCTGGTGCTGGGTTTCCATTGTAACTACTGAAATCTGCAGTAATCTGGTGCTGTGTTTCCCAGAGATAACACTGAAATCTGCAGTAATCTGGTGCTGTTTTTCCCAGTGTTAACACTGAAATCTGCAGAAATCTGGTGCTGTGTTTCCCAGAGTTAACACTGAAATCTGCAGTAATCTGGTGCTGTGTTTCCCAGTGTTAATACTGAAATCTGCAGTAATTTGGTGCTGTGTTTCCCAGTGTTAATACTGAAATCTGCAGTAATTTGATGCGATGTTTCCTTGTGTTAATACTGAAATCTGCAGTAATTTAGTGTTGTGTTTCCCAGTGTTAATACTGAAATCTGCAGTAATCTGATGCTGTGTTTCCCTGTGTTAATACTGAAATCTGCAGTAATTTGCTGCGATGTTTCCCAGTGTTAATACTGAAATCTGCATTAATTTGATGCTGTGTTTCCCAGTGTTAACACTGAAATCTCAGTAATCTGGTGCTGTGTTTTCCCAGTGTTAATACTGAAATCTGCAGTAATCTGGTGCTGTGTTTCCCAGTGTTAATACTGAAATCTGCAGTAATCTGGTGCTGTGTTTTCCCAGATGTTAATACTGAAATCTGCAGTAATCTGGTGCTGTGTTTCCCAGTGTTAATACTGAAATCTGCAGTAATCTGGTGCTGTGTTCCCAGAGTTTACACGGGAATCTGCAGTAATTTGGTGCTGTGTTTCCCAGTGTTAATACTGAAATCTGCAGTAATTTGATGCTGTGTTTCCCAGTGTTAATACTGAAATCTGCACTAATCTGGTGCTGTGTTTCCAGGTGTTAACTCTGAAATCCACAGTAATCAGGTGCTGTGTTTCCCAATGTTAATACTGAAGTCTGCTTTAATTTGATGCTGTGTTTCCCAATGTTAATACTGAATCTGCAGTTAGTCTGGCTGCTGTGTTTCCCAGTGTTAATCACTGAAAATCTGCAGTAATTGGTGCTGTTTTTCCAATGTTAATATTGAATCTGCAGTAATCTGGTGCTGTGTTTCCCATCGTTAATACTGAAATCTGCATTTATTTGGTGCTGTGTTTCGCAGTGTTAATATTGAAATCTGCAGTCATTTGCTGCTGTGTTTCCCAATATTAATACTGAAATCTGCAGTAATCTGGTGCTGTGTTTTCCAGTGTTAATACTGAAATCTGCAGTAATTTGGTGCTATGTTTCCCAGTGTTAATACTGAAATCTGCAGTAATCTGGTGCTGTGTTTCCCAGTGTTAATACTGAAATCTGCAGTAATCTGGTGCTGTGTTTCCCAGTGTTAATACTGAAATCTGCAGTAATCTGGTGCTGTGTTTCCCAGTGTTAATACTGAAATCTGCAGTAATCTGTGCTGTGTTTCCCAGTGTTAATACTGAAATCTGCAGTAATCTGGTGCTGTGTTTCCCAGTGTTAATACTGAAATCTGCAGTAATTTGGTGCTGTGTTTCCCAGTGTTAATACTGAAATCTGCAGTAATCTGGTGCTGTGTTTCCCAGTGTTAATACTGAAATCTGCAGTAATCTGGTGCTGTGTTTCCCAGTGTTAATACTGAAATCTGCAGTAATCTGGTGCTGTGTTTCCCAGTGTTAATACTGAAATCTGCAGTAATTTGGTGCTGTGTTTCCCAGTGTTAATACTGAAATCTGCAGTAATCTGGTGCTGTGTTTCCCAGTGTTAACACTGAAATCTGCAGTAATCTGGTGCTGTGTTTCCCAGTGTTAATACTGAAATCTGCAGTAATTTGGTGCTGTGTTTCCCAGAGTTAACACTGAAATCTGCAGTAATCTGGTGCTGTGTTTCCCAGTGTTAATACTGAAATCTGCAGTAATCTGGTGCTGTGTTTCCCAGTGTTAATACTGAAATCTGCAGTAATCTGGTGCTGTGTTTCCCAGTGTTAATACTGAAATCTGCAGTAATCTGGTGCTGTGTTTCCCAGTGTTAACACTGAAATCTGCAGTAATCTGGTGCTGTGTTTCCCAGTGTTAACACTGAAATCTGCAGTAATCTGGTGCTGTGTTTCCCAGAGTTAACACTGAAATCTGCAGTAATCTGGTGCTGTGTTTCCCAGTGTTAATACTGAAATCTGCAGTAATCTGGTGCTGTGTTTCCCAGTGTTAATACTGAAATCTGCAGTAATTTGATGCTGTGTTTCCCCATGTTAATACTGAAATGTGCCATAATCTGGTGCTGTGTTTCCCAGAGTTAACACTGAAATCTGCAGTAATCTGGTGCTGTGTTTCCCAGTGTTAATACTGGAATCTGCAGTAATTTTTTGCTGTGTTTCCCAGTGTTAATACTGAAATCTGCAGTAATTTGGTGCTGTGTTTCCCACTGTTAATACTGAAATCTGCAGTAATTTGGTGCTGTGTTTCCCACTGTTAATACTGAAATCTGCAGTAATTTGGTTGCTGTGTTTCCCATGTTAACACAGAAATCTGTAGTAATTTGGTGCTGTGTTTCCCAGTGTTAATATGAAATCTGCAGTAATCTGGTGCCGTGTCTCCCAGTGTTACTACTGAAATCTTCAGTAATCTGGTGTTGTGTTTCCCAGTGTTAACACTGAAATCTGCAGTATTCTGGTGCTGTGTTTCCCAGTGTTAACACTGAAATCTGCAGTAATCTGGTGCTGTTTTTCCGAGTGTAAATACTGAAATCTGCAGTAATCTGGGGTTGTGTTTCCCAGAGTTAAAACTGAAATCTGCAGTAATCTGGTGCTGTGTTTTCCAGTGTTAATACTGAAATCCTGCAGTAATCTGGTGCTGTGTTCCCAGTGTTAATACTGAAATCTGCAGTAATTTGATGCTGTGTTTCCAAATGTTAATACTGAAATCTGCATTAATGTGGTGCTATTTTTCCAGTGTTAATACTGAAATCTGCAGTCATTTGCTGCGGTGTTTCCCAATATTAATACTGAAATCTGCAGTAATATCGGTGCTGTGTTTCCCAGTGTTAATACTGAAATCTGTCAGTAATCTGGTGCTAGTGTTTCCCAGTGTTAATACTGAATCTTCAGTAATTCTGGTGCTGTGTTTCCCAGTGTTAATACTGAAATCTGCAGTAATTTGGTGCTGTGTTTCCCAGTGTTAATACTGAAATCTGCAGTAATCTGGTGCTGTGTTTCCCATTGTTAATACTGCAATCTTCAGTAATCTGGTGCTGTGTATCCCATTTTTAATAATGAAACCTGCAGTAATCTGGTGCTGTGTTTCTCAGAGTTAATAATGATTCCTGCAGTAATCTGGTGCTGTGCTTCCCAGTGTTAATACTGGAATCTTCAGTAATCTGTTGCTGTGTATCCCATTGTTAATACTGAAATCTGCAGTAATCTGGTGCTGTGTTTCCCAATGTTAACACTGAAATCTGCAGTAATCTGGTGCTGTGTTTCCCAGCGTTAACACTGAAATCTGCAGTAATCTGGTGCTGTGTTTCCCTGAGTAAATAGTGAAATCTGCAGTAATCTGGTGCTGTGTTTCCCAGAGTTAACACTGAAATCTGCAGTAATTTGATGCTGTGTTTCCCCATGTTAATACTGAAATCTGCCGTAATCTGGTGCTGTGTTTCCCAGTGTTAACACTGAAATCTGCAGTAATCTGGTGCTGTGTTTCCCAGTGTTAATACTGAAATCTGCAGTAATCTGGTGCTGTGTTTCCCAGTGTTAATACTGAAATCTGCAGTAATCTGGTGCTGTGTTTCCCAGAGTTAATACTGAAATCTGCAGTAATCTGGTGCTGTGTTTCCCAGTGTTAATACTGAAATCTGCAGTAATCTGGTGCTGTGTTTCCCAGTGTTAATACTGAAATCTGCAGTAATTTGGTGCTGTGTTTCCCAGTGTTAATACTGAAATCTGCAGTAATTTGATGCTGTCTTTCCCAGTGTTAATACTGAAATCTGCAGTAATTTGATGCTGTGTTTCCCAGTGTTAATACTGAAATCTGCAGTAATTTGATGCTGTGTTTCCCAGTGTTAATACTGAAATCTGCAGTAATTTGGTGCTGTGTTTCCCAGTGTTAATACTGAAATCTGCAGTATTTTCGTGCTGTGTTTCCCAAAGTTAATACTGAAATCTGCAGTAATTTGGTGCTGTGTTTCCCAGTGTTAATACTGAAATCTGCAGTAATATGGTGCTGTGATTCCCAGTGTTATTACTGGAATCTTCCGTAATCTGTTGCTGTGTATCCCATTGTTAATCATGATTCCTGCAGTAATCTGGTGCTGTGTTTCCCAGAATTAATACTGAAATCTGCAGTAATCTGGTGCTGTGTTTCCCAGAGTTAACACTGGAATCGGATGTAATCTGGTGCTGTGTTTCCCAGAATTAACACTGAAATCTGCAGTAATCTGGTGCTGTGTTTCCCATTGTTAACACTGAAATCTGCCGTAATCTGGTGCTGTGTTTCCCAGAGTTAACACTGAAATCTTCAGTAATCTGGTGCTGTGTTTCCCAGAGTTAACACTGAAATCTGCAGTAATCTGGTGCTGTGTTTCCCAGTGTTAATACTGGAATCTTCAGTAATCTGGTGCTGTATTTCGCATTGTTAATACTGGAATCTGCAGTAATCTGGTGCTGTTTTTCCCAGTGTTAATATTGAAATCTGCAGTAATTTGATGCTGTGTTTCCCAATATTAATAGTGAAATCTGCAGTAATCTGGTGCTGTGTTTCCCAGTGTTAATACTGAAATCTTCAGTAATCTGGTGCTGTGTTTCCCAGTGTTAATACTGAAATCTGCAGTAATCTGGATGCTGTGTTTCCCAATGATAATACTGAAATCTTCAGCAATCTGGTGCTGTGTTTCCCAATGTTTATACTGAAATCTGCAGTTATCTGGTCCTGTGTTTCCCAGTGTTAATACTGAAATCTGCAGTAATTTGGTGCTGTGTTTCCCAGTGTTAACACTGAAATCTGCAGTAATCTGGTGCTGTGTTTCCCACTATTAATACTGAAATCTGCAGTAATCTGGTGCTGTGTTTCCCAGTGTTAACACTGAAATCCGCTGTAATCTGGACCTGTGTTTCCCAGAGTTAATACTGAAATCTGCAGTAATCTGGTGCTGTGTTTCCCAGTGTTAACACTGAAATCTGCAGTAATCTGGTGCTGTGTTTCCCAGTGTTAACACTGAAATCTGCAGTAATCTGGTGCTGTGTTTCCCAGTGTTAATACTGAAATCTGCAGTAATCTGGTGCTGTGTTTCCCAGTGTTAACACTGAAATCTGCAGTAATCTGGTGCTGTGTTTCCCAGTGTTAATACTGAAATCTGCAGTAATCTGGTCCTGTGTTTCCCAGAGTTAACACTGAAATCTGCAGTAATCTGGTGCTGTGTTTCCCAGTGTTAATACTGCAATCTTCAGTAATCTGGTGCTGTGTTTCCCAGTGTTAATACTGAAATCTGCAGTAATCTGGTGCTGTGTTTCCCAGTGTTAATACTGAAATCTGCAGTAATCTGGTGCTGTGTTTCCCAGTGTTAATACTGAAATCTGCAGTAATTTGGTGCTGTGTTTCCCAGTGTTAATACTGAAATCTGCAGTAATCTGGTGCTGTGTTTCCCAGTGTTAATACTGAAATCTGCAGTAATTTGGTGCTGTGTTTCCCAGTGTTAATACTGAAATCTGCAGTAATCTGGTGCTGTGTTTCCCAGTGTTAATACTGAAATCTGCAGTAATTGGTGCTGTGTTTCCCAGATGTTAATACTGAAATCTGCAGTAATCTGGTGCTGTGTTTCCCAGTGTTAATACTGAAATCTGCAGTAATTTGGTGCTGTGTTTCCCAGTGTTAGCACTGAAATCTGCAGCAATCTGGTGTTCTGTTCCCCAGTGTTAACACTGAAATCTGCAGTAATCTGGTGCTGTGTTTCCCAGTGTTAATACTGAAATCTGCAGTAATTTAGTGCTGTGTTTCCAAGTGTTAATACTGAAATCTGCAGTAATTTGGTGCTGTGTTTCCCAATATTAATACTGAAATCTGCAGTAATTTAGTGCTGTGTTTCCAAGTGTAAATACTGAAATCTGCCTTAATCTGGTACTGTGTGTCCCAGTGTTAATACTGAAATCTGCAGTAATTTGGTGCTGTGTTTCCCAATGTTAATACTGAAATCTGCAGTAATTTGGTGCTGTGTTTCCCAGAGTTAACGCTGAAATCTGCAGTAATCTGGTGTTGTATTTCCCAGTGTTAATATTGAAATCTGCATTAATTTGATGCTCTGTTTCCCAGTGTTAATACTGAAATCTGCATTAATGTGGTGCTATTTTTCCAGTGTTAATACTGAAATCTGCAGTAATCTGGTGCTGTGTTTCCCAGTGTTAATACTGAAATCTGCAGTAATCTGGTGCTGTGTTTCCCAGTGTTAACACTGAAATCTGCAGTAATCTGGTGCTGTGTTTCCCAGTGTTAATACTGAAATCTGCAGTAATCTGGTGCTGTGTTTCCCAGTGTTAATACTGAAATCTGCATTAATCTGGTGCTGTGTTTCCCAGTGTTAATACTGAAACCTGCAGTAATCTGGTGCTGTGTTTCCCAGTGTTAATACTGAAATCTGCAGTAATCTGGTGCTGTGTTTCCCAGTGTTAATACTGAAATCTGCAGTAATCTGGTTGCTGTGTTTCCCAGTGTTAATACTGAAATCTGCAGTAATTTGGTGCGTGTTTCCCAGAGTTAATACTGAAATCTGCAGTAATTCTGGTGCTGTGTTTCCCAGTAGTTAATACTGAAATTTGCAGTAATCTGGTGCTGTGTTTCCCAGTGTTAATACTGAAATCTGCAGTAATCTGGTGCTGTGTTTCCCAGTGTTAATACTGAAATCTGCAGTAATCTGGTGCTGTGTTTCCCAGTGTTAATACTGAAATCTGCAGTAATTTGATGCTGTGTTTCCCAATGTTAATACTGAAATCTGCAATAATTTGGTGCTATGTTTCCCAGTGTTAATACTGAAATCTGCAGTAATTTGATGCTGTGTTTCCCAATATTAATACTGAAATCTGCAGTAATTTGGTGCTGTGTTTCCTAGAGTTAATACTGAAATCTGCAGTAATCTGGTGCTGTGTTTCCCAATGTTAATACTGAAATCTGCAGTAATCTGGTGCTGTGTTTCCCAGTGTTAATACTGAAATCTGCAGTAATCTGGTGCTGTGTTTCCCAGTGTTAATACTGAAATCTGCAGTAATCTGGTGCTGTGTTTCCCAGTGTTAATACTGAAATCTGCAGTAATTTGGTGCTGTGTTTCCCAGTGTTAATACCTGAATCTTCAGTAATCTGGTGCTGTGTTTCCCAATGATAATACTGAAATCTGCAGTTATTTGCTGCTGTGTTTCCCAGTGTTAATACTGAAATCTTCAGTAATCTGGTGCTGTGTTTCCCAATGATTATATTGAAATCTGCAGTTATTTGGCCTGTGTTTCCCAGTGTTAACCTGAAATCTGCAGTAATTTGTTCCAGTTTTTCCCAGTGTTAACACTGAAATCTGCAGTAATCTGGTGCTGTGTTTCCCAGATTTAACACTGAAATCTGCAGTAATCTGGTGCTGTGTTTCCCAGAGTTAACACTGAAATCTGCAGTAATCTGGTGCTGTGTTTCCCAGAGTTAACACTGAAATCTGCAGTAATCTGGTGCTGTGTTTCCCAGTGTTAATACTGAAATCTGCAGTAATCTGGTGCTGTGTTTCCCAGTGTTAATACTGAAATCTGCAGTAATCTGGTGCTGTGTTTCCCAGTGTTAACACTGAAATCTGCAGTAATCTGGTGCTGTGTTTCCCAGTGTTAATACTGAAATCTGGAGTTATTTGGTGCCGAGTTTTCCAATGTTAATACTGAAATCTGCAGTAATCTGGTACCGTGCTTCCCAGTGTTAATACTGAAATTTTCAGTAATCTGGTGCTGTGTTTCCCTGTGTTAATACTGGAATCTTCATTAATCTGGTGCTGTGTATCCCATTGTTAATACTGATATCCGCAGTAATCTGGTGCTGTGTTTCCCAGTGTTAACACTGAAATCTGCAGTAATCTGGTGCTGTGTTTCCCAGTGTTAATACTGAAATCTGCAGTAATCTGGTGCTGTGTTTCCCAGTGTTAATACTGAAATCTGCAGTAATCTGGTGCAGTGTTTCCCAGTGTTAATACTGCAATCTTCAGTAATCTGGTGCTGTGCTTCCCAGTGTTAATACTGAAATCCGCAGTAATCTGGTGTTGTATTTCCCAATGTTCATACTGAAATCTTCAGTAACCTTGTGCTGTGTTCCCAGTGTTATACTGAAATCTCAGTAATCTGTGCTGTGTTTCCCAGTGTTAATACTGAAATCTGCAGTAATCTGGTGCTGTGTTTCCCAATGTTAATACTGAAATCTGCAGTAAACTGGTGCTGTGTTTCCCAATGTTAATACTGAAATCTGCCGTAATCTGGTGCTGTGTTTCCCAGAGTTTACACTGAAATCTACCGTAATCTGGTGCTGTGTTTTCCAGTGTTAACACGGAAATCAACACTAATTTGGTGCTGTGTTTCCCAGAGTGAACACTGAAATCTGCAGTAATCTTGTGCTGTATTTCCCAGTGTTAATACTGAATCTCAGTAATCTGGTGCTGTGTTTCCCAGTAGTTAACTACTGAAATCTGCAGTAATCTTGGTGCTGTGTTTTCCCAGTGTTAATACTGAAATCTGCAGTAATTTGTGCTGATGTTTCCCATGTTAATACTGAAATCTCAGTAATTTGATGCTGTGTTTCCCAGTGTTAATACTGAAATCTGCAGTAATTTGTTGCTGTGTTTCCCAGTGTTAATACTGAAATCTGAGTATTCTGTGCTGTGTTTCCCATGTTAATACTGAAAATCTGCAGTATCTATGGCTGTGTTTTCCCAGAGTTACTACTGAAATCCTGCAGTAATCTGTGCTGTGTTTCCCAGTGTTAACACTGAATCTGCAGTAATCTGGTGCTGTGTTTCCCAAGTGTTAATACTGAAATCTGCAGTAATCTGGTGCTGTGTTCCCAGAGGTTAATACTGAAATCTGCAGTCATTTGATGCTGTGTTCCCAGTGTTAATACTGAAATCTGCAGTAATTGGTGCTGTGTTTCCCATTGTTAACACTGAAATCTGCAGTAATCTGGTGCTGTTTTTCCCAGTGTTAATACTGAAATCTGCAGTAATTTGGTGCTGTGTTTCCCAGTGTTAATACTGAAATCTGCAGTAATTTGGTGCTGTGTTTCCCAGTGTTAATACTGAAATCTGCAGTAATCTTGGTGCTGTGTTTCCCACTGTTAATACTGAAATCTGCAGTAATCTGGTGCTGTGTTTCCCAGTGTTAATACTGAAATCTGCAGTAATCTGGTGCTGTGTTTCCCAGTGTTAATACTGAAATCTTCAGTAATCTGGTGCTGTGTTTCCCAGTGTTAATACTGAAATCTGCAGTAATCTGATGCTGTGTTTCCCAGTGTTAATACTGAAATCTGCAGTAATCTGGTGCTGTGTTTCCCAGTGTTAATACTGAAATCTGCAGTAATCTGGTGCTGTGTTTCCCAGTGTTAATACTGAAATCTGCAGTAATCTGGTGCTGTGTTTCCCAATGTTAATACTGAAATCTGCAGTAATCTGGTGCTGTGTTTCCCAGATTTAACACTGAAATCTGCAGTAATCTGGTGCTGTGTTTCCCAGTGTTAACACTGAAATCTGCAGTAATCTGGTGCTGTGTTTCACAGTGTTACTACTGAAATCTGCAGTAATCTGGTGCTGTGTTTCCCAGTGTTAACTACTGAAATCCACAGTAATCTGGTGCTGTGTTTCCCAGTGTTAACACTGAAATCTGCAGTAATCTGGTGCTGTGTTTCCCAGTGTTAATACTGAAATCTGCAGTAATCTGGTGCTGTGTTTCCCAGTGTTAATACTGAAATCTGCAGTAATCTGGTGCTGTGTTTCCCAGAGTTAACACTGAAATCTGCAGTAATCTGGTGCTGTGTATCCCAGTGTTAATACTGGAATCTGCAGTAATTTGGTGCTGTGTTTCCCAGTGTTAATACTGAAATCTGCAGTAATTTGGTGCTGTGTTTCCCAGTGTTAATACTGAAATCTGCAGTAATTTGGTGCTGTTTTCCCAGTGTTAGCACTGAAATCTTCAGTAATCTGGTGCTGTGTTCCCCAGCGTTAACACTGAAATCTGCATTAAACTGGTGCTGTGTTTCCCAGTTTTAACATTGAAATCTGCAGCAATCTGGTGTTCTGTTCCCCAGTGTTAACACTGAAATCTTCAGTAATCTGGTGCTGTGTTTCCCAGTGTTAACATTGAAATCTGCAGTAATTTGATGCTGTGTTTCCCAGTGTTAATACTGAAATCTGCAGTAATTTGGTGCTGCGTTTCCCAGTGTTAATTCTGAAATCTGCAGTAATTATTGCTATGTTTCCCAGTGTTAATACTGAAATCTGCAGTAATTTGGTGCTGTGTTTCCCAATGTTAATACTGAAATATTCAGCAATCTGGTGCTGTGTTTCCCAATGTTAATACTGAAATCTGCAGTAATCTGGTGCTGTGTTTCCCAGTGTTAACACTGAAATCTGCAGTAATCTGGTGCTGTGTTTCCCAGTGTTAATACTGAAATCTGCAGTAATCTGGTGCTGTGTTTCCCAGTGTTAAACACTGAAATCTGCAGTAATCTGTGCTGTGTTTCCCAGTGTTAATACTGAAATCTGCAGTAATCTGGTGCTGTGTTTCCCAGTGTTAACACTGAAATCTGCAGTAATTTGGTGCTGTGTTTCCCAGTGTTAACTCTGAAATCTGCAGTAATCTGGTGCTTGTTTCCCAGTGTTAATACTGAAATCTGCAGTAATTTGGTGCTGTGTTTCCCAGTGTTAATACTGAAATCTGCAGTAATTTGGTGCTGTGTTTCCCAGTGTTAATACTGAAATCTGCAGTAATTTGATGCTGTGTTTCCCAGTGTTAATACTGAAATCTGCAGTAATCTGGTGCTGTGTTTCCCAGTGTTAATACTGAAATCTGCAGTAATTTGGTGCTGTGTTTCCCAGTGTTAATACTGAAATCTGCAGTAATTTGATGCTGTGTTTCCCAATGTTAATACTGAAATCTGCAGTAATTTGGTGCTGTGTTTCCCAGTGTTAATACTGAAATCTGCAGTAATTTGGTGCTGTGTTTCCCAAGTGTTAATACTGAAATCTGCAGTAATCTGGTGCTGTGTTTCCGAGAGTTAATACTGAAATCTGCAGTAATCTGGTGCTGTGTTTCCCAGTGTTAATACTGAAATCTGCAGTAATCTGGTGCTGTGTTTCCCAGTGTTAATACTGAAATCTGCAGTAATCTGGTGCTGTGTTTCCCAGTGTTCATACTGAAATCTGCAGTAATCTGGTGCTGTGTTTCCCAGTGTTAATACTGTAAAATTCAGTAATCTGATGCTGTGTTTCCCAGTGTTAATACTGAAATCTGCAGTAATCTGGTGCTGTGTTTCCCAGTGTTAATACTGAAATCTTCAGTAATCTGGTGCTGTGTTTCCCAGTGTTAATACTGAAATCTGCAGTAATCTGGTGCTGTGTTTCCCAGTGTTAATACTGAAATCTGCAGTAATCTGGTGCTGTGTTTCCCAGTGTTAATACTGAAATCTGCAGTAATCTGGTGCTGTGTTTCCCAGTGTTATACTGAAATCTGCAGTAATTCTGGTGCTGTGTTTCCCAGTGATTAATACTGAAATCTGCAGTAATCTGGTGCTGTGTTTCCAGTGTTAATACTGAAATCTGCAGTATCTGGTGCTGTGTTTCCCAGTGTTAACACTGAAATCTGCAGTAATCTGTGCTGTGTTTCCCAGTGTTACACTGATATCTGCAGTAATCTGGTGCTGTGTTTCCCAGTGTTATCACTGAAATCTGCAGTAATCTGGTGCTGTGTTTCCCAGAGTTAACACTGAAATCTGCAGTAATCTGGTGCTGTGTTTCCCAGTGTTAATACTGGAATCTTCAGTAATCTGGTGCTGTGTTTCCCAGCATTAACACTGAAATCCACAGTAATCTGCTGTTGTATTTCCCAGTGTTCATATGAATCTGCAGTAATCTGGTGCTGTGTTTCCCATTGTTAATACTGAATCTGCATTAATTGGTGCTGTATTTTCCCAGTGTTAACACTGAAATCTGCAGTAATCTGGTGCTGTGTTTCCCAGAGTTAACACTGAAATCTGCAGTAATCTGGTGCTGTGTTTCCCAGTGTTAACACTGAAATCAGCAGTAATCTGGTGCTGTGTTTCCCAGTGTTAATACTGAAATCTGCAGTAATCTGCTGCTGTGTTTCCCAGTGTTAATACTGGAATCTGCAGTAATCTGGTGCTGTTTTTCCCAGTGTTAATATTGAAATATGCATTAATTTGATGCTCTGTTTCCCATGTTAATACTGAAATCTGCAGTAATTTGGTGCTGTGTTTCCCAGTGTTAATACCGAAATCTGCAGTAATTTAGTGCTGTGTTTCCCAGTGTTAATACTGAAATCTGCAGTAATTGTGCTGTGTTTCCCAGTGTTAATACTGAAATCTGCAGTAATTTGATGCTCTGTCTCCCAATGTTAATACTGAAATCTGCATTAATGTGGTGCTATGTTTCCCAGTGTTAATACTGAAATCTGCAGTCATTTGCTGCTGGTGTTTCCCAATATTAATACTGAAATCTGCAGTCATTTGCTGCGGTGTTTCCCAGTGTTAATAGTGAAATCTGCAGTAATCTGGTGCTGTGTTTCCCAGTGTTAATACTGAAATCTGCAGTAATTTGGTGCTAGTCTTTCCGATCGTTATACTGAAATCTGCAGTAATTTGGTGCCTGTGTTTCCCAATGTTAATACTGAAATCTGCAGTTATTTGATGCTGTGTTTCCAGTGTTAATACTGAAATCTGCAGTAATCTGGTGCGGTGTTTCCCCCATGGTTAATACTGAAATCTGCAGTTATTTGATGCTGTGTTTCCCAATATTAATACTGAATATCTGCAGTAATTTGGTGCTGTGTTTCCCACTGTTTATACTGAAATCTGCAGTAATCTCATGCTGTGTTTCCCAGAGTTTACACTGAAATCCGCAGTAATCTGCTGTTGTATTTCCCAGTGTTCATACTGCAATCTTCAGTAATCTGGTGCTGTGTTTTCCCAGTGTTAATACTGAAATCTGCAGTAATCTGGTGCTGTGTTTC
Organism: Carcharodon carcharias; assembly: GCF_017639515.1. Classification (NCBI taxonomy): domain Eukaryota; kingdom Metazoa; phylum Chordata; class Chondrichthyes; order Lamniformes; family Lamnidae; genus Carcharodon; species Carcharodon carcharias. Next base: position 189,571,160 of record NC_054473.1, on the reverse strand, counting down.
CCAGTGTTAATACTGAAATCTGCAGCAATCTTTTGCATTGTTTCCCAGTGTTAATCCTGAAAACTGCAGTAATTTGATTATGTGTTTCCCAATGTTAATAGTGAAATCTGCAGTAATTCTGGTGCTGTGTTTTCCCAGTGTTAATACTGAAATCTGCAGTAATCTGGTGCTGTAGTTCCCAGAGTTAACATGAATCTGCAGTAATCTGTGCTGTGTTTCCCAGTGTTAATACTGAATCTGCAGTAATCTGGTGCTGTGTTTCCCAGAGTAAACACTGAAATCTGCAGTAATTTGGTGCTATGTTTCCCATTGTTAATACTGAAATCTGCAGTAATCTGGTGCTGCGTTTCCCAGTGTTAATACTGAAATCTGCAGTAATCTGGTGCTATGTTTCCCAGTGTTAATACTGAAATCTGCAGTAATTTGATGCTGTGTTTCCCAATGATAATACTGAAATATTCAGCAATCTGGTGCTGTGTTTCCCAGTGTTAATACTGAAATCTGCAGTAATTTGGTGCTGCGTTTCCCAGTGTTAATACTGTAATCTTCAGTAATCTGGTGCTGTGTTTCCCAGTGTTAATACGGAAATCTGCAGTAATTTTGTGCTGTTTCCCTGTGTTAATACTGAAATCTGCAGTAATTTGGTGCTGTGTTTCCCAGTGTTAATACTGAAATCTGCAGTAATCTGGTGCTGTGTTTCCCCATGTTAATACTGAAATCTGCAGTAATCTGGTGCTGTGTTTCCTAGAGTTAATACTGAAATCTGCAGTAATCTGGTGTTGTATTTCCCAGTGTTAATACTGGAATCTTCAGTAATCTGGTGCTGTGTTTCCCAGTGTTAATACTGGAATCTGCAGTAATCTGGTGCTGTGTTTCCCAGTGTTAATACTGAAATCTGCAGTAATTTGGTGCTGTGTTTCCCAGAGTTAACACTGAAATCTGCAGTAATCTGGTGCTGTGTTTCCCAGTGTTAATACTGAAATCTTCAGTAATCTGGTGCTGTGTTCCCAGTGTTAATACTGGAAATCGGCAGTAATCTGGTGCTGTGTTTCCCAGTGTTAATACTGAATCTTCAGTAACGTTGGTGCTGTGTTTCCCCAGTGTTATACTGGAAATCTGCAGTAATTGGTGCTGTTTCCCAGTGTTAATACTGAAATCTGCAGTAATTTGTGCTGTGTTTCCCAGTAGTTAATACTGAAATCTGCAGTAATATGGTGGCTGTGTTTCCCACTGTTAATACTGAAATCGCAGTAATCTGGTGCTGTGTTTCCCAATGTTAACTACTGAAATCTGCAGTTAATTGGTGCTGTGTTTCCAGTGTTAATACTGGACATCTTCAGTAATTCTGGTGCTATGTTTCCCAGTCCGTTAACTCTGAAATCTGCAGTTAATCTGATGCTGTGTTTCCCAGAGGTAACACTGAAAATCTGCATGTAATCTGGTGTCTGTGTTCCAGTGTTAACTACTGAAATCTGCAGTAATCTGGTGCTGTGTTTCCCAAGTTTAATACTGAAATCTGCAGTAATCTGCTGCTGTGTTTCCCTGTGTTAACACTGAAATCTGCAGTAATCTGGTGCTGTGTTTCCCAGTGTTAACACTGAAATCTGCAGTAATCTGGTGCTGTGTTTCCCAGAGTTAATACTGAAATCTTCAGTAATCTGGTGCTGTGTTTCCCAGAGTAATACTGAAATCTGCCGTAATCTGGTGCTGTGTTTCCCAGATGTTAATACTGAAATCTGCAGTAATCTGGTGCTGTGTTTCCCAGTGTTAATACTGAAATCTGCAGTAATTTGGTGCTGTGTTTCCCAATGTTAATACTGAAATCTGCAGTAAACTGGTGCTGTGTTTCCCAATGTTAATACTGAAATCTGCCGTAATCTGGTGCTGTGTTTCCCAGAGTTAACACTGAAATCTGCAGTAATCTGGTGCTGTGTTTCCCAGTGTTAATACTGAAATCTGCAGTAATCTGGTGCTGTGTTTCCCAGTGTTAACACTGAAATCTGCAGTAATCTGGTGCTGTGTTTCCCAGTGTTAACACTGAAATCAGCAGTAATCTGGTGCTGTGTTTCCCAGTGTTAACACTGAAATCTGCAGTAATCTGGTGCAGTGTTTCCCAGAGTTAACACTGAAATCTGCAGTAATCTGGTGCTGTGTTTCCCAGTGTTAATACTGAAATCTGCAGTAATCTGGTGCTGTGTTTCCCAGTGTTAATACTGAAATCTGCAGTAATCTGGTGCTGTGTTTCCCAGTGTTAATACTGAAATCTGCAGTAATTTGGTGCTGTGTTTCCCAGTGTTAATACTGAAATCTGCAGTAATTTGATGCTCTGTTTCCAAATGTTAATACTGAAATCTGCATTAATGTGGTGCTATGTTTCCAGTGTTAATACTGAAATCTGCAGTCATTTGTGCTGTTTCCCATTGTTAATACTGAAATCTGCAGTAATTTGATGCTGTGTTTTCCAATGTTGAGACTCTAATCTGCAGTTATTTGCTGCTGTGTTTCCCAGTGTTAATACTGAAATCTTCAGTAATCTGGTGCTGTGTTTCCCAGTGTTAATACTGAAATCTTCAGTAATCTGGTGCTGTGTTTCCCAGTGTTAATACTGGAATCTGCAGTAATCTGGTGCTGTGTTTCCCAGTGTTAATACTGAAATCTGCAGTAATCTGGTGCTGTGTTTCCCAGTGTTAATACTGAAATCTGCATTAATTTGATGCTGTGTTTCCCAATGTTAATACTGAAATCTGCAGTAATCTGGTGCTGTGTTTCCCAGTGTTAATACTGAAATCTGCAGTAATTTGGTGCTGTGTTTCCCAATGTTAATACTGAAATCTGCAGTAATTCTGGTGCTGTGTTTCCCAGTGTTAATACTGAAATCTGCAGTAATATGGTGCTGTGTTTCCCAGTAGTTAATACTGAAATCTGCAGTAATCTGTGTGCTGTTTTCCCAGTGTTAATACTGAAATCTGCAGTAATCTGGTGCTGTGTATCCCAGTGTTAATACTGAAATCTGCAGTAATTTGATGCAGTCTTTCCCAATGTTAATACTGAAATCTGCAGTAATTTAGTGCTGTGTTTCCCAGTGTTAATACTGAAATCTGCAGTAATCTGGTGCTGTGTTTCCCAGTGTTTATACTCAAATCTGCAGTAATTTGATTGCTGTCTTTCGCAATGTTAATACTGAAATCTGCAGTAATTTGGTGCTGTGTTTCCCAGTGTTAATACTGAAATCTGCAGTATTTTGTGCTGTGTTTCCCAGTGTTAATACTGAAATCTGCAGTAATTTGGTGCTGTGTTTCCCAATATTCATAATGAAATCTGCAGTAATTTGGTGCTGTGTTTCCCAGTGTTAATACTGAAATCTGCAGTAATTATTGCTATGTTTCCCAGTGTTAATACTGAAATCTGCATTTATCTGGTGCTGTGTTTCCCTGTGTTAGCACTGAAATCTTCAGTAATCTGGTGCTGTGTTCCCAACGTTAAAACTGAAATCTGCATTAAACTGGTGCTGTGTTTCCCAGTTTTAACACTGAAATCTGCAGCAATCTGGTGTTCTGTTTCCCAGTGTTAATACTGAAATCTGCAGTAATCTGGTGCTGTGTTTCCAGTGTTAACACTGAAATCTGCAGTAATCTGGTGCTGAGTTTCCCAATGTTAACACTGAAATCTGCAGTAATCTGGTGCTGTGTTTCCCAATGTTAATACTGAAATCTGCAGTAATCTGGTGCTGTGTTTCCCAATGTTAATACTGAAATCTGCAGTAATCTGGTGCTGTGTTTCCCAGAGTTAACACTGAAATCTGCAGTAATCTGGTGCTGTGTTTCCCAGTGTCAATACTGGAATCTGCAGTAATCTGGTGCTGTGTTTCCCAGTGTTAATACTGAAATCTGCAGTAATCTGGTGCTGTGTTTCCCAGTGTTAATACTGAAATCTGCAGTAATCTGGTGCTGTGTTTCCCAGTGTTAATACTGAAATCTGCAGTAATTTGGTGCTGTGTTTCCCAGTGTTAATACTGAAATCTGCAGTAATTTGATGCTGTGTTTCCCAATATTAATACTGAAATCTGCAGTAATCTGGTGCTGTGTTTCCCAGTGTTAATACTGAAATCTGCAGTAATTTGGTGCTGTGTTTCCCAGTGTTAATACTGAAATCTGCAGTAATTTGATGCTGTGTTTCCCAATGTTAATACTGAAATCTGCAGTAATTTGCTGCTGTGTTTCCCAGTGTTAATACTGAAATCTGCAGTAATTTGGTGCTGTGTTTCCCAGTGTTAATACTGAAATCTGCAGTAATCTGGTGCTGTGTTTCCCAGTGTTAATACTGAAATCTGCAGTTATCTGGTCCTGTGTTTCCCAGTGTTAACACTGAAATCCGCTGTAATCTGGTGCTGTGTTTCCCAGTGTTAACTCTGAAATCTGCAGTAATCTGGTGCTGTGTTTCCCAGTGTTAACACTGAAATCTGCAGTAATCTGGTGCTGTGTTTCCCAGAGTTAACACTGAAATCTGCAGTAATCTGGTGCTGTGTTTCCCAGTGTTAACACTTTATTCTGCAGTAATCTGGTGCTGTGTTTCCCAGAGTTATCACTGAAATCTGCAGTAATCTGGTGCTGTGTTTCCCAGAGTTAACACTGAAATCTGCAGTAATCTGGTGCTGTGTTTCCCAGTGTTAATACTGGAATCTTCAGTAATTCTGGTTGCTGTGTTCCCAGTGTTAATACGGAATCTGCAGTAATCTGGTGCTGTGTTTCCCAGTGTTATTACTGAAATCTGCAGTAATTGGTGCTGTGTTTCCCAAGTGTTAATACTGAAATCTGCAAGTAATCTGGTGCTCGTGTTTCCCAGTGTTAAAACTGAATCTGCAGTAATTTGGTGCTGTGTTCCCAGTGTTAATACTGAAATCTGCAGTAATTGGTGCTGTGTTTCCAAGTGTTCAATTGAAATCTGCAGTAATTTGGTGCTGTGTTTCCCAGTGTTAATACTGAAATCTGCAGTAATCTGGTGCTGTGTTTCCCAGTGTTAATACTGAAATCTGCAGTAATCTGGTGCTGTGTTTCCCAGTGTTAATAGTGGAATCTTCAGTATTTTGGTGCTATGTTTCCCAATGTTAATACAGAAATCTGCAGTAATTTGGTGCTGTGTTTCCCAGTTTTAATACTGAAATCTGCAGTAATCTGGTGCTGTGTTTCCCAGAGTTAGCGCTGAAATCTGCAGTAATTTGATGCTATGTTTCCCAGTGTTAATACTGAAATCTGCAGTAATTTGATGCTGTGTTTCCCTGTGCTAATACTGAAATGTGCAGTAATTTGGTGCTATGTTTCCCAGTGTTAATACTGAAATCTGCAGTAATCTGATGCTGTGTTTCCCAATGTTAATACTGAAATCTGCAGTAATTTGGTGCTGTGTTTCCCAGTGTTAATACTGAAATCTGCAGTAATTTGGTGCTGTGTTTCCCAATGTTAATACTGAAATCTGCAGTAATTTGATGCTGTGTTTCCCAGTGTTAACACTGAAATCTGCAGTAATCTGGTGCTGTGTTTCCCTGTGTTTACACTGAAATCTGCAGTAATCTGGTGCTGAGTTTCCCAGAGTTAACACTGAAATCTGCAGTAATCTGGTGCTGTGTTTCCCAGTGTCAATACTGGAATCTGCAGTAATTTGGTGCTGTGTTTCCCAGTGTTAACTTTGAAATTTGCAGTAGTTTGACGCTGTCTTTCCCAATGTTTATACTGAAATCTGCAGTAATTTGGTGCTGTGTTTCCCAGTGTTAATACTGAAATCTGCAGTAATCTGGTGCTGTGTTTCCCAGTGTTAATACTGGAATCTGCAGTAATCTGGTGCTGTGTTTCCCAGTGTTAACACTGAAATCCACAGTAATCTGTTGCTGTGTTTCCCAGAGTTATCACTGAAATCTGCAGTAATTTGGTGCTGTGTTTCCCAGTGTTAATACTGGAATCTGCAGTAATCAGGTTTTGTGTTTCCCAGAGTTTACACTGAAATCCAATGTATTCTGGTGCTGAGTTTCCCTGAGTTAACACTGAAATCTGCAGTAATTTGGTGCTGTGTTTCCCAGAGTTAACACTGAAATCTGCAGTAATCTGTTGCTGTGTTAACCAGAGATAACACTGAAATCTGCAGTAATTTGGTGCTGTGTTTCCCAGAGGTAACACTGAAATCTGCAGTAACCTGGTGCTGTGTTTCCCAGAGTTTCCACTGAAATCCAAAGTAATCTGGTGCTGAATTTCCCAGCGTTAACAATGAAATCCACAGTGATCTGGTGCTGTGTTTCCCAGTGTAAATACTGAAATATGCAGTAATCTGGTGCTGTGTTTCCCAGAGTTAAAACTGAAATCTGCAGTAATCTGGTGCTCTGTTTCCCAATATTATATAGTGAAATCTGCAGTAATTTGGTGCTGTGTTCCCCAGTGTTAATACTGAAATCTGCAATGATCTGGTACTGTGTTTCCCAGAGTTAACACTGAAATCTGCAGTAATCTGGTGCTGTGTTTCCCAGTGTTAACACTGAAATCTGCAGTAATCTGGTGCTGTGTTTCCCAGTGTTAATACTGAAATCTGCAGTAATCTGGTGCTGTGTTTCCCAATGTTAATACTGAAATCTGCAGTAATCTGGTGCTGTGTTTCCCAGTGTTAATACTGGAATCTACAGTAATCTTGTTCTATGTTTCCCAGCGTTTACACTGAAATCCAAAGTAATTTGGTGCTGAGTTTCCCAGAGTTAACACTGAAATATGCAGTAATTTGGTGCTGTGTTTCCCAGATTTAACACTGAAATCCACAGTAATCTGATGCTGTGTTTCCCAGAGTTAACACTGAAATCTGCAGTAATCTGGTGCTGTGTTTCCCAGAGTTAGCACTGAAATCCAAAGTAATCTGTTGCTGAGTTTCCCAGGCTTAACATTGAAATCCTCAGTGAATCTGGTTGCTGTGTTTCCCAGTGTTAACACTGAAATCTGCAGTAATCTGGTGCTGTTTTTCCCAGAGTTATCACTGAAATCTGCAGTAATCTGGTGCTGTGTTTCCCAGTGTTAATACTGAAATCTTCAGTAATCTGGTGCTGTGTTTCCCAGTGTTAATACTGAAATCTGCAGTAATCTGGTGCTGTGTTTCCCAGAGTTAATACTGAAATCTGCAGTAATCTGGTGCTGTGTTTCCCAGTGTTAACACTGAAATCTGCAGTGATCTGGTGCTGTGTTTCCCAGTGTAAATACTGAAATCTGCAGTAATCTGGTGCTGTGTTTCCCAGTGTTAACACTGAAATCTGCGTTAATCTGGTGCTGTGTTTTCCAGTGTTAATACTGAAATCTGCAGTAATCTGGTGCTGTGTTTCCCAGTGTTAACACTGAAATCCACAGTAATCTGGTGCTGTGTTTCTCAGAGTTAACACTGAAATCCACAGTAATCTGTTGCTGTGTTCCCCAGAGTTAACACTGAAATCTGCAGTAATTTGGTGATGTGTTTCCCAGTGTTAATACTGGAATCTTCAGTAATCTGGTGTTGTGTTTCCGTGTGTTAATATTGGAATCTTCAGGAATCTGATGCTGTGCTTCCCAGTGTTAATACTGGAATCTTCAGTATTTTGGTGCTGGTTTCCCAGTGTTAATATCTAATCTGCAGTTATCTGGTGCTGTGTTTCCCAGTGTTAATACTGAAATCTGCAGTAATTTGGTGCTGTGTTTCCCAGAGTTAATACTGAAATCTGCAGTAACCTGGTGCTGTGTTTCCCAGAGTTTACAACGAAATCCAAAGTAATCTGGTGCTGAGTTTCCCAGCGTTAACAATGAAATCCACAGTGATCTGCTGCTGTGTTTCCCACTGCTAATACTGAAATCTTCAGCAATCTGGTGCTGTGTTTCCCAGTGTTAATACTGAAATCTGCAATAATCTGGTGCTGTGTTTCCCAGAGTTCACACTGAAATCTGCAGTAACCTGGTGCTGTGTTTCCCAGAGATTACACTGAAATCCAAAGTAATCTGGTGCTGAGTTTCCCAGTGTAAATACTGAAATCTGCAGTAATCCGGTGCTGTGTTTCCCAGAGTTAACACTGAAATCTGCAGTAATCTGGTGCTGTGTTTCCCAGTGTTAACATTGAAATTTGCAGTTATCTGCTGTTGTGTTTCCCAGTGTTAACACTGAAAGCTGCAGTAATTTGGTACTGCGTTTCCCAGTGTTAATACTGAAATCTGCAGTAGTTTGATGCTGTGTTTCCCAGTGTTAACACTGAAATCTGCAGTTATTTGCTGCTGTGTTTCCCAATGATAATACTGAAATCTTCAGCAATCTGGTCATGTGTTTCCCCGTGTTAATAGTTAATTCTTCAGTAATTTGGTGCTGTGTTTCCCAGTGTTAATACTGGAATCTACAGTAATCTGGTTCTGTGTTTCCCAGTGTTAATACTGGAATCTTCAGTAAACTGGTGCTGTGTTTCCCAGTATTAACCAAGAAATGCCCAGTAATCTGGTGCTGTGTTTCCCAGTGTTAATTCTGAAATCTGCATTAATTTGGTGCTGTGTTTCCCAGAGTTAACACTGAAACCTGCAGTAATCTGGTGCCGTGTTTCCCAGTGTTAATACTGAAATCTGCAGTAATTTGATGCTGTCTTTCCCAATGTTATTACTGAAATCTGCAGTAATTTGGTGCTGTGTTTCCCAGTGTTAATACTGAAATCTGCAGTAATTTGATGCTGTGTTTCCCAATATTAATAGTGAAATCTGCAGTAATTTGGTGCTGTGTTTCCCAGTGTTAATACTGAAATCTGCAGTAATTTGGTGCTATGTTTCCCAGTCTTAATACTGAAATCTGCGGTAATTTGTTGCTGTGTTTCCCAATGTTAATACTGAAATCTGCAGTTATTTGCTGCTGTGTTTCCCACTGTTAATACTGAAATCTTCAGCAATCTGGTGCTGTGTTTCCCAATGTTAATAATTAAATCTGCAATAATCTGGTGCTGTGTTTCCCAGAGTTAACACTGAAATCTGCAGTAACCTGGTGCTGTGTTTCCCAGAGTTTACACTGAAATCCAAAGTAATCTGGTGCTGAGTTTCCCAGCGTTAACAATGAAATCCACAGTGATCTGGTGCTGTGTTTCCCAGTGTAAATACTGAAATCTGCAGTAATCTGGTGCTGTATTTCCCAGAGTTAACACTGAAATCTGCAGTAATCTGGTGCTGTGTTTCCCAGTGTTAACACTGAAATTTGCAGTTATCTGGCACTGTGTTTCCCAGTGTTAACACTGAAATCTGCAGTAATTTGGTGCTGTGTTTCTCTGTCTTAATACTGGAATCTTCAGAAATCTGGTCCTGTGTTTCCCAGTGTTAATACTGGATTCTTCAGTAATTTGGTGCTGTGTTTCCCAGTGTTAATACTGGAACCTGCAGTAATCTGGTTCTGTGTTTCCCAGTGTTAAAACTGGAATCTTCAGTAACCTGGTGCTTCGTTTCCCAGTTTTAACTCTGAAATCTGCGTTAATCTGGTGCTGTGTTTTCCAGTGTTAATACTGGAATCTTCATTAACCTGGTGCTGTGTTTCCCAGTGTTAACACTGAAATCCACAGTGATCTGGTGCTGTGTTTCCCAGTGTAAATACTGAAATCTTCAGTAATCTGGTGCTGTATTTCCCAGAGTTAACACTGAAATCTGCAGTAATCTGGTGCTGTGTTTCCCAGTGTTCATACTGAAATCTGCAGTAATTTGGTACTATATTTCCCAGTGTTAATACTGAAATCTGCAGTAATTTGATGCTGTGTTTCCCAATGTTAATACTGAAATGCAGTTTTTTGCTGCTATGTTTCCCAATGTTAATACTGAAATCTTAAGCAATCTGGTGCTGTGTTTCCCAGTGTTAATACTGAAATCTGCAATAATCTGGTACTTTGTTTCCCAGAGTTCACACTGAAATCTGCAGTAACCTGGTGCTTGTTTCCCAGAGTTTACACTGAAATCCAAAGTAATCTGGTGCTGAGTTTCCCAGCATTAACAATGAAATCCACAGTGATCTGGTGCTGTGTTTCCCAGTGTAAATACTGACATCTGCAGTAATCTGGTGCTGTGTTTCCCAGAGTTAACACTGAAATCTGCAGTTATCTGGTGCTGTGTTTCCCAGTGTTAAAACTGAAATCTGCGTTAATCTGGTGCTGTGTTTTCCAGTGTTAATACTGGAATCTTCAGTAACCTCTTGCTGTGTTTCCCACAGTTAACACTGAAATCTGCAGTAATCTGGTGCTATGTTTCCCAGTGTTAACACTGAAACCTGCAGTAATCTGGTTCCGTGTTTCCCAGAGTTAACACTGAAATCTGCAGTAATCTGGTGCTGTTTCCCACTGTTAATACTGAAATCTGCAGCAATTTGGTGCTTTATTTCCCAGTGTTAATACTGAAATCTGCAGTAATTTGATGCTGTGTTTCCTAATGTTAATACTGAAATCTGCATTAATTTGGTGCTGTGTTTCCCAGTGTTAACACTGAAATTTGCAGTTATTTGGTGCTGTGTTTCCCAGTGTAAATACTGAAATCTGCAGTAATCTGGTGCTGTGTTTCCCAGTGTTAACACTGAAATTTCCAGTTATCTGGTGCTGTGTTTCCCAGTGTTAAAACTGAAATCTGCGTTAATCTGGTTCTGTGTTTTCCAGTGTTAATACTGGAATCTTCAGTAACCTCTTGCTGTGTTTCCCAGTGTTAACACTGAAATCCACAGTAATCTGGTGCTGTGTTTCCCAGTGTAAATACTGACATCTGCAGTAATCTGGTGCTGTGTTTCCCAGAGTTAACACTGAAATCTGCAGTTATCTGGTGCTGTGTTTCCCAGTGTTAAAACTGAAATCTGCGTTAATCTGGTGCTGTGTTTTCCAGTGTTAATACTGGAATCTTCAGTAACCTCTTGCTGTGTTTCCCATTGTTAACACTGAAATCCACAGTAATCTGTTGCTGTGTTTCCCAGAGTTAACAATGACATCTGCAGTAATCTGGTGTTGTGTTTCCCAGTGTTAGTTCTGGAATCTGCAGTAATCTGGTTCTGTGTTTCCCAGTGTTAATACTGGAATCTTCAGTAAACTGGTGCTGTGTTTCCCAGTGTTAACACTGAAATGCACAGTAATCTGGTGCTGTGTTTCCCTGAGTAAATACTGAAAACTGCAGTAATAGGGGCTGTATTTCTCAGAGTTAACACTGAAATCTGCTGTAATCTGGTGCTGTGTTTCCCAGTGTTAACACTGAAATCTGCAGTAATCTGGTTCCGTGTTTCCCAGAGTTAACACTGAAATCTGCAGTAATCTGGTGCTGTTTCCCAGTGTTAACACTGAAATTTGCAGTTATCTGGCACTGTGTTTCCCAGTGTTAACACTGAAATCTGCAGTAATTTGGTGCTGTGTTTCCCTGTCTTAATACTGGAATCTTCAGAAATCTGGTCCTGTGTTTCCCAGTGTTAATACTGGATTCTTCAGTAATTTGGTGCTGTGTTTCCCAATATTAATAGTGAAATCTGCAGTAATTTGGTGCTATGTTTCCCAGTCTTAATACTGAAATCTGCGGTAATTTGTTGCTGTTTTTCCCAATGTTAATACTGAAATCTGCAGTAATTTGGTGCTGTGTTTCCCAGTGTTAATACTGAAATCTGCAGTAATTTGGTGCTATGTTTCCCAGTCTTAATACTGAAATCTGCGGTAATTTGTTGCTGTTTTTCCCAATGTTAATACTGAAATCTGCAGTTATTTGCTGCTGTGTTTCCCACTGTTAATACTGAAATCTTCAGCAATCTGGTGCTGTTTCCCAATGTTAATAATTAAATCTGCAATAATCTGGTGCTGTGTTTCCCAGAGTTAACACTGAAATCTGCAGTAACCTGGTGCTGTGTTTCCCAGAGTTTACACTGAAATCCAAAGTAATCTGGTGCTGAGTTTCCCAGCGTTAACAATGAAATCCACAGTGATCTGGTGCTGTGTTTCCCAGTGTAAATACTGAAATCTGCAGTAATCTGGTGCTGTATTTCCCAGAGTTAACACTGAAATCTGCAGTAATCTGGTGCTGTGTTTCCCAGTGTTAACACTGAAATTTGCAGTTATCTGGCACTGTGTTTCCCAGTGTTAACACTGAAATCTGCAGTAATTTGGTGCTGTGTTTCCCTGTCTTAATACTGGAATCTTCAGAAATCTGGTCCTGTGTTTCCCAGTGTTAATACTGGATTCTTCAGTAATTTGGTGCTGTGTTTCCCAGTGTTAATACTGGAACCTGCAGTAATCTGGTTCTGTGTTTCCCAGTGTTAAAACTGGAATCTTCAGTAACCTGGTGCTTCGTTTCCCAGTTTTAACTCTGAAATCTGCGTTAATCTGGTGCTGTGTTTTCCAGTGTTAATACTGGAATCTTCATTAACCTGGTGCTGTGTTTCCCAGTGTTAACACTGAAATCCACAGTGATCTGGTGCTGTGTTTCCCAGTGTAAATACTGAAATCTGCAGTAATCTGGTGCTGTGTTTCCCAGTGTTCATACTGAAATCTGCAGTAATTTGGTACTATATTTCCCAGTGTTAATACTGAAATCTGCAGTAATTTGATGCTGTGTTTCCCAATGTTAATACTGAAATGCAGTTTTTTGCTGCTATGTTTCCCAATGTTAATACTGAAATCTTAAGCAATCTGGTGCTGTGTTTCCCAGTGTTAATACTGAAATCTGCAATAATCTGGTCCTGTGTTTCCCAGCGTTAACTCTGAAATCTGCAGTAATCTGGTGCTTGTTTCCCAGTGTTAACACTGAAATCCACAGTAATCTGGTTCTGAGTTTCCCAGCATTAACACTGAAATCCACAGTAATCTGGTGCAATGTTCCCTGTGTAAATACTGAAATCTGCAGTAATCTGGTGCTGTGTTTCCCAGTGTTAACACTGAAATCTGCAGTAATCTGGTGCTGTGTTTCCCAGTGTTAAAACTGAAATCTGCGTTAATCTGGTGCTGTGTTTTCCAGTGTTAATACTGGAATCTTCAGTAACCTCTTGCTGTGTTTCCCACAGTTAACACTGAAATCTGCAGTAATCTGGTGCTATGTTTCCCAGTGTTAACACTGAAACCTGCAGTAATCTGGTTCCGTGTTTCCCAGAGTTAACACTGAAATCTGCAGTAATCTGGTGCTGTTTCCCACTGTTAATACTGAAATCTGCAGCAATTTGGTGCTTTATTTCCCAGTGTTAATACTGAAATCTGCAGTAATCTGGTGCTGTGTTTCCCAGTGTTCATACTGAAATCTGCAGTAATTTGGTACTATATTTCCCAGTGTTAATACTGAAATCTGCAGTAATTTGATGCTGTGTTTCCCAATGTTAATACTGAAATGCAGTTTTTTGCTGCTATGTTTCCCAATGTTAATACTGAAATCTTAAGCAATCTGGTGCTGTGTTTCCCAGTGTTAATACTGAAATCTGCAATAATCTGGTACTGTGTTTCCCAGAGTTCACACTGAAATCTGCAGTAACCTGGTGCTTGTTTCCCAGAGTTTACACTGAAATCCAAAGTAATCTGGTGCTGAGTTTCCCAGCATTAACAATGAAATCCACAGTGATCTGGTGCTGTGTTTCCCAGTGTAAATACTGACATCTGCAGTAATCTGGTGCTGTGTTTCCCAGAGTTAACACTGAAATCTGCAGTTATCTGGTGCTGTGTTTCCCAGTGTTAAAACTGAAATCTGCGTTAATCTGGTGCTGTGTTTTCCAGTGTTAATACTGGAATCTTCAGTAACCTCTTGCTGTGTTTCCCACAGTTAACACTGAAATCTGCAGTAATCTGGTGCTATGTTTCCCAGTGTTAACACTGAAACCTGCAGTAATCTGGTTCCGTGTTTCCCAGAGTTAACACTGAAATCTGCAGTAATCTGGTGCTGTTTCCCACTGTTAATACTGAAATCTGCAGCAATTTGGTGCTTTATTTCCCAGTGTTAATACTGAAATCTGCAGTAATTTGATGCTGTGTTTCCTAATGTTAATACTGAAATCTGCATTAATTTGGTGCTGTGGTTCCCAGTGTTAATACTGAAATCTGCAGTAATTTGATGCTGTGTTTCCCAATATTACTAGTGAAATCTGCAATAATTTGGTGCTGTGTTTCCCAGAGTTAACACTGAAATCTGCAGTAATCTGGTGCTGTGTTTCCCAGTGTTAACACTGAAATTTGCAGTTATTTGGTGCTGTGTTTCCCAGTGTAAATACTGAAATCTGCAGTAATCTGGTGCTGTGTTTCCCAGTGTTAACACTGAAATTTCCAGTTATCTGGTGCTGTGTTTCCCAGTGTTAAAACTGAAATCTGCGTTAATCTGGTTCTGTGTTTTCCAGTGTTAATACTGGAATCTTCAGTAACCTGGTGCTGTGTTTCCCAGTGTTAACACTGAAATCCACAGTAATCTGGTGCTGTGTTTCCCAGTGTAAATAGTGAAATCTGCAGTAATCTGGTGCTGTGTTTCCCAGAGTTAACACTGAAATCTGCAGTAATCTGGTGCTGTGTTTCCCAGTGTTAAAACTGAAATCTGCGTTAATCTGGTGCTGTGTTTTCCAGTGTTAATATTGGAATCTTCAGTAACCTCTTGCTGTGTTTCCCAGTGTTAACACTGAAATCCACAGTAATCTGTTGCTGTGTTTCCCAGAGTTAACACTGACATCTGCAGTAATCTGGTGTTGTGTTTCCCAGTGTTAGTTCTGGAATCTGCAGTAATCTGGTTCTGTGTTTCCCAGTGTTAATACTGGAATCTTCAGTAACCTGGTGCTGTGTTTCCCAGTGTTAACACTGAAATGCACAGTAATCTGGTGCTGTGTTTCCCTGAGTAAATACTGAAAACTGCAGTAATAGGGGCTGTATTTCTCAGAGTTAACACTGAAATCTGCTGTAATCTGGTGCTGTGTTTCCCAGTGTTAACACTGAAATCTGCAGTAATCTGGTTCCGTGTTTCCCAGAGTTAACACTGAAATCTGCAGTAATCTGGTGCTGTTTCCCAGTGTTAATACTGAAATCTGCAGTAATTTGGTACTATATTTCCCAGTGTTAATACTGAAATCTGCAATAATTTGATGCTGTGTTTCCTATTGTTAATACTGAAATCTGCATTAATTTGGTGCTGTGTTTCCCAGTGTTAATACTGAAATCTGCAGTAATTTGATGCTGTATTTCCCAATATTAATAGTGAAATCTGCAATAATTTGGTACTGTGTTTCCCAGTGTTAATACTGAAATCTGCAGTAATTTGGTGTTATGTTTCCCAGTGTTAATACTGAAATCTGCAGTTATTTGCTGCTGTGTTTCCCACTGTTAATTCTGAAATCTGCAGTGATTTGGTGCTGTGTTTCCCAGAGTTAACACTGAAATCTGCATTAACTGGTGCTGTGTTTCCCAGAGTTTACACTGAAATCCAAAGTAATCTGGTGCTGAGTTTCCCAGTGTAAATACTGAAATCTGCAGTAATCTGGCGCTGTGTTTCCCAGAGTTACCACTGAAATCTGCAGTAATCTGGCGCTGTGTTTCCCAGTGTTAACACTGAAATTTGCAGTTATCTGGTGCTGTGTTTCCCAGTGTTAACACTGAAATCTGCAGTAATTTGGTGCTGTGTTTCCCTGTCTTAATACTGGAATCTTCAGTAATCTGGTCCTGTGTTTCCACGTGTTAATACTGGATTCTTCAGTACTTTGGTGCTGTGTTTCCCAGTGTTAACACTGAAATGCACAGTAATCTGGTGCTGTGTTTCCCCGAGTTAATACTGAAATCTGCAGTAATCTGGTGCTGTTTTTCCCACAGTTAACACTGAAATCTGCAGTAATCTGGTGCTATGTTTCCCAGTGTTAACACTGAAACCTGAAGTAATCTGGTTCCGTGTTTCCCAGAGTTAACACTGAAATCTGCAGTAATCTGGTGCTGTTTCCCACTGTTAATACTGAAATCTGCAGTAATTTGGTGCTTTATTTCCCAGTGTTAATACTGAAATCTGCAGTAATTTGATGCTGTGTTTCCTAATGTTAATACTGAAATCTGCAGTAATTTGGTGCTGTGTTTCCCAGTGTTAATACTGAAATCTGCAGTAATTTGATGCTGTGTTTCCCAATATTACTAGTGAAATCTGCAATAATTTGGTGCTGTGTTTCCCAGAGTTAACACTGAAATCTGCAGTAATCTGGTGCTGTGTTTCCCAGTGTTAACACTGAAATTTGCAGTTATTTGGTGCTGTGTTTCCCAGTGTTAACACTAAAATCTGCAGTTATTTGGTGCTGTGTTTCCCTGTCTTAATACTGAAATCTTCAGTAATCTGGTCCTGTGTTTCCACGTGTTAATACTGGATTCTTCAATAATTTGTTGCTGTCTTTCCCAGTGTTAATACTGGTATCTGCAGTAATCTGGTTCTGTGTTTCCCAGTGTTAATACTGGAATCTTCAGTAACCTGGTGCTGTGTTTCCCAGTGCTAACACTGAAATGCACAGTAATCTGGTGCTGTATTTCCCAGAGTTAACACTGAAATCTGCATTAATCTGGTGCTGTGCTTTCCAGTGTTAATACTGGAATCTTCAGTAACCTGGTGCTGTGTTTCCCAGTGTTAACACTGAAATCCACAGTAAGCTGTTGCTGTCTTTCCCATAGTTAACACTGAAATCTGCAGTAATTTGGTGCTGTGTTTCCCAGTGTTAATACTGGAATGTTCAGTAATCTGGTGTTGTGTTTCCGTGTGTTAATACTGGAATCTTCAGTAATCTGGTGCTGTGTTTCCCAGAGTTAACACTGGAATCTTCAGTAATCTGTGCTGTGTTTCCCAGTGTTAATAAAGTAGTCTTCAGCAATCTGGTGCTGTGTTTCCCAATGTTAATACTGAAGTCTGCAGTAATCTGGTGCTGTTTTTCCCATTGTTCATACTGAAATTTGCAGTAATCTGGTGCTGTATTTCCCAGAGTTAACACTGAAATCTGCAATAATCTGGTGCTTTGTTTCCCAATGTTAACACTGAAATCTGCAGTAATCTGGTTCCTTGTTTCCCAGAGTTAACACTGAAATTTGCAATAATCTGGTGCTGTTTCCCAGTGTTAATACTGAAATCTGCAGTAATTTGGTGCTATATTTCCCAGTGTTAATACTGAAATCTGCAGTAATTTGATGCTGTGTTTCCTAATGTTAATACTGAAATCTGCAGTAATTTGCTGCTGTGTTTCCCAGTGTTAATACTGAAATCTTCAGCAATCTGGTGCTGTGTTTCCCAATGTTAATACTGAAATCTGCAATAATCTGGTGCTGTGTTTCCCAAAGTTAACACTGAAATCTGCAGTAACCTGGTGCTGTGTTTCCCAGAGTTTACACTGAAATCCAAAGTAATCTGGTGCTGAGTTTCCCAGCATTAACAATGAAATCCACAGTGATCTGGTGCTGTGTTTCCCAGTGTTAATTCTGAAATCTGCAGTAATCTGGTCCTGTGTTTCCCAGTGTTAGCACTGAAATCCGCTGTAATCTGGTCCTGTGTTTCCCAGAGTTAACACTGAAATCTGCAGTAATCTCGTGCTGTGTTTCCCAGTTTCAACCTGATACCTGTAGTAATCCAGTGCTGTGTTCCTGGGCTCGACAGTGATACCTGCAGTAAACCAGTGCTTTGTTCCTGGGTCCAACAGTGATATCTGCAGTAATCCAGTGATGTGTTCCCAGTGCTGACACTGATACCTGCAGTAAACCAGTGCTGTGTTCCCGGGGTCGACAGTGATATCTGCACTAATCAAGTGCTGTCTTTCCCGGGTCAACACTGATACCTGCAGTAATCCAGTGCTGTCTTCTCCAGGTCGTCACTGATATGTAGAGCAATCCAGTGCTGTTTTCCCCGAGCCCGACAGTGATACCTGCAGTAATCCAGTGCTGTGTTCCCGGGGTTCGACAGTGATATCTGCAGTAATCCCGTGCTGTGTTCCCGGCTTCGAGAGTGATATCTGCATTAATCCAGTGCTGTGTTCCCGGCTTCGAGAGTGATATCTGCAGTAATGCAGTGCTGGGTTCCCGGGGTCCACAGTGATATCTGCAATAATCCACCCCGCTGCAAAGACTTCCCAGAGCAGACCAGGATTCACAGCTGATCCTGCATTTTCCAAACACATACTCCCCTACCTCCCGCCGCACCATCCAACCCACCCCCAACAAAGAACACCACCCCTGCTAATCCAGAGCCCTCAGGATTAGCTGTAGCTGTCTCTATGACCACGTTATGTGAAGCCAGTTAGCTCTGCATGGACTGGGCTGGAACCTGGCATCCTCCTGCTGTGTTTGACTAAGTAATTACTTCACCTTTCAACACATTTAGCCATCAGGCAGCAGATAAATGGGAACACCACCACCTGGGGGTTCCCTTCCAAGTCACTCACCATCCTGACTTGGAAATATATCGCTGTTCCTTCATTGTCGCTGGGTCAAAATCCTGGAACTCCCTCCCTAACAGCACTGTGGGTGTACCTACACCACATGGACTGCAGCGATTCAAGGAGGCAGCTCACCACCACCTTCTCATGGGCAACTAGGGATGGGCAATAAATGCTGGTCTAGCCAGCAATGCCCACATCCAGGGAGTAAATTTTAAGAACAAGTCATTGAAATGTAACCCTGCTGCAGAAACACTTTGGTCTGGTTGAAAGCGTGGAACACACTTGCTCATTCCAATTCATGATGTTAAAAACTAACTGCTGGTTAGGCCGAGGTTTATGCTCAGGCCTGTTAGGAGTTGGATGAGTGGAAGTGAAGTTGCTCAGAATGCCAGTCTGACTGAGTGCCAGGGCTGATTGGTGCTGACGGTAGTCCCTCTGGACCAGTCCTGGGGAAGCTGCTTATCCAGAGTTAAATGGGATTGGAGCTGGGTTGCTAGGGGCTTCTCCCATGGAAACAGAGAAAAGTGCAGATCATTTCGCTCCTAGCTCTGCATACAGATGACACAGAGACCCTGGCAGCAACATAATTCAACAGTGACAAACAAGACATTTTTCTTGTGGTTCCTTGTGTGTGACAGAATTGCTCAGTGAGAATCACAGTGTTACCACTGAACCCTTATAAGGCCTTAGCAGCATTCCTGAACATAAATTTAGTTTCAAATAATTAGTGCAATGGGTTTACCCAAGGCTTCTAGATAGATTTCTCACATCCCAGTGAGAAAGAAAGACTGTAAGGGAGGGACACACCATCCAGGGCTAACTGAAGGAGTTATGGATAGTATCAGATTGAAAGAACAAGTGTAGAACTCTGCAAAGATGAGCGGCAGGTCAGAAGATTGAACAGAATATAAATAACAACAGAAAGACTAGCAGATTAATACAGAGAGAGAAATTAGAGTTTTTAAATATTCTTTCCTGGGATGTGGCAAGGTCAGCTTTTATTGCCCATCCCTAATTGCCCTTTAACTGAGTGTCTGGCTCGGCCATTTCAGGGGCAGTTAAGCACCAACCACATTGCTGTGGGTCTGGAGTCACATGTAGGCCAGACCAGGTAAGGGTGGCAGATTTCCTTCCCTAAAGGACATTAGTGAATCAGATGAGTTTTTACAACAATTGATAAGTTTCATGGTCACCATTACTGAGACTAGCTTTATATTCCAGATTTTTTATTGATTAAATTTAAATTCCATCACCTGCTATAGAGGGATTGAAGCCTATGACCCAGGCATTAGGCCTCTGGATTACTAGCCCAGTGATATTACCACAGTGCCACCATCCCCAACACCATCTGTACCACCATCCCCAACACCATCTGTACCACCATCCCCAACACCATCTGTACCACCATCCCCAACACCATCTGTACCACCATCCCCAACACCATCTGTACCACCATCCCCAACACCATCTGTACCACCATCCCCAACACCATCTGTACCACCATCCCCAACACCATCTGTACCACCATCCCCAACACCATCTGTACCACCATCCCCAACACCATCTGTACCACCATCCCCAACACCATCTGACAGTGGAGAAAGCTCGCTGGAAAAAAGAAAACAGAAACCTAAGAGTTTCTACAGGTATTTAAAAAGGAAAAGAGTAAGTAAAGTGAGTGTTGGTCCTCTAGAGAGTGAGAATGGGGAATTAATAATGGAAAATAAGGAAACAGCAGGTGAATTGAACAGATCTGTCTTCACTGTCAAGGATACAAATAACATTCCAGAAATAATTGTGAATCAAGATTGATAAGCAAGGGGGTGAAAGGTTATCAGGTGTAGGCATCAATATGGAGTTGAGGCTACAATCAGATCAGCCATGATCTCATTGAATGGTAGAACAGGCTTGAGGGGCCGAGTGGCCTACTCCTGCTCCTAATTCGTATGTTTGTGTGGTGTAAAACAGGAGGAGGCCATTCAACCCCTAGGGCCTGTTCTGTCATTCAATGAGATCATGGCTGATCTGGAGCAGCTCCATACACTCGCCTTTACCCCATATCCCTTCATACGTTTGAATAGCAATCTCAGATGTAAAATTAATGGTTAATCTAGCATCAATTGTTATTTGCCTAAGAGAGTTCCAAACTTCTGCCACCGTTTACATGTGGAAGTGTTTCCCTTGCTGAAAGGTCTGGCTGTACATTTTAGACTCTGCCTCCTCCTCCTAGACTTCGTAGCCAGTGGGATAAGTTTCCCTTTATGGACCCTACCTGTTCTCCTTAATACCTTGAAAATTTGATTCAATCACCCCTTAACTTTCTCAATTCTATGGATATAACCCTTTCCACAAGCTATCCTCCTAATTTAACTCTTGGAACCCGGATATCAGTACGTTGCACTCCCTCCAAGGCCTATATATTCTTCGTAAAGTGCAGTGCCCAGACTGCCTCTGGTGGGCTCTAACCAGGGCTTTGTATAACTGAAGCATGACTCTTACCCCCTTGTATTCTTAACTTCTAGACATAAATGTCAGACATGATGGGCCGAATGGCCTACTTCTGCTCCTACGTCTAATGGTCTTATTTCCGTACATTAAAATGCATTTCCATAATTTTCTCATTTACTTAATCTATCAATTTTTTTTTTACACTTCTATTTACACTACTCCCAATGCCACCTTTGTATCTAAAGCAAGTTTGGATGTGCCTTTCATAACCAGAGTGATTAATGATACAATGAGTAGTTGAGGCCTCAGCACAGATCCCGGTGGGACACCACTTATCACATCCTGCCAATGAGGGTACCTGCCCATTCTCCCTGCTCTGTCTCCTGCCACTCAGCCACTTTCCTAACAAGGTCAATAGTTTGCCTTCAATTCCATGAGCTTCTACTTTAGTGAACAGTCTTTATGAGGGACTTTATCAAATGTCTTCTGGAAGTCTGTATAAATAACACCAATAGACTGTGCAAAAGACAAGGTTGAAGCGTTTGCAATCATCATCAGCCATAAGTGCCGAGTGGATGATCCATCTCAGCCTCCTCCGGAGGTCCCCAGCATCACAGATGCCAGTCTTCAGCCAATCCGATTCACTCCATGTGATATCAAGAAACAGCTGAAGGCACTGGATAGTGCAAAGTCTATGTGCCCTGACAATATTCCAGCAATAGTACTGAAGATTTGTGCCCCAGAGCTTGCTGCACCCCTAGCCAAGCTGTTCCAGTACAGCGACAACACTGGCATCTACCCGGCTATGTGGGAAATTGCCCAGTTATGTGCTGTACACAAAAAGCAGGACAGTGCTATCAAGCGGCACTTGCTTAGCAATAACCTGTTCTCTGATGGTCAGTTTGGGTTTTGCCAGGTCCACTCAGCTCCTGACCTCATTACAGCCTTGGTCCAAACATGGACAAAAGAGCTGAACTCAAGAGGTGAGGTGAGAGTGACTGCCCTTGACATCAAGGCAGCATTTGACCGAGTGTGGCATCAAGAAGCCCTAGCAAAACTGGAGTCAATGGGGATCAGGGGGAAAACTCTCTGCTGTTGGAGTCATACCTAGCACAAAGGAAAATGGTTGTGGTTGTTGGAGGTCAATCATCTCAGCTCCAGGACATCACTGCAGGAGTTCCTCAGGTTAGTGTCCTCGACTCAACCATCTTCAGCTGCTTCATCAATGACCTTCCTTCCATCATAAGGTCAGAAGTGGGGATGTTCACTGAAGATTGCACAATGTTCAGCACCATTCGCGACTCCTCAAACATTGAAGCAATCTTTTAAAATTTTTTTATGAACATACAAACAAGAAGCAGGAGTAGGCCATTCTGCCCTCTGTCATTTAATAAGATCATGGCTGATCTGATAGTGACCTCAAATCTGTATCCCAATTATTCTTGATGACCTATCACCCCCTTGCTTACCATGAATCTGTCCACCTCTGTCTTAAAAATATTCAAAGACTGCCTCTAGCAAAGACTCACGACCCTCTGAGTGAAAACATTTCACCACATCTCTGTTTTAAATCCCCTTATTTGTAAACAGTGACCCCTAGTTCCAGATTCTCCCACAAGAGGAAACATCCTCTCCATATCCACCCTGTCAATTCCCATCAGGATCTTATATGTTTCAATCAAGTTGCCTCTCACTCTTCTAAACTCCAGCAGATACAAGCCTAACCTGCCCAATCTTTCCTCATAAAACAACCCGTCCATTCCAGTTGTTCATCTGGTAAATCTTCTTTGAGCTGCTTCCAACGCATTCACATCGTTCCTTAAATAAGGTGACCAATACTGTACACAGTGCTCCAGATGTGGTCTCACTAGTGCCCTGTATAACTGAAGCACAAACTCCCTGCTTTTGTATTCAATCCCCCTCGTAATAAATGATATTTCGGTCGGCAGGTGCCCACCAGAGTCAGCAGTGTGCCCGTTGACAATTAAAAGGCCCAGTCAGGCCATTAACAAGGTTACTAAAAGAAATTTTTCACTACCTGTCCAACCTTACGGTTAGCGTGCAGGCAAAAAGGCCAAGCGGCCGACATCCACAGGCGGGATAAAGTCCTAAAGCAATTAAAAATAAAGTAAAACATTTTAAATTTAATTAATAACATGTCCCTGCTCATGTGACAGAGTCATGTGACAGACTCACATGAGGGGACATGTTTCATTACATTTTTCATGTCTTTATTTTTTGTTTAAACTCTCCATCTCCTCCGTGCCTCAGGGAGAGTATCAAGCGCGCACTCCTGCCCAGGGGTGAAGTTCGTGCTCACCCTGCCCACACTCCCATCGCCTGCAGAGGCAGCACTGAGCACTGCTGCTGAAGTTTCAGGCTGGAGGGGCCTTCATTGGCCCGAGCATGAAATCTCCTTCCGGCCTCGTTCACGGGCAGTGGTCAGCGGTCAGCTTCCAACTGCCCGCCCCTGCCCGACAAGGGCAAAACCCTGCCCCATGCCTCGCTGTTTTCTGTCCTTAAGCTTTTATCCAAGTTGACACTGACCCTCCTATTCCATGAGCTTTAATTTTGTTAACCTGACTTTTATGCGGTACCTTGTCAAACACTTAAAATCTCGATGGACACCGTCCACTGCATTTCCTTCATCAATCTTCTCTGTCCCTTCATCAAAAACTTAAATTTGATTAGTCAAGTACAATCTGCCTTTTACACCTCCAGACTGGTTCTCCTAATTAACTCAAAACTCTCCGACTCTAAGTTACCAGTTGTCAGCCCAATGCTGTGTTATCCTCTGACACAGAAGGTAACATTCGCGCCACTCAAATTTTATTTAACCCTTCACAGGATGTGAGCTTCCCTGGCTGGGCCAGCATTCATTACCCATCCCTAATTGCCCTTGAGAAGGTGGTGGTGAGCTGCCTTCTTGAACCGCTGCAGTCCATGTGGTGTAGGTACACCCACAGTGCTGTTAGGGAGGGAGTTCCAGGATTTTGACCCAGTGACAGTGAAGGAATGGTGATATATTTCCAAGTCAGGATGGTGAGTGACTTGGAGGGGAACTTACAGGTGGTGGTGTTCCCATACACCTGCATCTTGTAGGTGGTACACACTGCTGCCAATGTTCATCAGTGGTGGTGGGAGTGAATGTTTGTGGATGTGGTGGCAATCAAGCGGGCTGCTTTGTCCTGGATGGTATCAAGCTTCTCGAGTGTTGTGGGAGCTGCACTCATCCAGGCAAGTGGAGAGTATTCCATCACACTCCTGACTTGTGCCTTGTAGATGGTGGACAGACTTTGGGTAGCCTCTGACCTACTCTTGTAGCCATAGTATTTTTATGGCTGGTGCAGTTCAGTTCTAGTCAATGGTAACCCCCAGGATGTTGATAGTGGGGGATTCAGTTATGGTAATGCCATTGAATGTCAAAGGGTGATTCTCTTTCGTTGGATATGATCATTGTCTGACACTTGTGTGGCGTGAATGTTACTTGCCACTTGTCAGCCCAAGCCTGGATATTGTCCAGGTCTTGTTGCATTTGGACGTGGACTGCTTCAGTATCTGAGGAGTTGCGAATGGTGCTGAACTTTGTGCAATCATCAGTGAACATCCCCACTTCTGACCTTATGATGGAAGGAAGGTCATTGATGAAGCAGCTGAAGATGGTTGGGCTGAGGACACTACCCTGAGGAACTCCTGCAGTGATGTCCTGGAGCTGAGCTGACGGACCTCCAACAACCACAACCATCTTCCTTTGTGCTAGGTATGACTCCAACCAGCGGAGAGTTTTCCACCTGATTCCCATTCACTCCAGTTTTGCAAGGGCTCCTTGATGCCCTCAAATGCTGCCTTGATGTCAAGGGCAGTCACTCTCACCTCACCTCGGGAGTTCAGCTCTTTTAATAACCTAGTTAATGGCCTTACCTGGCCTTTTAATTCTCAACGTGTGTTATTTTATGCCTGAGCTGGTTGGACATGTGCCCGTCCACCAAGGTAAACATTTTGCCCATGGTAAATGGTTATTTTTCAGACTGGAGGATGATAGACGTTGGTGTTCCCCAAGCATTAATTCTTAGGAGCACCGACTTAATGTACCAGTTCTAAAGGTCTAGATTTTCATGGAGTTGTGGATCCTCCATGGCTTATCCAAAATGGCTCGGGGAACCTGAATCCGCAACTCCTCCCCCATTTCCGATGGATCGTATTTTTGTTGGTAGGGGAAGGGGGGCAGGACTTGACTCACACATGGGGCAAACCTGTACTCAGCAACACCATGTGAGCTCATTGATGAGTTCAAACAGATCTCATTTTTGCTGGACCGAGGGCCTTATCCCACTGTGTGTGATATACGATGTTTTTAGAGTAGACATACGTCAAGGGTGGAAAATGCCTGTCAAGCTGTGAAGTTATTTGAATCCCCTGCACTTCCAATTTTGAAAAAAAAAGAATAGCCTGTCTGTGTCTGAGTTGAGAAAATATCTGTGCTTACAGATTCAATAGATGTTTGTTGACACAACCCTAAGAGCTATCATTATAGCATTCCTACAGTGTGATTGTTTCAACAACCTATCATTATCACAGTGGGGGCTGTAAATTCACAGTGTGATTGACAGTTCCAAGAAATTATGGAAAGATTAGCTGTCTTTGATCTGGCGTTATGAATACAAATGTTTTTTTTATATAAGGGATTAAGTACTTGAGGAGATTTAAATGTATTAAATGGGCTTTTATGAATAAGAGTTCTTTTATATTGTGAAGTCTATAATAGCTACCTCCAATCTGTATCCCAGGGTAGCAGACCCATACTCAACTTGCACCCATTCCCCCCAGAATGAAGATCTCACCTTTTGGGACACTTTTTCCAAAGGCAGGTGTGGCAAGCTGGAAAATTTCCTGACTCTGCATCCCTGGTTCAGGAGTGAATATCCAGGCCTAACAATGTGGAGGGACAGAGGGAGCTGAGGGTTCCAGGCCTAACAATGTGGAGGGACAGAGGGAGCTGGGGGTTCCAGGCCTAACAATGTGGAGGGACAGGGGGAGCTGGGGGTTCCAGGCCTAACAATGTGGAGGGACAGAGGAGCTGGGGGTTCATGTGATTCCATCTTTGAAGGTGGCAGGACAT
The DNA here is from genome assembly GCF_017639515.1 of Carcharodon carcharias. NCBI lineage: Eukaryota > Metazoa > Chordata > Chondrichthyes > Lamniformes > Lamnidae > Carcharodon > Carcharodon carcharias. Next base: position 189,545,239 of record NC_054473.1, on the reverse strand, counting down.
ATTGAGAGAGGGTTACAAAGCATATGGGAACTTGGCTTCACCAATAGAGACATTGAGCACAAAAGCAGGGAAGTTATGCTGAACTTTTAGAAAGCTCTGGTTAGGCCACAACAAGAGTATTTCATCCAGTTCCAGTCACCACACTTTAGGAAGGATGTGAGGGCCGTTGAGAGGGGGTTGAGGAGATTTACCAGAATGGTTCCGGGGATGAGGGATTTTAACTACAAGGTTAGGTTGGAGAAGCTGGGGTTGTTCTCCTTGGAGAAAAGGAGATTGAGGGGAGATTTGAAGTAGGTGGACAAGATGATGACAGGTTTTGATAAGGTAGACAAAGAAAAACTGTTCCCATTGGATGATGCTACAAGGTTTTGGGCAGGAGATGCAGGGGGGGTGTGAGGAAGAACTTTTTATGCAGCGAGTGGAAATGACCTGGAACTCTCTGCCTATGGGGGCGGTGCAATTGGAGATGATGAATAATTTCGAAAGGAAATTGGATGGGCACTTGAAGGAAATAAACTCACAGGTTTACCAGGATACAGTGGACTGACTGGATTGCTGTACAGAGGGCCAGTATGGACTCAGTGGGCTGAATGACCTCCTTTTCCGTCATAAATGACTTATTGAGTCATATGCTACTTCTCTCTCCTGGTTTAATTATTTAACCCTTTTATTTTTCCATTTCATTGGAGTGTTTAAAGCACAATTTCTGACAGTTACTCTAGTCTTCTGTTTGTTTTTGAACTATTATTTATTCTATCCTTTCAATCTAGGCCCTCCCCTCATCCCGCACTTACTAGTTTAAAGTCTTTGTGACCACCCTATTTATCCTTTCCGCTGGAATCCTGGTCCAGTCCAGTTCAGGTGGAGCCTATCCCAAAGGTACCATTCCCTCCTGTCCCAGTATTGTCAATGTGCCATGAAATGGATCTCCAATTTCTATACCACTCCTTCAGTCATACATTCACCTCTCTAACCTGCTAATTCCTATTCCAATTTGCATTTGGCTCAGGTAATAATCCATGGATTATAACCCATCAGATCCTATTCTTGAATTTAGCTCTTTGTCCTCGGCGCACTATAAATAACCCCTTTTGCCCACTCTTCCCAATGTTGTTTGTGTCAACAGGAATCACAATCTCCCAATATCTTTTCAAGCCAGTTCGAGCTGTCACCTGGCACCAGGTAGGCAACAAACCATGTGGGACTCTCAATCCTACTTACAAAGGATGCTATCCATCCCCTAATCATTAAGTCCCGGACTACAACGTTACACTTCAATCCGACCCCCCCCCCCACCCCCTGCACCCCATCCACTGGTCCTCAGGAACCTTCTCCTCTTCCTCCTCCCTCTTTGGTCAGCCTCCTGTTCCAAGGTGCCATTCTGGCTATCTCTCTGCCAGTCTTCATCCTTACTGTCATCAGTCACAGGTACACAGGAGCAGTTTCTGTGGATGCTCGTTCACTACCTCACCTGGGTTTTCCTTACTCAGTACATGACCAATCATTCTGTTTACAGCCACGCTCTGGGTCATGAGACCCCTGGATGTGGGTCTTGTGCTGGGACCAGAAGGGAAATCTGAAGATTTGGGAGTGGGTTGGTGGGCTGGAGGTGTATAAGCAGCAGAAGTGACTACCTGGCAGTAGCAGGTAGCCGGTGAGTGCCCGTTAAGTTGGGGCCAGAGTGGAGATTCTGGCGGACAGGTCCCACTCTGCAGGTGAAGCCCAGCAGGTCCTTACAGGTTGTCTCCCCACCCCCCCATCCCCCCACCCCCCAGGAGGTGCTCGCGAGGCCTCCTTTATATCCCTCCCTCCCTGGAGCTGCTCCTGTCAGCCAGGCAATCCCATGAGCGGGTTTCCCCCTCCAGTATGATGTCCTGACTGCGTGGCTATAAGTAATTTTAATAATTTCATGTATCTTCTGGAGGAGCCTCATGTTGTCATGCCTGCCGCAGAGTGCCTACCTTTCCAGGACATTGCTAGGCCTCCTTCCATTGGACCATCTGGGTGCGTGTTCCACCCATCATCTGTAATTGGTACAGCCAAGCAGCCGGGCATCACCAGTGGACTCAGGTTCTACTTTCAGTCTGGACCTCAGTAAATCTCAGGTCACTGAGATTTCACGCAGCCCATGTGCCTCAGCAAATACTCTTTACTGTCCTTAAACCTTCACGACACACACAAGCAACACGTATTAACCCAGCTCCTTGCTCTCAGTAACCAAAACTAATTCAGCTGTTCACTTCCAGCTGATTGTCTTAATTGCAACTGACAGGCTGTTTCTCTTAACTAACTTGCAGTTTCTTTAAAGCTTTTAAAGTTCTATGTTAACTTGAGTAAGTTTAACTAAATTTCAGTTTGAGATCTACTCACCCACTTCTAACAGAGGTTTCTAATTATACCAAAATTTCTAACTTTTACACTTTGTACATGGTGCATTCTATTTATAACCATTCTATTTAAGCAGTCATTTATATCAGAGTTATCAGTTTTCTAGGGACCCACATTGCTCCTGCCCACCCATTCATTACAAATGATAAATGTTCATGCACCATTGGAGGCTGTTAATTAAATCTGGCTTGTTGCTCATTACAACACCTAATATGGCTTCCTGTCTTGGTGCTTCTAGAACTTTTTTGCTGTTGCAAAAATATACTTTATTCATAAGTCTTCAACAACATTTCAAACCATTTCAAAATCACCATCACAAAAATACAATCAGGTTCAACTTTTACAACATGAATCACAAGGTGTATCAGTACAAACAATGAATATTACAATCATTGGCAGACATTCATTTTGATCTGTACATCCCGAGGGGTCTATACAGTTCCCAGTCCCTCGGTACACTATGGCAGAAAGGTCTTAGACAGTGACCTTGCCCCATTGAGCCTTTGCGGCGGCTGCCCCAAGCTTTAGTGCGCCCCTCAGCATGTAGTCCTGGACCTTGGAATGTGCCAGTCTGCAACACTCAGTCGGGGACAACTCTTTGCGCTGGAAAACCAACAAGTTACGGGCAGACCAAAGAGCGTCTTTTACCGAGTTGATGATCCTCCAGCTGCAGTTGATGTTTGTCTCGGTGTGTGTCCCTGGGAACAGCCCGTAGAGCACAGAGTCCATAATTCAGAAACTATCCTGAAAACACTTGAGAAATACATTTGCTTTCTGACATATGCCAGTCTCCATATCCACCTTATATGAAAGTCAGAACCCCTCATTAAAGTCATGCTACCTTTACGACATGCTTGTCCAATTGCTGCATTTATACATTCTGCCACTTCACTGCTGCTAATCGGGGTCAAAACAACACCCCCATCAAAGTCTTAAATCCTTTGCTATTTTTTAAATTCCAGCAAATGTTTCTCTCAGTCTAGCCTATCAAATCACCTTAATAACCACAATTAGTTCACTCTTTAACCTTCTGAATTCAGTTGGATACAAATCATCTCCATATTTTAATCCTTTCACTCCTGTTCATTTTTCAGGGGTCACACTGTGGTTTGTACACGAGCCCTGTTCCTGAGGGATTGTGTGGTTACAATTATTAGGTATTTGGCTTCGGTCCAGTGGATGTCACTCTCGCCTGAATCAGCAGATAATGGGTTTAAGCCCCACTCAAGAGACTTGAGCTTAACACCTAGAATGACACAGCCAGTGAAGAACTCAGGGAGCACTGTACTGTCAGAGTGTCAGTATTGAGGGAGCACTGTACTGTCAGAGGGTCAGTACTAAGAGAGTGCTGTACTGTCAGAGGGTCAGTACTGAGGGAGTGCTGTACTGTCAGAGGGTCAGTACTGAGGGAGCACTGTACTGTCAGAGGGTCAGTATTGAGGGAGCACTGTACTGTCAGAGGGTCAGTACTAAGAGAGTGCTGTACTGTCAGAGGGTCAGTACTGAGGGAGCACTGTACTGTCAGAGGGTCAGTATTGAGAGGGCACTGTATTGTCAGAGGGTCAGTACTGAGGGAGTGCTGTACTGTCAGAGGGTCAGTACTGAGGGAGTGCTGCACTGTCAGAGGGTCAGTACTGAGGGAGTGCTGCACTGTCAGAGGGTCAGTACTGAGGGAGTGCTGCACTGTCAGAGGGTCAGTACTGAGGGAGTGCTGCACTGTCAGAGGGTCAGTACTGAGGGAGTGCTGCACTGTCAGAGGGTCAGTACTGAGGGAGTGCTGCACTGTCAGAGGGTCAGTACTGAGGGAGTGCTGCACTGTCAGAGGTTCAGTACTGAGGGAGTGCTGCACTGTCAGAGGGTCAGTACTGAGGGAGTGCTGCAATTCAGAGAGTCAGTACTGAGGGACTGCTGCACTGTCAGAAGGTCAGTACTGAGGGAGTGCTGCACCGTCAGAGGGTCAGTACTGAGGGAGCCCCGTACTGTCAGTGGGTCAGTATTGAGGGAGTGCTGCACTGTGAGAGTGTCAGTATTGAGGGAGTGCCGCACTGTCAGAGGGTCAGTACTGAGGGAGTGCTGCACTGTCAGAGGGTCAGTACTGAGGGAGTGCTGCACTGTCAGAGGGTCAGTACTGAGGGAGTGCTGCACTGTCAGAGGGTCAGTACTGAGGGAGTGCTGCACTGTCAGAGGGTCAGTATTGAGGGAGTGCTGCACTGTCAGAGGGTCAGTACTGAGGGAGTGCTGCACTGTCAGAGGGTCAGTATTGAGGGAGCACTGTACTGTCAGAGGGTCAGTGCTGAGGGAGTGCTGCACTGTCAGAGGGTCAGTACTGAGGAAGTGCTGCGCTGTCAGAGGGTCAGTACTGAGGGAGTGCTGCACTGTCAGAGGGTCAGTACTGAGGGAGTGCTGCACTGTCAGAGGGTCAGTACTGAGGGAGTGCTGCACTGTCAGAGGGTCAGTATTGAGGGAGTGCTGCACTGTCAGAGGGTCAGTACTGAGGGAGTGCTGCACTGTCAGAGGGTCAGTATTGAGGGAGCACTGTACTGTCAGAGGGTCAGTGCTGAAGGAGTGCCGCACTGTCAGAGGGTCAGTACTGAGGGAGTGCTGTACTGTCAGAGGGTCAGTACTGAGGGAGTGCTGCACTGTCAGATGGTCAGTACTGAGCGAGTGCTGCACTGTCAGAGGTTCAGTACTGAGGGAGTGCTGCACTGTCAGAGGGTCAGTACTGAGGGAGTGCTGCACTGTCAGAGGGTCAGTACTGAGGGAGTGCTGCGCTGTCAGAGGGTCAGTACTGAGGGAGTGCTGCACTGTCAGAGGGTCAGTGAGGGAGAGCTGCACTGTTGAAGGGTCAGTGAGGGAGAGCTGCACTGTTAGTGGGTCAGTACTGAGGGAGTGCTGCACTGTCAGAGGGTCAGTACTGAGGGAGTGCTGCACTGTCAGAGGGTCAGTATTGAGGGAGTGCTGCACTGTCAGAGGGTCAGTTCTGAGGGAGCACTGTATTGTCAGAGGGTCAGTACTGAGGGAATGCTGCACTGTCAGAGGGTCAGTTCTGAGGGAGCACTGTACTGTCAGAGGGTCAGTACTGAGGGAGTGCTGCACTGTCAGAGGGTCAGTACTGAGGGAGTGCTGCAATTCAGAGAGTCAGTACTGAGGGAGTACTGCACTGTCAGAGGGTCAGTACTGAGGGAGTGCTGCACTGTCAGAGGGTCAGTACTGAGGGAGTGCTGCACTGTCAGAGGGTCAGTATTGAGGGAGCACTGTACTGTCAGAGGGTCAGTGCTGAAGGAGTGCCGCACTGTCAGAGGGTCAGTACTGAGGGAGTGCTGTACTGTCAGAGGGTCAGTACTGAGGGAGTGCTGCACTGTCAGATGGTCAGTACTGAGCGAGTGCTGCACTGTCAGAGGTTCAGTACTGAGGGAGTGCTGCACTGTCAGAGGGTCAGTACTGAGGGAGTGCTGCACTGTCAGAGGGTCAGTACTGAGGGAGTGCTGCGCTGTCAGAGGGTCAGTACTGAGGGAGTGCTGCACTGTCAGAGGGTCAGTATTAAGGGAGTGCTGCACTGTCAGAGGGTCAGTACTGAGGGAGTGCTGCACTGTCAGAGGGTCAGTACTGAGGGAGTGCTGCACTGTCAGAGGGTCAGTATTGAGGGAGTGCTGCACTGTCAGAGGGTCAGTTCTGAGGGAGTGCTGCACTGTCAGAGGGTCAGTTCTGAGGGAGTGCTGCACTGTCAGAGGGTCAGTACTGAGGGAGCCCCGTACTGTCAGTGGGTCGGTATTGCGGGAGTGCTGCAATTCAGAGAGTCAGTATTGAGGGAGTGCTGCACTGTCAGAGGGTCAGTGAGGGAGTGCTGCACTGTTGAAGGGTCAGTGAGGGAGAGCTGCACTGTTAGTGGGTCAGTACTGAGGGAGTGCTGCATTGTTGGAGGGGCAGTACTGAGTGATTGCTGCACTGTCAGAGGGTCAGTGAGGGAGAGCTGCACTGTAAGTGGGTCAGCATGAGGGAGTGCTGCATTGTTGGAGGGGCAGTACTGAGGGACTGCTGCACTGTCAGAGGGTCAGTACTGAGGGAGTGCTGCACTGTCAGAGGGTCAGTACTGAGGGAGCCCCGTACTGTCAGTGGGTCAGTACTGAGGGAGTGCTGCAATTCAGAGAGTCAGTACTGAGGTAGTGCTGCACTGTTGAAGGGTCAGTGAGGGAGAGCTGCACTGTCAGAGTGTCAGTACTGAGGGAGTGCTGCACTGTCAGTGGGTCAGTATTGAGGGAGTGCTGCACTGTCAGAGGGTCAGTGAGGGAGAGCTGCACTGTTAGTGGGTCAGTACTGAGGGAGTGCTGCACTGTCAGAGGGTCAGTACTGAGGGAGTGCTGCACTGTCAGAGGGTCAGTACTGAGGGAGTGCTGCACTGTCAGAGGGTCAGTACTGAGGGAGTGCTGCACTGTCAGAGGGTCAGTACTGAGGGAGCCCCGTACTGTCAGTGGGTCGGTATTGCGGGAGTGCTGCAATTCAGAGAGTCAGTACTGAGGGAGTGCTGCACTGTTGAAGGGTCAGTGAGGGAGAGCTGCACTGTCAAAGTGTCAGTATTGAGGGAGTGCCGCACTGTCAGAGGGTCAGTACTGAGGGAGTGCTGCACTGTCAGAGGGTCAGTGCTGAGGGAGTGCTGCACTGTCAGTGGGTCAGTACTGAGGGAGTGCTGCACTGTCAGAGGGTCAGTATTGAGGGAGCACTGTACTGTCAGAGGGTCAGTGCTGAAGGAGTGCCGCACTGTCAGAGGGTCAGTACTGAGGGAGTGCTGTACTGTCAGAGGGTCAGTACTGAGGGAGTGCTGCACTGTCAGATGGTCAGTACTGAGCGAGTGCTGCACTGTCAGAGGTTCAGTACTGAGGGAGTGCTGCACTGTCAGAGGGTCAGTACTGAGGGATTTCTGCACTGCTGGAGGGTCAGTACTGAGTGTTTGCTGCACTGTCAGAGGGAAAGTGCTGACAGAGCGCTGCACTGTCAGAGGGTCAGTACTGAGGGAGTGCTGCGCTGTCAGAGGGTCAGTACTGAGGGAGTGCTGCACTGTCAGAGGGTCAGTATTAAGGGAGTGCTGCACTGTCAGAGGGTCAGTACTGAGGGAGTGCTGCACTGTCAGAGGGTCAGTACTGAGGGAGTGCTGCACTGTCAGAGGGTCAGTATTGAGGGAGTGCTGCACTGTCAGAGGGTCAGTTCTGAGGGAGTGCTGCACTGTCAGAGGGTCAGTTCTGAGGGAGTGCTGCACTGTCAGAGGGTCAGTACTGAGGGAGCCCCGTACTGTCAGTGGGTCGGTATTGCGGGAGTGCTGCAATTCAGAGAGTCAGTATTGAGGGAGTGCTGCACTGTCAGAGGGTCAGTGAGGGAGTGCTGCACTGTTGAAGGGTCAGTGAGGGAGAGCTGCACTGTTAGTGGGTCAGTACTGAGGGAGTGCTGCATTGTTGGAGGGGCAGTACTGAGTGATTGCTGCACTGTCAGAGGGTCAGTGAGGGAGAGCTGCACTGTAAGTGGGTCAGCATGAGGGAGTGCTGCATTGTTGGAGGGGCAGTACTGAGGGACTGCTGCACTGTCAGAGGGTCAGTACTGAGGGAGTGCTGCACTGTCAGAGGGTCAGTACTGAGGGAGTGCTGCACTGTCAGAGGGTCAGTACTGAGGGAGCCCCGTACTGTCAGTGGGTCAGTACTGAGGGAGTGCTGCAATTCAGAGAGTCAGTACTGAGGTAGTGCTGCACTGTCAGTGGGTCAGTATTGAGGGAGTGCTGCACTGTCAGAGGGTCAGTGAGGGAGAGCTGCACTGTTAGTGGGTCAGTACTGAGGGAGTGCTGCACTGTCAGAGGGTCAGTACTGAGGGAGCCCCGTACTGTCAGTGGGTCGGTATTGCGGGAGTGCTGCAATTCAGAGAGTCAGTACTGAGGGAGTGCTGCACTGTTGAAGGGTCAGTGAGGGAGAGCTGCACTGTCAAAGTGTCAGTATTGAGGGAGTGCCGCACTGTCAGAGGGTCAGTACTGAGGGAGTGCTGCACTGTCAGAGGGTCAGTGCTGAGGGAGTGCTGCACTGTCAGTGGGTCAGTACTGAGGGAGTGCTGCACTGTCAGAGGGTTAGTACTGAGGGAGTGCTGCACTGTCAGTGGGTCAGTATTGAGGGATTGCTGCACTGTCAGAGGGTCAGTGAGGGAGAGCTGCACTGTTAGTGGGTCAGTACTGAGGGAGTGCTGCACTGTCAGAGGGTCAGTACTGAGGGAGTGCTGCACTGTCAGTGGGTCAGTATTGAGGGAGTGCTGCACTGTTGAAGGGTCAGTGAGGGAGAGCTGCACTGTTAGTGGGTCAGTTCTGAGGGAGTGCTGCATTGTTGGAGGGGCAGTACTGAGTGATTGCTGCACTGTCAGAGGGTCAGTGAGGGAGAGCTGCACTGTTAGTGGGTCAGCATGAGGGAGTGCTGCATTGTTGGAGGGGCAGTACTGAGGGAGTGCTGCACTGTCAGAGGGTCAGTACTGAGGGAGCCCCGTACTGTCAGTGGGTCAGTACTGAGGGAGTGCTGCAATTCAGAGAGTCAGTACTGAGGTAGTGCTGCACTGTTGAAGGGTCAGTGAGGGAGAGCTGCACTGTCAGAGTGTCAGTACTTAGGGAGTGCTGCACTGTCAGTGGGTCAGTATTGAGGGAGTGCTGCACTGTCAGAGGGTCAGTGAGGGAGAGCTGCACTGTTAGTGGGTCAGTACTGAGGGAGTGCTGCATTGTTGGAGGGTCAGTACTGAGGGAGTGCTGCACTGTCAGAGGGTCAGTACTGAGGGAGTGCTGCACTGTCAGAGGGTCAGTACTGAGGGAGTGCTGCACTGTCAGTGGGTCAGTATTGAGGGAGTGCTGCACTGTTGAAGGGTCAGTGAGGGAGAGCTGCACTGTCAGTGGGTCAGCATGAGGGAGTGCTGCACTGTCAGAGGGTCAGTACTGAGGGAGAGCTGCACTGTCAGTGGGTCAGCATGAGGGAGTGCTGCACTGTCAGAGGGTCAGTACTGAGGGAGTGCTGCACTGTCAGTGGGTCAGTACTGAGGGAGTGCTGCACTGTCAGAGGGTCAGTGAGGGAGAGCTGCACTGTCAGTGGGTCAGCATGAGGGAGTGCTGCATTGTTGGAGGGGCAGTACTGAGGGAGTGCTGCACTGTCAGAGGGGCAGTATTGAGGTCTGTTTTTGTGATGTTGACTGAGAAATATATATTGGCCGGGATACCGGGGAGAATTCTCATTTTCTTCTTCTTTTGCAACCTCTTTGTCCCAGAAATAGTTAACAATGAGTTAACAAAGTGCGGGTCCTATAAAAAGTGAGTCTGAGGAATTAATTTTGGAAAATAAGGAGAAGATGAATTGAACAGGTATTTTTCATCGGTTTTTAGTAAAGAGGATACAAGTAGCATCCCAGAAATAGCTGTCAGTCAGGAAATGGAAGTGAGGGAGGAAGTCAAGACAATTACAATCACCAGGGAAATGGTACTGAGCTAATTGTTGGAGCTGTGGGCTGACATGTCCCCAGGTCCTGATAGACTTCATCCTAGGATCTGGCAATTTTAGCATTTATTGCTAAAGGAATAGTGTATAAAAATAGGGAAGTGTTGCTGCAACTGTACAAGGCATTGGTGAGGCTGCACCTGGAGGACTGTGCACAGTTTTAGTCCCCTTACTTGAGGAAGGATGTGTTTGCACTGGAGGTGGTTCAGAGGAGGTTCACTAGATTGATTCCAGAGATGTGGGGCTTGTCTTGTGAGGAGAGATTGAGCAGTTTAGGCCTATACTCACTAGAGTTTAGAAGGATGAGTGGAGATCTCATTGAGGTATATAAGATGCTAAAGGGGACAGACAAAGTAGACGTGGAGCGGATGTTTCCCCTTGTGGGACATTCTAGAATGAGAGGCCATAGTTTTAGGTTAAGGGGTGGTAGATTTAAATCAGAGATGAGGAGGAATTACTTTTCTCAAAAGGTCATGAATCTGTGGAATTCACTACCTCAGAGTGCAGTGGATGTCGGGACGCTGAATAAATTTAAGGAGGAGATAGACAGATTTTTAATTTGTAACGGGTTGAAAGGTCATGGGGAGAGAGCGGGAGATTGGAGTTGAGGCTGAGTTGAGATCAGCCATGATTGTATTGAATGGCGGGGCAGGCTCGAGGGGCTGAATGGCCGACTCCTGCTCCTAGTTCTTATGTTGTTAAAGATGTGGCTGCTGAGATAGTTGATGCTTCATTTTAATTTTCCAAAATTCTCTAGATTCATGGAAGGTGCCATCAGATTTGAAAATAGCAAATGTAACTCCTTTATTCAACAAGGGAGGGAGACAGAAATCGGCAAACTACAGGCCAGTTAGCTTAACATCTGTCATAGGGAAAATGTTAGATGTTATTATTAAAGACATTGTAGCGGGGCACTTAGATAAATTCAAGGTCATCAGGTAGAGGCAACATGGTTTTGTGAGAGGGAAATCGTATTTAACCAATTTACTGGAGTTCTTTAAAGAAATAACACATGTTGTGGATGAAGGGGAACCAATGGCTGTTTTTTTAAAATTTATTCATGGGGATGTGGGCATCTCTGGCTAGGCCAGCATTTATTGCCCATCCCTAATTGCCCTTGTTCAGAGGGCATTTAAGAGTCAACCACATTGCTGGACTGTACCTAGATTTTCCAGAAGGCATTTGACAAAGTGCCTCGTTAAAGGTTATTGCAGAAAATAAAAGCTCATGGTGTAGGGGGTAACATATTAGCATGGATAGAGGATTGGCTGGCTAACAGGAGGCAGAGAGTTGGCATAAATGGGTCCTTTTCTGGTTGGCAGGATGTGACGAGTGGTGTGTCACAGGGATCTGTGCTGGGGCCTCAACTTTGTACAATTTATATCAATACTTGGATGAAGGGACCGAATGTATGGTTGCTAAATTTGTTGATGACACAAAGATAGGTAGGAAAATAAGTTGTGAAGAGGACATAAGGAGACTACAAAAGGATACAGAGAGGTTAAGTGAGTGGGCAAAGATCTGGCAAATGGAGTATAATGTGGAAAATGAGAAAATATCAATTGTGGCAGGAAGAATAAGAGAAGTATATTAGCTAAATGGTGAGAGTTCGCAGAGTTCTCAGATTCAGAGGGACCTGGGTGTCCTAGTGCATGAATCATGAAAGGTTAGTCTGCAGGTACAGCAGGTAATTAGGAAAAATAATAGAATGTTATTGTTTATTGGGAGGGGGAATTGATTACAAAAGTGGGGAGGCATTGGTGAGACCAGATCTGGGGTACTGTGTATAGTATTGATTGGTCTCCTTATTTAAGGAAGGGTGTAAATACATTGGAAGCAGTTCAGACAAGGTTTACCAGACTAATAGCAGGAATGGGCGGGCTGTTTTATGAGGGAAGGTTGGACAGACTGGACTTGTATCCACTGGAATTTAGAAGTGTAAGAATCTTCTAGGAACAATTATTTGGGCTAAAATTAGTAGTCACATGGAAAAATATGGGTTGATTAAGAAGAGCCAGCATGGATTTCTAAAGGGGAAATTGTGCTTAACTAACTTGTTAGAGTTTTTTAACAGAGAGGGTTGATGAGGCTGATGCTGTTGATGTGGTGTACATGGACTTTCAAAAGGCATTCAATACAATGCCACACAACATACTTGTGAGAAAAGCTATTGGTTATGCAATTAAAGGCCCAGTAGCAACATGGATACAAAATTGGCTGAGGGTAATAGTCAATGGATATTTTTCGGGCTGGAGGAAGGTGCAGTTCCCCAGGGGTCAGCATTGGGACCCTTGCTTTTCCGATATATATTCATGATCTAAATCTAGGTGTATAGGGGACACTTTCAAAGTTTGTGGATGATATAAAACTCGGAAACATTGTAAACTGTGAGGAGGACAGTGTAGAACTTCAAGAGGACATAGACCAGTTGGTGGAGTAGGCAGATAGGTGGCAGATGAAGTTCAATGTGGAGAAGTGTGAGATGATGCATTTTGGTAGGAAGATTGTGGACAGACGATATAAAATAAGGGTGCAATTCTAAAGGGGATGCAGGAGCAGAGGGACCTCGGTGTATATGTACATAGATCATTGAAGGTGGCAGGATAGGTGGAGAGGGCAGTTAATAAAGCACGCATTATCCTGGGCTTAATAGAGGCTAGGAATCCTGCAATAAGTAACTCACCTCCTGACTCCCCAAAGCCTGCCCACCATCTACAAGGCACAAGTCAGGTGTGTGATGGAATACTCTCCACTTGCCTGGATGCGTGCAGCTCCAACAACACTGAAGAAGCTTGACACTGTCCAGGACAAAGCCGCCTGCTTGATTGGTACCCCATCCACAAACATTCACTTCCTCCACCACCGAGGCACAGTAGCAGCAGTGTGTACCATCTACAAGATGCACTGCAGGAATTCACCAAGCCTCTTTCAACTGCATCTTCCAAACCCATGACCGCTACCATCTAGAAGGACAAGGGTAGCAGATAGACGGGAACACCATCACCTGGAGGTTCCCCTCCCAGTCACTGACCATCCTGACTTGGAAATATATCGCCATTCCTTCACTGTTAAGGGGTCAAAATCCTGGAACTCCCTTCCTAACAGCACTGTGGGTGTACCTACACCACATGGACTGCAGCAGTTCAAGAAGGCAGCTCACCACCACCTTCTCAAGGGCAACTAGGGATGGGCAATAAATGCTGGCCCAGCCAGCAACACCCACATGCTGTGAGTGAATAAAATATTTTTTTAAAAGCGTAGAGTACAAGAGCAGGGAGGTTATGCTGAATTTATACAAGGGACTAATTAGACCTCAGCTGGAGTATTGTGTACAGTTCTGGGCATCACACTATAGGAAGGATGTGAACACATTGGAGAGAGTGCAGAAGAGGTTTACAAGAATGGTTCCAGGGATGAGACACTTCAGTTATGAAGATAAATTGGAGAAGTTGGAACTGTTCTCCTTAGAGAGGAGAAGGCTAGGGGAGGATTGATATAGGTGTTCAAAATGATGAGGGGGCTGGACAGTGTAGATAGGGAGAAGCTGCTCTCATTCATAAAAAGATCAAGAATGAGAGGGCACAGATTTAAAAAAACAAATGTGATGTGAGAAAAAACTTTTTCACGCAGCGAGTGGTTCGGGTCTGGAATGCACTGCCTGTTGTGGTGGAGGCAGGTTCAATTGAGGCATTCAACAGGGCATTAGGTGATTATATGAATAGAAACAATGTAAAAGTGTACGGGGAAAAGGCAGGGCAATGGCACTAGGTCATAATGCTCATTTAGAGAGCCGGTGCAGACGTGATGGGCCGAATGGCCTCCCTCTGCATTGTAACAATTCTGTGATTCAGTGAAAAGACGCTGAGGGGTCTTGACAGGGTGGATGTGAAGAGGATGTTTCCCCTTGTGGGAGAATCTAGAACTAAGGGTCACTGTTTACAAATAAGGGGTCGCTCATTTAAGACAGAGATGAGGGGACATTTTTTTTTCTCTGAGGGTTGAGAGTCTTTGGAACTCTCTTCCTCAAAAGGCGGTGGAAGCAAAGTCTGAATATTTTTATGGCAGAGCTAGATAGGTTCTTGATAAACAAGGGAGTGAAAGATTATCAGGGGTATTATCATGGAGGGTTGTGGACTGGGTGCAGGTCAATGGGACAAGCGGAATAATATTTCGGCACAGACTAGAAGGGCCAATGGCCTGTTTTCTGTGCTGTCGTGTTCTATGGTTCTATGGTTCTATGGGTAGGGAGGAATGGGTGGGGTTGAGGTTGTAATTAGATCATGACCTTATTGAATGGCAGAGCAGGCTCAAAGGGATGAGTGGCTTATTCCTGTTCCAAATTCATATGCTCGTATGTAACAGAGAGTCATTGGCATCTTTAAGCATACCCAAGGTGGCAAACAGGCCCTGGTTTAATGCCTCATCTGAAAGACAGCATCACTGACAGTGCAGCACTCCCTCATTACTGACCCTCTGACAGTGCAGCACTCCCTCAGTACTGACCGTCTGACAGTGCAGCACTCCCTCATTACTGACCCTCTGACAGTGCAGCACTCCCTCAGTACTGACCCTCTGACAGTGCAGCACTCCCTCAGTACTGACCCTCTGACAGTGCAGCACTCCCTCAGTACTGACTCTCTGACAGTGCAGCACTCCCACAGCACTGACCCTCTGACAGTGCAGCACTCCCTCAGTACTGACCCTCTGACAGTGCAGCACTCCCACAGCACTGACCCTCTGACAGTGCAGCACTCCCTCAGTACTGACTCTCTGACAGTGCAGCACTCCCACAGCACTGACCCTTTGACAGTGCAGCACTCCCTCAGTACTGACTCTCTGACAGTGCAGCACTCCCACAGTACTGACTCTCTGACAGTGCAGCACTCCCTCAGTACTGACTCTCTGACAGTGCAGCACTCCCACAGCACTGACCCTTTGACAGTGCAGCACTCCCTCAGTACTGACCCTCTGACAGTGCAGCACTCCCACAGCACTGACCCTTTGACAGTGCAGCACTCCCTCAGTACTGACTCTCTGACAGTGCAGCACTCCCTCAGTACTGACTCTCTGACAGTGCAGCACTCCCTCAGTACTGACTCTCTGACAGTGCAGCACTCCCTCCGTACTGACCCTCTGACAGTGCAGCAATACCTCAGTACTGACCCTCTGACAGTGCAGCACTCCCTCAGTACTGACCCTCTGACAGTGCAGCACTCCCTCAGTACTGTCCCTCTGACCGTGCAGCACTCCCTCAGTACTGACCCTCTGACAGTGCGGCACTCCCTCAGTACTGACCCTCTGACAGTGCAGCACTCCCTCAGTACTGACTCTCTGACAGTGCAGCACTCCCACAGCACTGACCCTCCAATACTGTGGCACTGATAGGGCAGATGGAGCTTTGGTTTAGCATCTCAACTGAGGGTATCTGCTGTCTCAAAAGGGTCAGAGTTACCCACAGAGCTACGGCTAAGACAACAATGTAATGACTGTCCCTTTGTCTCTGGAGTAATTCTGATTGGCTTAGTCTGTTGTAAACATTGTCCAGAGAGGCTGCAGATTTTGCCCAGTTCCTACGTGATACAGGGGGAGGCGGTGTTGTAGTGGTATTGTCACTGACTAGTAATCCAGAGACCCAGCATAATGTCCTGCAGACCTGGATTCGAATCCCACCAGGACAGATGGTGAAATTTGAATTCAATAAAAATCTGATGCCCACCATGAAACCATTGTTGTAAAAACCCATCTGGTTCATCAATGTCCTTTAGGGAAGGAAATCTGCCATCCTTACTTACATGTGACTCCAGACCCACAGCAATGTGGTTGAGCCTTAACTGCCCTCTGAACAAGGGCAATTAGGGAAGGGCAATAAATGCTGGCCTAGCCAGTGACACCCACATCCCA
Organism: Carcharodon carcharias; assembly: GCF_017639515.1. Classification (NCBI taxonomy): domain Eukaryota; kingdom Metazoa; phylum Chordata; class Chondrichthyes; order Lamniformes; family Lamnidae; genus Carcharodon; species Carcharodon carcharias. Next base: position 189,529,454 of record NC_054473.1, on the reverse strand, counting down.
TGAATGAATAAAAAAAACATGATAGTGGCCCACGCAGTGTCTGCTACTGTGAACAGTAATCTTCTTAACTTATCACCTGCACAGAACCGAAAAGCTATAACAACATGTTGCACCTGTCCTGGGAGTGTTTGAAGGGGACAGTGTAGAGGCAGCTTTACTCTGTATCTAACCCCGTGCTGTACCTGTCCTGGGAGTGTTTGATGGGGACAGTGCAGGGGAAGATTTACTCTGTATCTAACCCCGTGCTGTACCTGCCCTGTGGATGTTTGATGGGAACAGTGAAAAGGGAGCTATACGCTGTATGTAACCCTGTGTTGTACCTGTCCAAGGCTTGTTTGACGGGAACAGCATAGAGGGGGCTTTACTCTGTATCTAACCCTGTGCTATACCTGTCCTGGGAGTGTTTGATGGGGACAGTGTAGAGGGAACATTTCTCTGTATCTAACCCCGTGCTGTACCTGCCCTGGGAGTGTTTGATGGGGACAGTGTAGAGGGAGCTTTACTCTGTATCTAACCCTGTGCTGTACCTGTCCTGGGAGTGTTTGATGGGGACAGTGTAGAGGGAGATTTATTCTGTATCTAACCCCGTGCTGTACCTGTCCTGGGAATGTTTGATGGGCTCAGCGTAGAGGGAACTTTACTCTGTATCTAATCCCGTGCTGTACCTGTCCTGGGAGTGTTTGATGGGGACGGTGTAGAGGGCGCTTTACTCTGTATCTAACCCTGTGCTGTACCTGTCCTGGGAGTGTTTGATGGGGACAGTGTAGAGGGAACTTTACTCTGTATCTAACCCCGTGCTGTACCTGTCCTGGGAGTGTTTGATGGGGACAGTGTAGAGGGAGATTTACTCTGTATCTAACCCCGTGCTGTACCTGCCCTGGGAGTGTTTGATGGGGACAGTGTAGAGGGAGTTTTACTCTGTATCTAACCCCGTGCTGTACCTGTCCTGGGAGTGTTTGATGGGGACAGTGTAGAGGGAGCTTTACTCTGTATCTAACCCCGTGCTGTACCTGTCCTGGGAGTGTTTGATGATGTTTCTGGGTGCAGTGAGCACGCTAACTCTTCCAGTCATTGTTGTGGGGTTGGTTTGATTGCCGATCCTGAGCTGGATTGATGTGAATTGTGAGTCTGGGAATATCCTGCAACTGCCCCCCTGATGGTCAGTCAAACAGGAGCTGAGTTTAAAAACTCTCCCTGTGTAGTTGCCATGACAATGGGATTTGCGGCTCTCCATCTGGGTAATTGATTTCCTTCTCCTGCTCACAGTTCCTGCAGAAGGGATCTTTCATGACAGCTTGGGAATATTCCGGGGCTGGATCTGGGATGCTGGCTCTTGGGAATGTTACTCTGCTCTAAGTGCTGTGTTTGGAAAGTTGCCCTGTTTCGGGTGAATGAGTGATTTGTTTCAAGCCTCCTTTCTGTTCCAGTGAACAATCTGAGCAAATGGGAGAGCAGCGAAGTGGGCAAGTGCTCACACATATGAATGAATCTGAGCGTGTGTTCTGAGCTAGTCTGTGAGGCTTATGTCACCTTGAGAATCACACAGGGGAGTAGCTTTACCCCAGATTTTCAGGTGGGAAACCCTTGGGGATCAGATGGATATAACACTCGCCCAGTGTTGGATGCTGCTGGTGAACAAAAGCAGGCAGTGTGAAGTCAACATTACTCACCGCCCCCCCACCGTACTATCAGCTTGCTCACCGCTTACCATCGCCTCCGTTTAGCTGGGGGCTGGGGGGGTGGTGGGTTAAAATCCACTGGATCCCAGCTCCCTCCCTATTGATTCAAGTCAATTTTTCCTCACAGTGTGACTTACGGTTAAGGTTATCCACATCTACCTCATCCTGACCCTTCTCAGAAAAGATTAAAAACGTATTCAGGTTTAAAGCGGTGAATCTTGTAGAAATGTTCCGAACGAAAACTATTCATTCAGCACTTGGGAAAGCAATAGTTTGTTTAACAGCCCAAGGGGAGAGTTCCCCACACTCTCTCTCGCTCTCTCTCTCTTTCTCTCTCTCTCTCGGATCTCCAGTAACTTACCCACAATAATAGCACAGGCGCTGGTCAGACCAATCTCCTTTTTCAATGCCACTCGATCAGGGATATCCCCCGGCTGCGGCGGCCCTTTCTTTGCTGGCATTGCTGCTCCGTTTTGCTGCTGATTTTCTGGCTGCTCCTGGTTTACCCGTCTCCAGTCATCAGTCACCGAGACGAACAACTTCTGCCAAACTAGTTGGGGATGAAGATTCGCTCCCCCATCAGCCCCGTGGAGAACAGCAGATGGAGAATTTTTAAAGCAAACAGTTTACTGTACAAAAAGGAAAGGTTTGCAGCTAAATTGGTGTGTCGTAGATTTTACATTTTAGTTTGTAGAAGCTAAAACAGAATTTGACTCCAGTTCCCCCCTCCCCCCAGGCAGCTTTATAAAGGATTTAACAGCTCCTCTCAGTAAAACAAAAAACCTTTCAAAGTTAGTCACCTGACTCCAACTGATTCTCTTCAAATGGATGCGTCAGTTTGTCATTCCTTCCCACATACCAGAGAGAACCTAATGCAGAGAATCTCAATTAGAGTGATGTTGTTACCATCGATAATGTCTGTGCCTTTAGGAACATAGGACAATTAGGAACAGGAGGAGGCCATTCAGCCCTTTGAACATGCCCTGCCGTTCGGCGAGATCACAGCCTATCTGTATCTTAACCAAATATGCTTGCCTGACATCCGTATCCCTGGATAATCTTACTAAAGGAGCAGATAGAGACTCGATAGAGGAGCAGATATGCAGGCAAGTTGCAGAGAAGTGTAAAAACAATAGGGTAATAATAGTAGGGGATTTCAACTTCCCCAATATTAACTGGGATAGTCTTAGTATGAAAGGCTTAGAGGGGGCAGAATTCTTAAAGTGCATCCAGGAGAGTTTTTTGAGCCAGCACGTAGAAAGTCCAACAAGAGAAGGGGCTGGTAGTGGACCTAATCTTAGGGAATGAAGCTGGGCAAGTGGTAGTTATGTCAGTGGGGGAGCATTTCAGGGATAGTGACCATAACTCTGTAAGAATTAAGGTAATTTTGGAAAAGGACGAAGATGGACTGGAAATAAAGGTCCTGAATTGGGGGGAAGGCCGATTTCAATATGATGAGACAGGATCTGGCCAAAGTGGACTGGGTACAGCTGCTTGTAGGAAAGTCTACATCAGACCAGTGGGAGTCATTCAAAAAGGAAATAGTGAGAGTTCAGGGCCAACATGTTCCCGTTAAGGTGAAGGGTGGGACCAACAAGTCCAGGGAACCCAGGATGTCGAGGGATGTAGAGGATTGGATGAGGAAAAGAACAGGAGTCTTATGGAAGATAGAGAGGGCTGAAAACAGTGGACGCCCTAGAGGATTATAGAAAGTGTAGGGGGGAACTTAAAGTAACTAGGAGAGTGAAGAGGGGCCATGAAAAAACACAGGTGGACAAGATAAAGGAAAATCCCAAAGCATTTTATAAATTTATTCAGGGCAAGAGGATAACCAGGGAAAGAGTAGGGCCCATTAGGGACCAAAGTGACAATCTGTACGTGGAGCTGGAGGACGTAGGTGAGGTTTTAAATGATTACTTTTCACTGTGTTCACTATGGAGAAGGACAATGTAGGTGTGGAAATCAGGGAGGGGAACTGTGATATACTTGAACAAATTAACATTGAAAGGGAGGAGGTTTTAGCTGGCTTAAAAGTGGATAAATCCCCAGGTGCAGATGAGATGTATCCCAGGCTGCTGTGTGAGGCAAGGGAGGAGGTTGCAGGGGCTCTGACACTAATTTTCAAATCCTCTCTGGCCACAGGAGAGGTGCCAGAGGACTGCAGGACAGTGAATGTGGTACCATTATTCAAGAAGGGTAGTAGGGATAAACCAGGTAATTACAGGCCAGTGAGTCTAACATCAGGTGGGGAAACTATTGGAAAAAATTCTGAGGGACAGGATTAATCTCCACTTGGAGAGGCAGGAATTAATCAGGGATAGTCAGCATGGTATTGTCAGAGGGAGATCATGTCTTTCAAATTTGATTGAATTTTTCGAGGAGGTGAGTAGTTGTGTAGATGAGTTTAGTGCAGTTGATGTAGTCTACATGGACTTCAGTAAGGCTTTTGACAAGGTCCTGCATGGGAGAATGGTCAAGAAGGTAAGAGCCCATGGGATCCAGGGCAATTTGGCAAATTGGATCCAAAATAGTCTTAGTGACAGGAGGCAGAGGGTGATGGTCGAAGGTTGTTTTTGTGATTGGAAGCCTGTGATGAGTTCTGTACCACAGGGATCAGTGCTGGGACCCTTGCTGTTTGTAGTGTACATTAATGATTTAGACGTGGATATAGGAGGTATGATCAGTAAGTTCTCAGATGACACGAAAATTGGTGGTGTCATAAATAGTGAGAGCCTTAGATTACAGGATGGTATAGATGGGCTGGTAAAATGGGCAGAGCAGTGGCAAATGAAATTTAATCCTGGGAAGTGTGAGGTGATGCATTTTGGGAGGACTAACATGACAAGGGAGTACACAATGAATGGTAGGACCCTAGGAAGTACAGAGGATCAGAGAGACCTTGGTGTATGTACCATAGACCCCTGAAGGCAGCAGCACAGGTAGATAAGGTGGTTAAGAAGGCACATGGGATACTTGCCTTTATTAGCCGAAGTATAGACTATAAGAGCAGGGAGGTTATGTTGGAGCTGTGTAAATCGCTAGTTCGGCCACATCTGGAGTACTGTGTGCAGTTCTGGGGGGCCATACTATAGGAAGGATGTGATTGCACTGCAGAGGGTGCAGAGGAGATTCACCAGTATGTTGCCTGGGCTGGAGCGTTTCAGCTATGAAGAGAGACTGAATAGGCTAGTGTTGTTTTCCTTAGAGCAGAGAAGGCTGAGGGGGGACCTGATAGAGGTATACAAAATTATGAGGGGTGTAGATAAGGTAGATAGGAAGAAACCTATCCCCTTAGTGGAGGTGTCAATAACCAGGGAGCATAGATTTAAGGTAAGGGGCAGGAGGTTTAGAGGGGATTTGAGGAACACACACAGTGCTGTTAGGGAAGGAGTTCCAGGATTTTGACCCAGCGCCAGTGAAGGAATGGCGAGATATTTCCAATTCAGGATGGTGAGTGACTTGGAGGGGAACTTCCAGATGGTGGTGTTCCCATCTATCTGCTGCCCTTGTCCTTCTAGATGGTAGTGGTTGTGGGTTTGGAAGGTGCTGTCTAAGGAGCCTTGGTGAGTTCCTGCAGTGCATCTTGTAGATGGTGCACACACTGCTGCTACTGTGCGTCAGTGGTGGAGGGAGTGAATGTTTGTGGATGTGGTGCCAATCAAGTGGGCTGCTTTGTCCTGGATGGTGTCAAGCTTCTTGAGTGTTGTGTGAGCTGCACTCATCCAGGTAAGTGGAGAGTATTCCATCACACTCCTGACTTGTGCCTTGTCAATGGTGGACATGTTTTGGGGAGTCAGGAGGTGAGTTACTCATCACACGATTCCTAGCCTCTGACCTGCTCTTGTAGCCACAGTATTTATATGGCTGGTCCAGTTCAGTTTCTGGTCAATAGTAACCCCCCACCCAGGATGTTGATAGTGGGGAATTCAGGGATGATAATGCCATTGGACATCAAGGGGCAGTGGTTGGATTGTCTCTTGTTGGAGATGGTCATTGCCTGACACTTGTGTGACATGGACGTTACTTGCCACTTGTCAGCCCAAGTCTGGATATTGTCCAGGTCTTGCTGCATTTGGACATGGACTGCTTCAGTATCTGAGGAGTCGTGAATGGTGCTGAACATTGTGCAATCATCAGTGAAAATCCCCACTTCTCTCCTTATGATGGAAGGAAGGTCATTGATGAAGCAGCTGAAGATGGTTGGGTCGAGGACACTACCCTGAGGAACTCCTGCAGTGATGTCCTGGAGCTGAGGTGACTGACCTCCAACAACCACAACCATCTTCCTTTGTGCTAAGTATGACTCTAACCAGCGGAGAGTTTTCCCCGATTCCCATTGACTCCAGTTTTGCTCGGGCTCCTTGATGCCCTCAAATGCTGCCTTGATGTCAAGGGCAGTCACTCTCACCTCATCTCGGGAGTTCAGCTCTTTTGTCCATGTTTGAACCAAGGCTGTAATGAGGTCAGGAGCTGAGTGGCCCTGCTGGAACCCAAACTGGACATCAGTGAGCAGGTTATTGCTGAGCAAGTGCTGCTTGATAGCACTGTTGATAACCCCTTCCATGACTTTACTGATGATGGAGAGTAGACTGAAGGGGCAGTAATTGGCTGGGTTGGATTTGCCCTGCTTTTTGTGTACAGGACACACCTGGGCAATTTTCCACATAGCCGGGTAGATGCCAGTGTTGTAGCTGTACTGGAACAGCTTGGCTAGGGGCACAGCAAGTTCTCTGCAGCAAAGAGCGAGAGCCTAGGCAGCTGTGCTACTTGCCTGGTGCCAGGGTTCAGGACACCTGCTCAGGCCTGAGGAGGAACTTGCAATGGGAGGGGGATGATCCAGTTGTCGTGGTCCATGACATAGGTAGAACTAGGAAAGAGGTTCTGCATAGGCAGCATGAGGAGCCAAGCACTTAATTGAAAAGCAGAGTCTATCGTCTCTAGATTATCACATGAGCTGAATGAAAATTGGCTTAGAATACATAAAATTCGAGAGATAAATACGTGGCTCAAAGACAGAGAATTGAGTTCCAGTTTGTGGGGCACTAGCTCCAGTACTGGGGAAAGTGGGGTCTGTACCATTGGGATGGTCTACACCTGAACCATGCTGGGACCAATATTCTTGCTGCATAACTAGGGAACTGGAGAGAGTTTCAAACTGTATAGTGGGGGCAAGGAATCAAATGTGGAAAGATGTGATATTCCAAAGACTAGAAACAAGGTAAGAGAGGGAGATAGTAATATGGGAAATGAGGGTCGAAGAATGGCAGGAAGGGACAGAGAGAAAAAACCTAAGAATGCACCAGGAATCAAGACTAGATGTTATTAAGATAACAAAAAGAATAAACTAAAAGCTCTGTATCTGAAAACACATAGCATTCTTAGCAAAGTAAACAAATTGATAACGCACATTGAAGTACATAAGTATGATCTGATAGCCATTTTAGAAACACGGCTGCAGGATGACAAGGATTGGGCCCTGAATATTGAGGGGTATATGACATTCAAGTAGAATAGGAAGCTAGGTAAAGGTGGAGGGGTAGCACTGTTCATCACAGATGGCATTTGTGCAATAGTTAGAGATGATCTTGGTTCAGGAGATCAGGATGTAGAATCAGTTTGAGTGGAAATGAAGAATAGTAGGGGAGCCAAGTCACTAGTGGGAGTGGTCTACAGGCCCCTAACAGTAACCACAATGTAGGACAAAGTATACAAGAAGAAACATTGAGTGATTGTGATAAAGGGACAGCAGTAATCATGGGTGATTTTAATCTACATATAAACTGGAACAATCAGATTGACAGTAGTAGCCTGGATGAGGAGTTCATAAAATGTTTTCAAGACAGTTTCTTGGAATAGCATGTTCTGGCACCAGTCCGAAAGCAGTTAGTTTAGATTTGGTATTGTATAATGTGACAGGATTAATTAATGACCTCAGGGTAAAGGCACCCCTAGGTAGCAGCAACCACAATATGATTGAATTTTACATCCAGTTTGAAAGAGAAAAGTGTGGGTCTGAGACTAGCATTTTAAACTTCAATAAGGGCAAATATGTGGGCATGAGAGCCGAGCTAGCAGACATTAACTAGGAAACTAGGCTGGAGGATAGATCAATAGAGAAGCAGTGGCAGATATTTAAGGGAATATTCCAGAATAGGCAGATAAGTATATTCCTACTATAAAGAAAACCTCTAAAGAGAGGACCTACGGTCTGTGGTTAACTAAAGAAGCTAGGGAAAGCATCAAAGTTAAAGAGAAAGCATAGAACTTCACAAAGCTGAGAGGCTTTGATCAAAATATACAGAATGGCAGAAAATGATTAAAAGGTTAATCAGACGAAAGAAGTTAGAGTGTGAGAGGAAGATAGCTAGAAATGTAAAAATAGATAGGAAGAGTTTTTACAGGTATTTAAAAAGGAAAATAAAGTAAGTGTTGATCCTCTAGAGAGTGACAGTGCGGAGTTCATAGTAGATAATAAGGAAATGGTGAAAGAAATGAACAAATATTTTGCTTGTGTGTTCACTATAGAGGATATAAAAAACATTCCAGTAATAGCTGTAAATCAGGAGGTGGAGGGGAGAGGGGAACTTGGTGAAATTACAATCAGTAGGGAAGAGGTACTGAGCAAACTGCTGGAGCTGTGGGCTGACAAGTCTCCGGGTGCTGATGGACTTCATCCTAGGGTCTTAAAATAATTAAATGCATTGGTGTTAAGTATCCAAAATTCACTAGATTCTGGAAAGATTCCACCAGGCTGGAAAGTAGCAAATACAACCCCTCTATTCAAGAAGGGAGGGAGGCAGAAACCAGGAAATGATATGCCAGTTAGCTTGATGTCTGTCATGGGGAAGGTGTTAGAATTGATCATTAAAGAGGTTATAGCTGGGCACTTAGAGAAACTCAAGGTAAGATTCAGCATGGTTTTATGAAAGAGAAATTTATTAGAGTTCTTTGAAGGAGTAATATGTGCTGTGGATAAAGGAGAGTCTGTAGACATGCTGTACTTGGATTTCCAGAAGGCATTTGATAAAGTGCCACATCAAAGGTTATTGCGGAAAAGGAAAGCTCCTGGTGTAGGGAGTAACATATTAGCCTGGATAGAAGATTGGCTGGCTGGCAGAAAACGGAGAGTATGCATAAATGGGTCTTTGTCTGATTGGCAGGATGTGACGAGTGGAGTCCTGCAGGGGTTTATGCTGGGGCCTCAACTTCTTACAGTTTAAATCGGTGACTTAGCTGAGGGGAGTGAAGACATGGTAGCTAAATTTACAGATAACACAAAGATAGGTAGGAAAGTATGTTGTGAAGAAGACAAAGAGTTTGCAGACGGATATGGATAAGTTGAGTGGGAAAAATCTGGGAAATGAAGTATTATGTGGGAAAATATGAAGTTGTTCACTTTGGCAGGAAGAATAAAAAAGCTGAGTATTACTTAAATGGAGAACAGCTGCATAGTTCTGAGGTGCAGAGGGATCTAGGTGTTCTAATACATGAGTCACAAAACTTTAGTATGCAAGTACAGCATGTAGTCAAGAAGGCTGATGGAATGCTATCCTTTACTATGAGAGGAATTGAACATAAAAGTTAAGGATGTTATGTTTCAGTTATACAGGGTATTGGTGAGACTACATCTCGAATATTGTGTGCAGTTTTAATCTCCTTATTTGAGGAAGGATGTAAATGTATTGGAGACTGTTCAGAGGAGGTTTACTAGATTGATACCTGGAATGAGTGGGTTGTGTTATGAGGAAAGGTTGGACAGACTGGGCTTGTTTCCACTGGAGTTGAGAAGAGTGAGAGGTGATTTGATTGCAGTATACAACATCCTGAACAGCCTTGACAAGGCGGATGTGGAAAGGATGTTTCCTCTTGTGGGTGAGTCCAGAACTAGGGGGCACTGTTTTAAAATTAGGGGTCAGCCTTTTAGGACAGAGATGAGGAGAAATTTTTTCTCTCAGAGGATTGTGCAACTTTGGAATTCTCTGCCTCAGAAGGTGGTGGAAGCGGGGACATTGAATATTTTTAAGGCAGAGGTAGATAGATTCTTGTTAGGCAAGGGAATCAAATGTTATCGGGGTTAAATGGGAACGTGGAAATTGAAACACAAGCAGATCAGCCCCTGATCTTATTAACTGGCGAAGCAGGCTCAAGGGGCCGAATGGCCTACTCCTGTTCCTATTTCTTATGCTTGTATAATACTGGGTGTCATCTGTAGCTCAGTTGGTAACACCTTCCATTTCTGAGCCAAAAACTTCTGAGTTCAAGTCCCACTCCAGGATTTCAGCACAAAAATCAAAGCTAACACCTGAGTGCAGTATTGAGGGAATGCTACACTGTCAGAGGTGCCATCTTTCAGATTAGATTAACTCAAGGCCCCATCTGCGTGCTGCCTCCAGCTGGATGAATATAAAAGATTCCGTGTTGCTATTTTGAACAAGAGCAGGGGAGTTAAAGTGCCCTGCCCAAATTTTATCCCTCAATCAACATCAGAAAAGCAGATTATTTGATCATTCTCACGTTGCTGTTTGTAGGTTACCTACCTCTTGTGAACAACAATTTTGCAACAATCATCAATGCACATGCTCCACCAATGACTACTCCTGAGGATATCAAGGACAAATTCTATAAGGACTTGACAGAGCTATTGCAAATACTGTCTTTTTCCTGGGATGTGAGCACCACTGGCAAGGCCAGCATTAGTTGCCCATCCCTATTTGCCCTTGAGAGAGATCTGGTGTTCTGCAGTGTATTGAAAATTGTATTGTTCATTTTGTCCGTTCGAGGCTACCATGCACATGTACCAGCACAGGGAGTCTGTGAGGAATAGATAATGAAGGATCCACGTTTAACAGCTCATGCTGCGCTAATTCTAAATGTCTCCTGCAGAATATATAGCTGTTTATGTCCCAAAACATTTCAAAATGGTGACAAGATGGTGAAAAATAAGAAAATTGCTTTCAGGCATGAAGCCTTTGGAGACTTTTGTCTGCTTTTTGCAGACAGCATTTTAATTGGAGGTTTAAGGACAGAGAGGCTGTGCTAGAGGTACACAAGTGGCACTCCAACTCGGGTTTAGCAGTAGGAAAACTTGCATAGTGTATATACACACACATACTGAGACTAGGACTCAGCAGAAAATGCTCTACCAACATAATTATGCCCAAGAAAAAAATACAATATCCAATACAATTGTCTCCGAAGCATTAAGCAAGAAGCAAAAGGGACAAGTGACCAATATTGCATGTGTTTGAGGCAACTAGCAACCAAATATGACTTTAGTGGTGTTGAACATGTCGAGCAGGAATCATCCCACTGATTCCTGGGATGGAAGGATTGTTGTGTGAGGAGAGATTGGGTCGACTAGGCCTGTAATTCACTGGAGTTTAGAAGAATGAGAGGGGATCTCACAGATAAGTATAAAATTCTGACAGGGCTGGACAGACTGGATGCTGAGATGATATTTCCCCTGGCTGGGGGATCTGGAACACAATCTCAGGATACGGTTTAGGCCACTTAGGACTGAGATGAGGAGAAACTTCTTGACTCAGAGGGTGGTGAACCTGTGGAATTCTCTACCACAGAAGGCTGTGGAGGCCAAGTCACTGAATATATTTAAGAAGGAGATAGATAGATGTTGGTCTCTAAAGAACATCATAACATAAGAACTAGGAGCAGGAGTCGGCAATTCAGCCCCTCGAGCCTGCCCCGACATTCAATACAATCATGGCTGATCTCATTTCGGCCTCAACTCCAATTTCCTGCCCTCTCCCCATAACCTTTCAACCTTTACTAATTAAAAATCTGTCTATCTCCTCTTTAAATTTATTCAGTGTCCTGGCATCCACTGCACTATGAGGTAGTGATTTCCATAGATTCACCAACCTTTGAGAAAAGTAATTCCTTAAAAGTGTCAAGGGGTATGGGGGAGTGAGCGGGAGTACGGTGGAGAGATAGAGGAACAGCCATGATCATATTGAATGGGGGAGCAGGCTTGAAGGGCCGAAGGGACTACTCCTGCTCCTAGTTTCTATGGGCAGAAGTTTCTGCTCGTCAGGTGGGCGCACACCTGGCCAGCTCGAGGTTGAAATGATGGAGGTTAATGTCAGTGAGCAGTCTCGTTAATATCAGTGAGCAGTCTCGATAATGTCAGTGAGCAGACTCGTTAATGTCAGTGAGCAGTCGGGTTAATGTCAGTGAGCAGTCGGGTTAATATCAGTGAGCAGTCTCGTTAATGTCAGTGAGCAGTCGGGTTAATGTCAGTGAGCAGACTCGTTAATGTCAGTGAGCAGTCTCGTTAATGTCAGTGAGCAGTCGGGTTAATGTCAGTGAGCAGACTCGTTAATGTCAGTGAGCAGTCGGGTTAATATCAATGAGCAGTCTCGATAATGTCAGTGAGCAGTCTCGATAATATCAGTGAGCAGACTCGTTAATGTCAGTGAGCAGTCTCGATAATGTCAGTGAGCAGACTCGTTAATATCAGTGAGCAGTCTCGATAATGTCAGTGAGCAGACTCGTTAATATCAGTGAGCAGTCTCGATAATGTCAGTGAGCAGTCTCGATAATGTCAGTGAGCAGACTCGTTAATGTCAGTGAGCAGTCTCGTTAATATCAGTGAGCAGTCTGGTTAATGTCAGTGAGCAGTCTCGTTAATGTCAGTGAGCAGTCTCGTTAATATCAGCGAGCAGTCTCGTTAATGTCAGCGAGCAGTCTGGTTAATGTCAGCGAGCAGTCTGGTTAATGTCAGTGAGCAGTCTCGTTAATATCAGCGAGCAGTCTCGTTAACGTCAGTGAGCAGTCTCGATAATGTCAGTGAGGAGTCTGGTTAATGTCAGTGAGCAGTCTGGTTAATGTCAGAGAGCAGTCTCGTTAACATCAGCGAGCAGTCTCGTTAATGTCAGTGAGCAGTCTGGTTAATGTCAGTGAGCAGTCTCGTTAACGTCAGTGAGCAGTCTCATTAACGTCAGCAGGCAGTCTGGTTAACGTCAGTGAGCAGTCAGATTAATCTCAGTGAGCAGTCTCGTTAACGTCAGCGAGCAGTCTCGTTAACGTCAGTGAGCAGACTCGTTAATGTCAGTGAGCAGTCTCGTTAACGTCAGCAGGCAGTCTGGTTAACGTCAGTGAGCAGTCTCGTTAACATCAGGGAGCAGTCTGGTTAACGTCAGTGAGCAGTCTGGTTAATCTCAGTGAGCAGTCTCGTTAACGTCAGCGAGCAGTCTCGTTAATGGCAGTGAGCAGTCTCATGAATGTCAGTGAGCAGTCTCGTTAATGTCAGCGAGCAGTCTCGTTAACGTCAGCGAGCAGTCTCGTTAATGTCAGTGAGCAGTCTCGTTAACGTAAATGAGCAGTCTCGTTAACGTCAGTGAGCAGTCTCGTTAATGTAATTGAGCAGTCTCGTTAACGTCAGTGAGCAGTCCCGTTAATGTCAGTGAGCTGTATCGTTAATGTCAGTGAGCAGTCTCGTTAACGTAATTGAGCAGTCTCGATAACGTCAGTGAGCAGTCTCGTTAATGTCAGCGAGCAGTCTGGTTAACGTCAGTGAGCAGTCTGGTTAATCTCAGTGAGCAGTCTCGTTAACGTCAGTGAGCAGTCTCGTTAACGTCAGCGAGCAGTCTGGTTAATGTCAGTGAGCAGTCTCGTTAATGTCAGTGAGCAGTCTGGTTAATGTCAGCGAGCAGTCGGGTTAATGTCAGTGAGCAATCTTGTTAACGTCAGCGAGCAGTCTGGTTAATGTCAGTGAGCAGTCTCGATAATGTCAGTGAGCAATCTCGTTAACGTCAGCGAGCAGTCTCGTTAATGTCAGTGAGCAGTCTCGATAATGTCAGTGAGGAGTCTGGTTAATGTCAGTGAGCAGTCTGGTTAATGTCAGAGAGCAGTCTCGTTAACATCAGCGAGCAGTCTCGTTAATGTCAGTGAGCAGTCTCGTTAACGTCAGTGAGCAGTCTCGTTAACGTCAGCAGGCAGTCCGGTTAACGTCAGTGAGCAGTCAGGTTAATCTCAGTGAGCAGTCTCGTTAACGTCAGCGAGCAGTCTCGTTAACGTCAGTGAGCAGACTCGTTAATGTCAGTGAGCAGTCTCGTTAACGTCAGCAGGCAGTCTGGTTAACGTCAGTGAGCAGTCAGGTTAATCTCAGTGAGCAGTCTCGTTAACATCAGGGAGCAGTCTGGTTAACGTCAGTGAGCAGTCTGGTTAATCTCAGTGAGCAGTCTCGTTAACGTCAGCGAGCAGTCTCGTTAATGGCAGTGAGCAGTCTCATGAATGTCAGTGAGCAGTCTCGTTAACGTCAGCGAGCAGTCTCGTTAATGTCAGTGAGCAGTCTCGTTAATGTAATTGAGCAGTCTCGTTAACGTCAGTGAGCAGTCCCGTTAACGTCAGTGAGCAGTCTCGTTAACGTAAATGAGCAGTCTCGTTAACGTCAGTGAGCAGTCTCGTTAATGTAATTGAGCAGTCTCGTTAACGTCAGTGAGCAGTCCCGTTAATGTCAGTGAGCTGTATCGTTAATGTCAGTGAGCAGTCTCGTTAACGTAATTGAGCAGTCTCGATAACGTCAGTGAGCAGTCTCGTTAATGTCAGCGAGCAGTCTGGTTAACGTCAGTGAGCAGTCTGGTTAATCTCAGTGAGCAGTCTCGTTAACGTCAGTGAGCAGTCTCGTTAACGTCAGCGAGCAGTCTGGTTAATGTCAGTGAGCAGTCTCGTTAATGTCAGTGAGCAGTCTGGTTAATGTCAGCGAGCAGTCGGGTTAATGTCAGTGAGCAATCTTGTTAACGTCAGCGAGCAGTCTGGTTAATGTCAGTGAGCAGTCTCGATAATGTCAGTGAGCAATCTCGTTAACGTCAGCGAGCAGTCTCGTTAATGTCAGTGAGCAGTCTCGTTAATGTCAGTGAGCAGTCTCGATAATGTCAGCGAGAGTCTCGTTAATGTCAGTGATAAGTCTCGTTATTGTCAGCGAGCAGTCTCGTTAATGTCAGTGAGCAGTCTTGTTAATGTCAGTGAGCAGTCTCGTTATCGTCAGTGAGCAGTCTCGTTAATGTCAGCAAGCAGTCTGGTTAATGTCAGTGAGCAGACTCGTTAATGTCAGTGAGCAGTCTCGTTAATGTCAGTGAGCAGTCTCGATAATGTCAGTGAGCAGTCTCGTTAATGTCTGTGAGCAGTCTCGTTATCGTCAGTGAGCAGTCTGGTTAATGTCAGTGAGCAGTCTTGTTAATGTCAGTGAGCAATCTTGTTAACGTCAGCGAGCAGTCTGGTTAATGTCAGCGAGCAGTCTCGTTAATGTCAGCGAGCAGTCTCGTTAATGTCAGTGAGCAATCTCGTTAACGTCAGTGAGCAGTCTCGTTATTGTCAGCGAGCAGAATCGTTAATGTCAGCGAGCAGTCTCTTTTAATGTCAGTGAGCAGTCTCGATAATGTCGGTGAGCAGTCTCGTTAACGTCAGCGAGCAATCTCGTTAACGTCAGTGGGCAGTCGGGTTAATGTCAGTAAGCAGTCTCGTTAACGTCAGCGAGCAGTCTCGTTAACGTCAGTGAGCACTCGAGTTATTGTCAGAGAGCCGTCTCGTTAACGTCAGCGAGCAGTCTCGTTAACGTCAGTGAGCACTTGAGTTAATGTCAGTGAGCAGTCTCTTTAACGTGAGCGAGCAGTCTCGTTAATGTCTGTGAGCATTCTCGATAATGTCAGTGAGCAGTCTCTTTAACGTGAGCGAGCAGTCTCGTTAATGTCTGTGAGCATTCTCGATAATGTCAGTGAGCAGTCTCGTTAATGTCTGTGAGCATTCTCGTTAATGTCAGTGAGCAGTCTGGTTAATGTCAGTGAGCAGACTCATTAACGTCAGTGAGCAGAATCGTTAATGTCAGTGAGCAGAATCGTTAACGTCAGTGAGCAGTCTCATTAATGTCAGAGAGCAGTCTGGTTATTGCCAGGGATCAGTCTCGTTAATGTCAGCGAGCTGTCTCGTTAACGTTAGTGAGCAGTCTCATTAATGTCAGTGAGCAGTCCCGTTAATGTCAGTGAGCAGTCTCATTAATGTCAGTGAGCAGTCCCGTTAATGTCAGTGAGCAGTCTCATTGATGTCAGCAAGCAGACTCGCTAATGTCAGTGAGCAGTCTCGTTAATGTCAGCGAGCAGTCTGGTTAACGTCAGTGAGCAGTCTGGTTAATCTCAGTGAGCAGTCTGGTTAACGTCAGCGAGCAGTCTCGTTAATGTCAGCGAGCAGTCTCGTTAATGTCAGCGAGCAGTCTGGTTAAAGTCAGTGAGCAGTCTCATGAATGTCAGTGAGCAGTCTGGTTAACGTCAGTGAGCAGTCTGGTTAATCTCAGTGAGCAGTCTGGTTAACGTCAGCGAGCAGTCTCGTTAATGTCAGTGAGCAGTCTCGTTAATGTCAGCGAGCAGTCTCGTTAACGTCAGCGAGCAGTCTGGTTAATCTCAGTGAGCAGTCTGGTTAACGTCAGCGAGCAGTCTCGTTAATGTCAGTGAGCAGTCTCGTTAACGTCAGTGAGAAGTCTCGTTAACGTAATTGAGCAGTCTCGTTAACGTCAGTGAGCAGTCTCGTTAACGTCAGTGAGCAGTCTCGTTAATGTCAGCGAGCAGTCTCGTTAACGTCAGCGAGCAGTCTGGTTAATGTCAGCGAGCAGTCTGGTTAATGTCAGTGAGCAGTCTCATTAAAGTCAGCGAGCAGTCTGGTTAATGTCAGCGAGCAGTCTCGTTAATGTCAGTGAGCAGTTGGGTTAATGTCAGTGAGCAATCTCGTTAACGTCAGTGAGCAGTCTGGTTAATGTCAGTGAGCAGTCGGGTTAATGTCAGTGAGCAGACTCGTTAATGTCAGCGAGCAGAATCGTTAATGTCAGCGAGCAGTCTCTTTTAATGTCAGTGAGCAGTCTCGATAATGTCGGTGAGCAGTCTCGTTAACGTCAGCGAGCAATCTCGTTAACGTCAGTGGGCAGTCGGGTTAATGTCAGTGAGCAGTCTCGTTAACGTCAGCGAGCAGTCTCGTTAACGTCAGTGAGCACTCGAGTTATTGTCAGAGAGCCGTCTCGTTAACGTCAGCGAGCAGTCTCGTTAACGTCAGTGAGCACTTGAGTTAATGTCAGTGAGCAGTCTCGTTAACGTCAGTGAGCAGTCTCGTTAATGTCAGCGAGCAGTCTCTTTAACGTGAGCGAGCAGTCTCGTTAATGTCTGTGAGCATTCTCGATAATGTCAGTGAGCAGTCTCGTTAATGTCTGTGAGCATTCTCGTTAATGTCAGTGAGCAGTCTGGTTAATGTCAGTGAGCAGACTCATTAACGACAGTGAGCAGAATCGTTAATGTCAGTGAGCAGAATCGTTAACGTCAGTGAGCAGTCTCATTAATGTCAGAGAGCAGTCTGGTAATTGCCAGGGATCAGTCTCGTTAATGTCAGCGAGCTGTCTCGTTAACGTTAGTGAGCAGTCTCATTAATGTCAGTGAGCAGTCCCGTTAATGTCAGTGAGCAGTCTCATTAATGTCAGTGAGCAGTCCCGTTAATGTCAGTGAGCAGTCTCATTAATGTCAGCAAGCAGACTCGCTAATGTCAGTGAGCAGTCTCGTTAATGTCAGCGAGCAGTCTGGTTAACGTCAGTGAGCAGTCTGGTTAATCTCAGTGAGCAGTCTGGTTAACGTCAGCGAGCAGTCTCGTTAATGTCAGCGAGCAGTCTCGTTAATGTCAGCGAGCAGTCTGGTTAATGTCAGTGAGCAGTCTCATGAATGTCAGTGAGCAGTCTGGTTAACGTCAGTGAGCAGTCTGGTTAATCTCAGTGAGCAGTCTGGTTAACGTCAGCGAGCAGTCTCGTTAATGTCAGCGAGCAGTCTCGTTAATGTCAGCGAGCAGTCTCGTTAACGTCAGCGAGCAGTCTCGTTAATGTCAGTGAGCAGTCTCGTTAACGTAATTGAGCAGTCTCGTTAACGTCAGTGAGCAGTCCCGTTAATGTCAGTGAGCAGTCTCGTTAACGTCAGTGAGCAGTCTCGTTAACGTAATTGAGCAGTCTCGTTAATGTCAGTGAGCAGTCTCATTAACGTCAGTGAGCAGTCTCGTTAATGTCAGCGAGCAGTCTGGTTAACGTCAGTGAGCAGTCTGGTTAATCTCAGTGAGCAGTCTCGTTAACGTCAGTAAGCAGTCTGGTTAACGTCAGTGAGCAGTCTGGTTAATGTCAGCGTGCAGTCTGGTTAATGTCAGTGAGCAGTCTCGTTAACGTCAGTAAGCAGTCTGGTTAACGTCAGTGAGCAGTCTGGTTAATCTCAGTGAGCAGTATCGTTAACGTCAGTTAGCAGTCTGGTTAACGTCAGTGAGCAGTCTGGTTAATCTCAGTGAGCAGTCTGGTTAATCTCAGTGAGCAGTCTCGTTAATGTCAGCGAGCAGTCGGGTTCATGTCAGTGAGCAATCTTGTTAAAGTCAGCGAGCAGTCTGGTTAACGTCAGCGAGCAGTCTCGTTAATGTCAGTGAGCAGTCTCGATAATGTCAGTGAGCAATCTCGTTAATGTCAGTGAGCAGTCTGGTTAATGTCAGCGAGCAGTCTCGTTAATGTCAGTGAGCAGTCTCGATAATGTCAGCGAGAGTCTCGTTAATGCCAGCGAGCAGTCTCGTTAATTTCAGCGAGCAGTCTCATCAATGTCAGCGAGCAGTCTCGTTAATGTCAGTGAGCAGTCTCGTTATTGTCAGCGAGCAGTCTCGTTAATGTCAGTGAGCAGTCTCGTTAATGTCAGTGAGCAGTCTCGATAATGTCAGTGAGCAGTCTCGTTATCGCCAGTGAGCAGTCTCGTTAACGTCAGTGAGCAGTCGGGTTAACGTCAGCGAGCAGTCTCGTTATCGTCAGTGACCAGTCTCGTTAACGTCAGTGAGCAGTCTCGATAATGTCAGCGAGCAGTCTCGTTAATGTCTGTGAGCAGTCTGGTTAATGTCAGGGAGCAGTCTGGTTAATGTCAGTGAGCAGACTCGTTAATGTCAGTGAGCAGTCTCGTTAATGTCAGTGAGCAGTCTCGATAATGTCAGTGAGCAGTCTCGTTATCGTCAGTGAGCAGTCTCGTTAATGTCAGCAAGCTGTCTCGATAATGTCAGTGAGCAGTCTCGTTATCGTCAGTGAGCAGTCTGGTTAATGTCAGTGAGCAGTCTGGTTAATGTCAGTGAGCAGTCTCGTTAACGTTAGCGAGCAGTCTCGTTAACGTCAGTGAGCACTCGAGTTAATGTCAGTGAGCAGTCTCGTTAACATCAGTGAGCACTCGAGTTAATGTCAGTGAGCAGTCTGGTTAATGTCAGTGAGCAGTCTCGTTAACGTCAGCGAGCAGTCTCGTTAACGTCAGTGAGCAGTCTCGTTAACATCAGTGAGCACTCGAGTTAATGTCAGAGAGCAGTCTCGTTAACGTCAGCGAGCAGTCTCGTTAACGTCAGTGAGCACTTGAGTTAATGTCAGTGAGCAGTCTCGTTAACGTCAGTGAGCAGTCTCTTTAACGTCAGCGAGCAGTCTCGTTAATGTCTGTGAGCATTCTCGATAATGTCAGTGAGCAGTCTCGTTAATGTCTGTGAGCATTCTCGTTAATGTCAGTGAGCAGTCTGGTTAATGTCAGTGAGCAGTCTCGTTAATGTCAGTGAGCAGTCTGGTTAATGTCAGTGAGCAGACTCATTAACGTCAGTGAGCAGAATCGTTAATGTCAGTGAGCAGAATCGTTAACGTCAGTGAGCAGTCTCATTAATGTCAGAGAGCAGTCTGGTTATTGCCAGGGATCAGTCTCATTAATGTCAGTGAGCAGTCCCGTTAATGTCAGTGAGCAGTCTCATTAATGTCAGAGAGCAGTCTGGTTATTGCCAGGGATCAGTCTCGTTAATGTCAGTGAGCAGTCTGGTTAATGTCAGTGAGCAGTCTCGTTATCGTTAGTGAGCATTCTCGTTAATGTCAGAGAGCAGTCTGGTTATTGCCAGGGATCAGTCTCGTTAATGTCAGCGAGCAGTCTGGTTAATCTCAGTGAGCAGTCTGGTTAACGTCAGCGAGCAGTCTCGTTAATGTCAGCGAGCAGTCTCGTTAATGTCAGCGAGCAGTCTGGTTAATGTCAGTGAGCAGTCTCATGAATGTCAGTGAGCAGTCTGGTTAATGTCAGCGAGCAGTCTCGTTAATGTCAGCGAGCAGTCTCGTTAACGTAATTGAGCAGTCTCGTTAACGTCAGTGAGCAGTCCCGTTAATGTCAGTGAGCAGTCTCGTTAACGTCAGTGAGCAGTCTCCTTAATGTCAGCGAGCAGTCTGGTTAACGTCAGTGAGCAGTCTGGTTAATCCCAGTGAGCAGTCTCGTTAACGTCAGTAAGCAGTCTGGTTAACGTCAGTGAGCAGTCTGGTTAATCTCAGTGAGTAGTCTCGTTAATGTCAGCGAGCAGTCGGGTTAATGTCAGTGAGCAATCTTGTTAACGTCAGCGAGCAGTCTGGTTAATGTCAGCGAGCAGTCTCGTTAATGTCAGTGAGCAGTCTCGATTATGTCAGTGAGCAATCTGGTTAATGTCAGCGAGCAGTCTCGTTAATGTCAGCGAGCAGTCTCGTTAATGTCAGTGAGCAATCTCGTTAATGTCAGTGAGCAGTCTGGTTAATTTCAGCGAGCAGTCTCGTTAATGTCAGCGAGCAGTCTGGTTAATGTCAGTGAGCAATCTCGTTAACGTCAGTGAGCAATCTCGTTAACGTCAGTGAGCAGTCTCGTTATTGTCAGCGAGCAGTCTGGTTAATGTCAGTAAGCAGACTCGTTAATGTCAGTGAGCAGTCTGGTTAACGTCAGCGAGCAGACTCGTTAATATCAGTGAGCAGACACGTTAATGTCAGTGAGCAGTCTGGTTAATGTCAGCGAGCAGACTCGTTAATGTCAGTGAGCAGTCTGGTTAATGTCAGCGAGCAGACTCGTTAATGTCAGTGAGGAGACACGTTAATGTCAGTGAGCAGTCTCGTTAATGTCAGTGAGCAGTCTGGTTAATGTCAGCGAGCAGTCTCGTTAATGTCAGCGAGCAGTCTCGTTAATGTCAGTGAGCAATCTCGTTAACGTCAGTGAGCAGTCTCGTTATTGTCAGCCAGCAGTCTGGTTAATGTCAGTGAGCAGTCTGGTTAATGTCAGTGAGCAGACTCATTAACGTCAGTGAGCAGAATCGTTAATGTCAGTGAGCAGAATCGTTAACGTCAGTGAGCAGTCTCATTAATGTCAGAGTGCAGTCTGGTTATTGCCAGGGATCAGTCTCGTTAATGTCAGTGAGCAGTCTGGTTAATGTCAGTGAGCAGTCTCGTTATCGTTAGTGAGCATTCTCGTTAATGTCAGAGAGCAGTCTGGTTATTGCCAGGGATCAGTCTCGTTAATGTCAGCGAGCAGTCTGGTTAATCTCAGTGAGCAGTCTGGTTAACGTCAGCGAGCAGTCTCGTTAATGTCAGCGAGCAGTCTCGTTAATGTCAGCGAGCAGTCTGGTTAATGTCAGTGAGCAGTCTCATGAATGTCAGTGAGCAGTCTGGTTAATGTCAGCGCGCAGTCTCGTTAATGTCAGTGAGCAGTCTCATTAACGTAATTGAGCAGTCTCGTTAACGTCAGTGAGCAGTCCCGTTAATGTCAGTGAGCAGTCTCGTTAACGTCAGTGAGCAGTCTCGTTAACGTAATTGAGCAGTCTCGTTAACGTTAGTGAGCAGTCTCGTTAATGTCAGCGAGCAGTCTGGATAACGTCAGTGAGCAGTCTGGTTAATCTCAGTGAGCAGTCTCGTTAACATCTGTAAGCAGTCTGGTTAACGTCAGTGAGCAGTCTGGTTAATCTCAGTGAGCAGTCTCGTTAATGTCAGCGAGCAGTCGGGTTAATGTCAGTGAGCAGTCTCGTTAATGTCAGTGAGCAGTCTCGATAATGTCAGTGAGCAATCTCGTTAACGTCAGCGAGCAGTCTCGTTAATGTCAGTGAGCAGTCTCGTTAATGTCAGTGAGCAGTCTCGATAATGTCAGCGAGAGTCTCCTTAATGTCAGTGAGCAGTCTCGATAATGTCAGTGAGCAGTCTCGTTATCGTCAGTGAGCAGTCTCGTTAACGTCAGTGAGCAGTTGGGTTAACGTCAGCGAGCAGTCTCGTTATCGTCAGTGACCAGTCTCGTTAACGTCAGTGAGCAGTCTCGTTAACGTCAGTGAGCAGTCTCGATAATGTCAGCGAGCAGTCTCGTTAATGTCTGTGAGCAGTCTCGTTAATGTCAGTGAGCAATCTTGTTAACGTCAGCGAGCAGTCTCGTTAATGTCAGCGAGCAGTCTCGTTAATGTCAGCGAGCAGTCTCGTTAATGTCAGTGAGCAATCTCGTTAACGTCAGTGAGCAGTCTCGTTATTGTCAGCGAGCAGTCTGGTTAATGTCAGTAAGCAGACTCGTTAATGTCAGGGAGCAGTCTGGTTAATGTCAGCGAGCAGACTCGTTAATGTCAGTGAGCAGACACGTTAATGTCAGTGAGCAGTCTCGTTATTGTCAGCGAGCAGTCTGTTTAATGTCAGTGAGCAGTCTGGTTAATGTCAGTGAGCAGACTCATTAACGTCAGTGAGCAGTCTCATTAATGTCAGAGAGCAGTCTGGTTATTGCCAGGGATCAGTCTCATTAATGTCAGTGAGCAGAATCGTTAACGTCAGTGAGCAGTCTCGTTAATGTCAGTGAGCAGTCTCATTAATGTCAGAGAGCAGTCTGGTTATTGCCAGGGATCAGTCTCGTTAATGTCAGTGAGCAGTCTGGTTAATGTCAGTGAGCAGTCTCGTTATCGTTAGTGAGCATTCCCGTTAATGTCAGCGAGCAGTCTGGTTAATGTCAGCGAGCAGACTCGTTAATGTCAGTGAGCAGACACGTTAACATCAGTGAGCAGACTCGTTAACGTCAGTGAGCAGTCTGGTTAATGTCAGCGAGCAGACTCGTTAATGTCAGTGAGCAGACACGTTAACATCAGTGAGCAGTCTCGTTAATGTCAGCGAGCAGTCTCGTTAATGTCAGTGAGCAATCTCGTTAACGTCAGTGAGCAGTCTCGTTATTGTCAGCGAGCAGTCTGGTTAATGTCAGTGAGCAGTCTGGTTAATGTCAGTGAGCAGTCTCGATAATGTCAGCGAGAGTCTCGTTAATGCCAGCGAGCAGTCTCGTTAATTTCAGCGAGCAGTCTCATCAATGTCAGCGAGCAGTCTCGTTAACGTCAGTGATAAGTCTCGTTATTGTCAGCGAGCAGTCTCGTTATCGCCAGTGAGCAGTCTCGTTAACGTCAGTGAGCAGTCGGGTTAACGTCAGCGAGCAGTCTCGTTATCGTCAGTGACCAGTCTCGTTAACGTCAGTGAGCAGTCTCGATAATGTCAGCGAGCAGTCTCGTTATTGTCTGTGAGCAGTCTGGTTAATGTCAGTGAGCAGTCTGGTTAATGTCAGTGAGCAGACTCGTTAATGTCAGTGAGCAGTCTCGATAATGTCAGTGAGCAGTCTCGTTATCGTCAGTGAGCAGTCTCGTTAATGTCAGCAAGCTGTCTTGATAATGTCAGTGAGCAGTCTCGTTATCGTCAGTGAGCAGTCGGTTAATGTCAGTGAGCAGTCTCGTTAATGTCAGTGAGCAGTCTCGTTAACGTTAGCGAGCAGTCTCGTTAACGTCAGTGAGCACTCGAGTTAATGTCAGTGAGCAGTCTCGTTAACATCAGTGAGCACTCGAGTTAATGTCAGTGAGCAGTCTGGTTAATGTCAGTGAGCAGTCTCGTTAACGTCAGCGAGCAGTCTCGTTAACGTCAGTGAGCAGTCTCGTTAACGTCAGTGAGCACTCGAGTTAATGTCAGAGAGCAGTCTCGTTAACGTCAGCGAGCAGTCTCGTTAACGTCAGTGAGCACTTGAGTTAATGTCAGTGAGCAGTCTCGTTAACGTCAGTGAGCAGTCTCGTTAATGTCAGCGAGCAGTCTCTTTAACGTCAGCGAGCAGTCTCGTTAATGTCTGTGAGCATTCTCGATAATGTCAGTGAGCAGTCTCGTTAATGTCTGTGAGCATTCTCGTTAATGTCAGTGAGCAGTCTGGTTAATGTCAGTGAGCAGTCTCGTTAATGTCAGTGAGCAGTCTGGTTAATGTCAGTGAGCAGACTCATTAACGTCAGTGAGCAGAATCGTTAATGTCAGTGAGCAGAATCGTTAACGTCAGTGAGCAGTCTCGTTAATGTCAGTGAGCAGTCTCATTAATGTCAGAGAGCAGTCTGGTTATTGCCAGGGATCAGTCTCGTTAATGTCAGCGAGCAGTCTGGTTAATGTCAGCGAGCAGTCTCGTTAATGTCAGCGAGCAGTCTCGTTAACGTAATTGAGCAGTCTCGTTAACGTCAGTGAGCAGTCTCGTTAATGTCAGCGAGCAGTCTCGTTAATGTCAGCGAGCAGTCTCGTTAATGTCAGCGAGCAGTCTGGTTAATGTCAGTGAGCAGTCTCATGAATGTCAGTGAGCAGTCTGGTTAATGTCAGCGAGCAGTCTCGTTAATGTCAGCGAGCAGTCTCGTTAACGTAATTGAGCAGTCTCGTTAACGTCAGTGAGCAGTCCCGTTAATGTCAGTGAGCAGTCTCGTTAACGTCAGTGAGCAGTCTCGTTAATGTCAGCGAGCAGTCTGGTTAACGTCAGTGAGCAGTCTGGTTAATCTCAGTGAGCAGTCTCGTTAACGTCAGTAAGCAGTCTGGTTAACGTCAGTGAGCAGTCTGGTTAATCTCAGTGAGTAGTCTCGTTAATGTCAGCGAGCAGTCGGGTTAATGTCAGTGAGCAATCTTGTTAACGTCAGCGAGCAGTCTGGTTAATGTCAGCGAGCAGTCTCGTTAATGTCAGTGAGCAGTCTCGATTATGTCAGTGAGCAATCTCGTTAACGTCAGCGAGCAGTCTGGTTAATGTCAGCGAGCAGTCTCGTTAATGTCAGCGAGCAGTCTCGTTAATGTCAGTGAGCAATCTCGTTAACGTCAGTGAGCAGTCTGGTTAATTTCAGCGAGCAGTCTCGTTAATGTCAGTGAGCAATCTCGTTAACGTCAGTGAGCAATCTCGTTAATGTCAGTGAGCAGTCTCGTTAATGTCAGCGAGCAGTCTCGTTAATGTCAGTGAGCAATCTCGTTAACGTCAGTGAGCAATCTCGTTAACGTCAGTGAGCAGTCTCGTTATTGTCAGCGAGCAGTCTGGTTAATGTCAGTAAGCAGACTCGTTAATGTCAGTGAGCAGTCTGGTTAATGTCAGTGAGCAGTCTCGTTAACGTCAGCGAGCAGACACGTTAATGTCAGTGAGCAGTCTGGTTAATGTCAGCGAGCAGACTCGTTAATGTCAGTGAGCAGTCTGGTTAATGTCAGCGAGCAGATTCGTTAATGTCAGTGAGGAGACACGTTAATGTCAGTGAGCAGTCTCGTTAATGTCAGTGAGCAGTCTGGTTAATGTCAGCGAGCAGTCTCGTTAATGTCAGTGAGCAGTCTGGTTAATGTCAGCGAGCAGTCTGGTTAATGTCAGTGAGCAGTCTGGTTAATGTCAGCGAGCAGTCTCGTTAATGTCAGCGAGCAGTCGGGTTAATGTCAGCGAGCAGTCTCGTTAATGTCAGTGAGCAATCTCGTTAACGTCAGTGAGCAGTCTCGTTATTGTCAGCCAGCAGTCTGGTTAATGTCAGTGAGCAGTCTGGTTAATGTCAGTGAGCAGACTCATTAACGTCAGTGAGCAGAATCGTTAATGTCAGTGAGCAGAATCGTTAACGTCAGTGAGCAGTCTCATTAATGTCAGAGAGCAGTCTGGTTATTGCCAGGGATCAGTCTCGTTAATGTCAGTGAGCAGTCTGGTTAATGTCAGTGAGCAGTCTCGTTATCGTTAGTGAGCATTCTCGTTAATGTCAGAGAGCAGTCTGGTTATTGCCAGGGATCAGTCTCGTTAATGTCAGCGAGCAGTCTGGTTAATCTCAGTGAGCAGTCTGGTTAACGTCAGCGAGCAGTCTCGTTAATGTCAGCAAGCAGTCTCGTTAATGTCAGCGAGCAGTCTGGTTAATGTCAGTGAGCAGTCTCTTGAATGTCAGTGAGCAGTCTGGTTAATGTCAGCGCGCAGTCTCGTTAATGTCAGTGAGCAGTCTCATTAATGTCAGTGAGCAATCTCGTTAACGTCAGTGAGCAGTCTCGTTATTGTCAGCCAGCAGTCTGGTTAATGTCAGTGAGCAGTCTGGTTAATGTCAGTGAGCAGACTCATTAACGTCAGTGAGCAGAATCGTTAATGTCAGTGAGCAGAATCGTTAACGTCAGTGAGCAGTCTTGTTAACGTAATTGAGCAGTCTCGTTAACGTTAGTGAGCAGTCTCGTTAACGTCAGTGAGCAGTCTCGTTAATGTCAGCGAGCAGTCTGGATAACGTCAGTGAGCAGTCTGGTTAATCTCAGTGAGCAGTCTCGTTAACATCTGTAAGCAGTCTGGTTAACGTCAGTGAGCAGTCTGGTTAATCTCAGTGAGCAGTCTCGTTAATGTCAGCGAGCAGTCGGGTTAATGTCAGTGAGCAGTCTCGTTAATGTCAGTGAGCAGTCTCGATAATGTCAGTGAGCAATCTCGTTAACGTCAGCGAGCAGTCTCGTTAATGTCAGTGAGCAGTCTCGTTAATGTCAGTGAGCAGTCTCGATAATGTCAGCGAGAGTCTCCTTAATGTCATTGAGCAGTCTCGATAATGTCAGTGAGCAGTCTCGTTATCGTCAGTGAGCAGTCTCGTTAACGTCAGTGAGCAGTTGGGTTAACGTCAGCGAGCAGTCTCGTTATCGTCAGTGACCAGTCTCGTTAATGTCAGTGAGCAGTCTCGTTAACGTCAGTGAGCAGTCTCGATAATGTCAGCGAGCAGTCTCGTTAATGTCTGTGAGCAGTCTCGTTAATGTCAGTGAGCAATCTTGTTAACGTCAGCGAGCAGTCTGGTTAATGTCAGCGAGCAGTCTCGTTAATGTCAGCGAGCAGTCTCGTTAATGTCAGTGAGCAATCTCGTTAACGTCAGTGAGCAGTCTCGTTATTGTCAGCGAGCAGTCTGGTTAATGTCAGTAAGCAGACTCGTTAATGTCAGGGAGCAGTCTGGTTAATGTCAGCGAGCAGACTCGTTAATGTCAGTGAGCAGACACGTTAATGTCAGTGAGCAGTCTCGTTAATGTCAGTGAGCAATCTCGTTAACGTCAGCGAGCAGTCTCGTTAATGTCAGTGAGCAATCTCGTTAACGTCAGTGAGCAGTCTCGTTATTGTCAGCGAGCAGTCTGTTTAATGTCAGTGAGCAGTCTGGTTAATGTCAGTGAGCAGACTCATTAACGTCAGTGAGCAGTCTCATTAATGTCAGAGAGCAGTCTGGTTATTGCCAGTGATCAGTCTCATTAATGTCAGTGAGCAGAATCGTTAACGTCAGTGAGCAGTCTCGTTAATGTCAGTGAGCAGTCTCATTAATGTCAGAGAGCAGTCTGGTTATTGCCAGGGATCAGTCTCGTTAATGTCAGTGAGCAGTCTGGTTAATGTCAGTGAGCAGTCTCGTTATCGTTAGTGAGCATTCTCGTTAATGTCAGAGAGCAGTCTGTTTATTGCCAGGGATCAGTCTCGTTAATGTCAGCGAGCAGTCTGGTTAATCTCAGTGAGCAGTCTGGTTAACGTCAGCGAGCAGTCTCGTTAATGTCAGCAAGCAGTCTCGTTAATGTCAGCGAGCAGTGTGGTTAATGTCAGTGAGCAGTCTCGTTAATGTCAGCGAGCAGTCTGGTTAATGTCAGTGAGCAGTCTCATGAATGTCAGTGAGCAGTCTGGTTAATGTCAGCGAGCAATCTCGTTAATGTCAGTGAGCAGTCTCGTTAACGTAATTGAGCAGTCTCGTTAACGTCAGTGAGCAGTCTCGATAATGTCAGTGAGCAGTCTCGTTAATGTCAGTGAGCAGTCTCGATAATGTCAGCGAGAGTCTCCTTAATGTCAGTGAGCAGTCTCGATAATGTCAGTGAGCAGTCTCGTTATCGTCAGTGAGCAGTCTCGTTAACGTCAGTGAGCAGTCTCGATAATGTCAGCGAGCAATCTTGTTAACGTCAGCGAGCAGTCTGGTTAATGTCAGCGAGCAGTCTCGTTAATGTCAGCGAGCAGTCTCGTTAATGTCAGTGAGCAATCTCGTTAACGTCAGTGAGCAGTCTCGTTATTGTCAGCGAGCAGTCTGGTTAATGTCAGTAAGCAGACTCGTTAATGTCAGGGAGCAGTCTGGTTAATGTCAGCGAGCAGACTCGTTAATGTCAGTGAGCAGACACGTTAATGTCAGTGAGCAGTCTCGTTAATGTCAGTGAGCAATCTCGTTAACGTCAGCGAGCAGTCTCGTTAATGTCAGTGAGCAATCTCGTTAACGTCAGTGAGCAGTCTCGTTATTGTCAGCGAGCAGTCTGTTTAATGTCAGTGAGCAGTCTGGTTAATGTCTGTGAGCAGTCTCGTTAATGTCAGTGAGCATTCTGGTTAATGTCAGCGAGCAGTCTGGTTAATGTCAGTAAGCAGACTCGTTAATGTCAGTGAGCAGTCTGGTTAATGTCAGCGAGCAGACTCGTTAATGTCAGTGAGCAGACACGTTAATGTCAGTGAGCAATCTCGTTAATGTCAGCGAGCAGTCTCGTTAATGTCAGTGAGCAATCTCGTTAACGTCAGTGAGCAGTCTCGTTATTGTCAGCGAGCAGTCTGGTTAATGTCAGTGAGCAGTCTGGTTAATGTCAGTGAGCAGTCTCGTTAATGTCAGTGAGCAGTCTGGTTAATGTCAGTGAGCAGACTCATTAACGTCAGTGAGCAGAATCGTTAATGTCAGCGAGCAGTCTCGTTAATGTCAGTGAGCAATCTCGTTAACGTCAGTGAGCACTCTCGTTATTGTCAGCCAGCAGTCTGGTTAATGTCAGTGAGCAGTCTGGTTAATGTCAGTGAGCAGACTCATTAACGTCAGTGAGCAGAATCGTTAATGTCAGTGAGCAGAATCGTTAACGTCAGTGAGCAGTCTCATTAATGTCAGAGAGCAGTCTGGTTATTGCCAGGGATCAGTCTCGTTAATGTCAGTGAGCAGTCTGGTTAATGTCAGTGAGCAGTCTCGTTATCGTTAGTGAGCATTCTCGTTAATGTCAGAGAGCAGTCTGGTTATTGCCAGGGATCAGTCTCGTTAATGTCAGCGAGCAGTCTGGTTAATCTCAGTGAGCAGTCTGGTTAACGTCAGCGAGCAGTCTCGTTAATGTCAGCAAGCAGTCTCGTTAATGTCAGCGAGCAGTCTGGTTAATGTCAGTGAGCAGTCTCATGAATGTCAGTGAGCAGTCTGGTTAATGTCAGCGCGCAGTCTCGTTAATGTCAGTGAGCAGTCTCATTAATGTCAGTGAGCAATCTCGTTAACGTCAGTGAGCAGTCTCGTTATTGTCAGCCAGCAGTCTGGTTAATGTCAGTGAGCAGTCTGGTTAATGTCAGTGAGCAGACTCATTAACGTCAGTGAGCAGAATCGTTAATGTCAGTGAGCAGAATCGTTAACGTCAGTGAGCAGTCTTGTTAACGTAATTGAGCAGTCTCGTTAACGTTAGTGAGCAGTCTCGTTAACGTCAGTGAGCAGTCTCGTTAATGTCAGCGAGCAGTCTGGATAACGTCAGTGAGCAGTCTGGTTAATCTCAGTGAGCAGTCTCGTTAACATCTGTAAGCAGTCTGGTTAACGTCAGTGAGCAGTCTGGTTAATCTCAGTGAGCAGTCTCGTTAATGTCAGCGAGCAGTCGGGTTAATGTCAGTGAGCAGTCTCGTTAATGTCAGTGAGCAGTCTCGATAATGTCAGTGAGCAATCTCGTTAACGTCAGCGAGCAGTCTCGTTAATGTCAGTGAGCAGTCTCGTTAATGTCAGTGAGCAGTCTCGATAATGTCAGCGAGAGTCTCCTTAATGTCATTGAGCAGTCTCGATAATGTCAGTGAGCAGTCTCGTTATCGTCAGTGAGCAGTCTCGTTAACGTCAGTGAGCAGTTGGGTTAACGTCAGCGAGCAGTCTCGTTATCGTCAGTGACCAGTCTCGTTAATGTCAGTGAGCAGTCTCGTTAACGTCAGTGAGCAGTCTCGATAATGTCAGCGAGCAGTCTCGTTAATGTCTGTGAGCAGTCTCGTTAATGTCAGTGAGCAATCTTGTTAACGTCAGCGAGCAGTCTGGTTAATGTCAGCGAGCAGTCTCGTTAATGTCAGCGAGCAGTCTCGTTAATGTCAGTGAGCAATCTCGTTAACGTCAGTGAGCAGTCTCGTTATTGTCAGCGAGCAGTCTGGTTAATGTCAGTAAGCAGACTCGTTAATGTCAGGGAGCAGTCTGGTTAATGTCAGCGAGCAGACTCGTTAATGTCAGTGAGCAGACACGTTAATGTCAGTGAGCAGTCTCGTTAATGTCAGTGAGCAATCTCGTTAACGTCAGCGAGCAGTCTCGTTAATGTCAGTGAGCAATCTCGTTAACGTCAGTGAGCAGTCTCGTTATTGTCAGCGAGCAGTCTGTTTAATGTCAGTGAGCAGTCTGGTTAATGTCAGTGAGCAGACTCATTAACGTCAGTGAGCAGTCTCATTAATGTCAGAGAGCAGTCTGGTTATTGCCAGTGATCAGTCTCATTAATGTCAGTGAGCAGAATCGTTAACGTCAGTGAGCAGTCTCGTTAATGTCAGTGAGCAGTCTCATTAATGTCAGAGAGCAGTCTGGTTATTGCCAGGGATCAGTCTCGTTAATGTCAGTGAGCAGTCTGGTTAATGTCAGTGAGCAGTCTCGTTATCGTTAGTGAGCATTCTCGTTAATGTCAGAGAGCAGTCTGTTTATTGCCAGGGATCAGTCTCGTTAATGTCAGCGAGCAGTCTGGTTAATCTCAGTGAGCAGTCTGGTTAACGTCAGCGAGCAGTCTCGTTAATGTCAGCAAGCAGTCTCGTTAATGTCAGCGAGCAGTGTGGTTAATGTCAGTGAGCAGTCTCGTTAATGTCAGCGAGCAGTCTGGTTAATGTCAGTGAGCAGTCTCATGAATGTCAGTGAGCAGTCTGGTTAATGTCAGCGAGCAATCTCGTTAATGTCAGTGAGCAGTCTCGTTAACGTAATTGAGCAGTCTCGTTAACGTCAGTGAGCAGTCTCGATAATGTCAGTGAGCAGTCTCGTTAATGTCAGTGAGCAGTCTCGATAATGTCAGCGAGAGTCTCCTTAATGTCAGTGAGCAGTCTCGATAATGTCAGTGAGCAGTCTCGTTATCGTCAGTGAGCAGTCTCGTTAACGTCAGTGAGCAGTCTCGATAATGTCAGCGAGCAATCTTGTTAACGTCAGCGAGCAGTCTGGTTAATGTCAGCGAGCAGTCTCGTTAATGTCAGCGAGCAGTCTCGTTAATGTCAGTGAGCAATCTCGTTAACGTCAGTGAGCAGTCTCGTTATTGTCAGCGAGCAGTCTGGTTAATGTCAGTAAGCAGACTCGTTAATGTCAGGGAGCAGTCTGGTTAATGTCAGCGAGCAGACTCGTTAATGTCAGTGAGCAGACACGTTAATGTCAGTGAGCAGTCTCGTTAATGTCAGTGAGCAATCTCGTTAACGTCAGCGAGCAGTCTCGTTAATGTCAGTGAGCAATCTCGTTAACGTCAGTGAGCAGTCTCGTTATTGTCAGCGAGCAGTCTGTTTAATGTCAGTGAGCAGTCTGGTTAATGTCTGTGAGCAGTCTCGTTAATGTCAGTGAGCATTCTGGTTAATGTCAGCGAGCAGTCTGGTTAATGTCAGTAAGCAGACTCGTTAATGTCAGTGAGCAGTCTGGTTAATGTCAGCGAGCAGACTCGTTAATGTCAGTGAGCAGACACGTTAATGTCAGTGAGCAATCTCGTTAATGTCAGCGAGCAGTCTCGTTAATGTCAGTGAGCAATCTCGTTAACGTCAGTGAGCAGTCTCGTTATTGTCAGCGAGCAGTCTGGTTAATGTCAGTGAGCAGTCTGGTTAATGTCAGTGAGCAGTCTCGTTAATGTCAGTGAGCAGTCTGGTTAATGTCAGTGAGCAGACTCATTAACGTCAGTGAGCAGAATCGTTAATGTCAGTGAGCAGAATCGTTAACGTCAGTGAGCAGTCTCATTAATGTCAGAGAGCAGTCTGGTTATTGCCAGGGATCAGTCTCATTAATGTCAGTGAGCAGAATCGTTAACGTCAGTGAGCAGTCCCGTTAATGTCACTGATCAGTCTCATTAATGTCAGAGAGCAGTCTGGTTATTGCCAGGGATCAGTCTCGTTAATGTCAGTGAGCAGTCTGGTTAATGTCAGTGAGCAGTCTCGTTATCGTTAGTGAGCATTCTCGTTAATGTCAGAGAGCAGTCTGGTTATTGCCAGGGATCAGTCTCGTTAATGTCAGCGAGCAGTCTGGTTAATCTCAGTGAGCAGTCTGGTTAACGTCAGCGAGCAGTCTCGTTAATGTCAGCGAGCAGTCTCGTTAATGTCAGCGAGCAGTCTGGTTAATGTCAGTGAGCAGTCTCGTTAATGTCAGTGAGCAGTCTCATGAATGTCAGTGAGCAGTCTGGTTAATGTCAGCGAGCAGTCTAGTTAATGTCAGTGAGCAGTCTCATGAATGTCAGTGAGCAGTCTGGTTAATGTCAGCGAGCAGTCTCGTTAATGTCAGTGAGCAGTCTCGTTAACGTAATTGAGCAGTCTCGTTAACGTCAGTGAGCAGTCCCGTTAATGTCAGTGAGCAGTCTCGTTATCGTCAGTGAGCAGTCTGGTTAATCTCAGTGAGCAGTCTCGTTAACGTCAGTAAGCAGTCTGGTTAACGTCAGTGAGCAGTCTGGTTAATCTCAGTGAGTAGTCTCGTTAATGTCAGCGAGCAGTCGGGTTAATGTCAGTGAGCAATCTTGTTAACGTCAGCGAGCAGTCTGGTTAATGTCAGCGAGCAGTCTCGTTAATGTCAGTGAGCAGTCTCGATTATGTCAGTGAGCAATCTCGTTAACGTCAGCGAGCAGTCTGGTTAATGTCAGCGAGCAGTCTCGTTAATGTCATCGAGCAGTCTCGTTAATGTCAGTGAGCAATCTCGTTAACGTCAGTGAGCAGTCTGGTTAATTTCAGCGAGCAGTCTCGTTAATGTCAGCGAGCAGTCTCGTTAATGTCAGTGAGCAATCTCGTTAACGTCAGTGAGCAATCTCGTTAACGTCAGTGAGCAGTCTCGTTATTGTCAGCGAGCAGTCTGGTTAATGTCAGTAAGCAGACTCGTTAATGTCAGTGAGCAGTCTGGTTAATGTCAGCGAGCAGACTCGTTAATGTCAGTGAGCAGTCTCGTTAACGTCAGCGAGCAGACTCGTTAATGTCAGTGAGCAGACACGTTAATGTCAGTGAGCAGTCTGGTTAATGTCAGCGAGCAGACTCGTTAATGTCAGTGAGCAGTCTGGTTAATGTCAGCGAGCAGACTCGTTAATGTCAGTGAGGAGACACGTTAATGTCAGTGAGCAGTCTCGTTAATGTCAGTGAGCAGTCTGGTTAATGTCAGCGAGCAGTCTCGTTAATGTCAGCGAGCAGTCTCGTTAATGTCAGTGAGCAATCTCGTTAACGTCAGTGAGCACTCTCGTTATTGTCAGCCAGCAGTCTGGTTAATGTCAGTGAGCAGTCTGGTTAATGTCAGTGAGCAGACTCATTAACGTCAGTGAGCAGAATCGTTAATGTCAGTGAGCAGAATCGTTAACGTCAGTGAGCAGTCTCATTAATGTCAGAGAGCATTCTGGTTATTGCCAGGGATCAGTCTCGTTAATGTCAGTGAGCAGTCTGGTTAATGTCAGTGAGCAGTCTCGTTATCGTTAGTGAGCATTCTCGTTAATGTCAGAGAGCAGTCTGGTTATTGCCAGGGATCAGTCTCGTTAATGTCAGCGAGCAGTCTGGTTAATCTCAGTGAGCAGTCTGGTTAACGTCAGCGAGCAGTCTCGTTAATGTCAGCGAGCAGTCTCGTTAATGTCAGCGAGCAGTCTGGTTAATGTCAGTGAGCAGTCTCATGAATGTCAGTGAGCAGTCTGGTTAATGTCAGCGCGCAGTCTCGTTAATGTCAGTGAGCAGTCTCATTAACGTAATTGAGCAGTCTCGTTAACGTCAGTGAGCAGTCCCGTTAATGTCAGTGAGCAGTCTCGTTAACGTCAGTGAGCAGTCCCGTTAATGTCAGTGAGCAGTCTCGTTAACGTCAGTGAGCAGTCTCGTTAACGTAATTGAGCAGTCTCGTTAACGTTAGTGAGCAGTCTCGTTAATGTCAGCGAGCAGTCTGGATAACGTCAGTGAGCAGTCTGGTTAATCTCAGTGAGCAGTCTCGTTAACATCTGTAATCAGTCTGGTTAACGTCAGTGAGCAGTCTGGTTAATCTCAGTGAGCAGTCTCATTAATGTCAGCGAGCAGTCGGGTTAATGTCAGTGAGCAGTCTCGTTAATGTCAGTGAGCAGACACGTTAATGTCAGTGAGCAGTCTCGATAATGTCAGTGAGCAATCTCGTTAACGTCAGCGAGCAGTCTCGTTAATGTCAGTGAGCAGTCTCGTTAATGTCAGTGAGCAGTCTCGATAATGTCAGCGAGAGTCTCCTTAATGTCAGTGAGCAGTCTCGATAATGTCAGTGAGCAGTCTCGTTATCGTCAGTGAGCAGTCTCGTTAACGTCAGTGAGCAGTTGGGTTAACGTCAGCGAGCAGTCTCGTTATCGTCAGTGACCAGTCTCGTTAATGTCAGTGAGCAGTCTCGTTAACGTCAGTGAGCAGTCTCGATAATGTCAGTGAGCAGTCTCGTTAACGTCAGTGAGCAGTTGGGTTAACGTCAGCGAGCAGTCTCGTTATCGTCAGTGACCAGTCTCGTTAATGTCAGCGAGCAGTCTCGTTTATGTCAGTGAGCAGTCTCGTTAACGTCAGTGAGCAGTCTCGATAATGTCAGCGAGCAGTCTCGTTAATGTCTGTGAGCAGTCTCGTTAATGTCAGTGAGCAATCTTGTTAACGTCAGCGAGCAGTCTGGTTAATGTCAGCGAGCAGTCTCGTTAATGTCAGCGAGCAGTCTCGTTAATGTCAGTGAGCAATCTCGTTAATGTCAGTGAGCAGTCTCGTTATTGTCAGCGAGCAGTCTGGTTAATGTCAGTAAGCAGACTCGTTAATGTCAGGGAGCAGTCTGGTTAATGTCAGCGAGCAGACTCGTTAATGTCAGTGAGCAGTCTCGTTATTGTCAGTGAGCAATCTCGTTAACGTCAGTGAGCAGTCTCGTTATTGTCAGCGAGCAGTCTGGTTAATGTCAGTAAGCAGACTCGTTAATGTCAGGGAGCAGTCTGGTTAATGTCAGCGAGCAGACTCGTTAATGTCAGTGAGCAGACACGTTAATGTCAGTGAGCAGTCTCGTTAATGTCAGTGAGCAATCTTGTTAACGTCAGCGAGCAGTCTGGTTAATGTCAGTGAGCAGTCTCGTTAATGTCAGCGAGCAGTCTCGTTAATGTCAGTGAGCAATCTCGTTAACGTCAGTGAGCAGTCTCGTTATTGTCAGCGAGCAGTCTGTTTAATGTCAGTGAGCAGTCTGGTTAATGTCAGTGAGCAGACTCATTAACGTCAGTGAGCAGTCTCATTAATGTCAGAGAGCAGTCTGGTTATTGCCAGTGATCAGTCTCATTAATGTCAGTGAGCAGAATCGTTAACATCAGTGAGCAGTCTCGTTAATGTCAGTGAGCAGTCTCATTAATGTCAGAGAGCAGTCTGGTTATTGCCAGGGATCAGTCTCGTTAATGTCAGTGAGCAGTCTGGTTAATGTCAGTGAGCAGTCTCGTTATCGTTAGTGAGCATTCTCGTTAATGTCAGAGAGCAGTCTGGTTATTGCCAGGGATCAGTCTCGTTAATGTCAGCGAGCAGTCTGGTTAATCTCAGTGAGCAGTCTCGTTAACGTCAGCGAGCAGTCTCGTTAATGTCAGCGAGCAGTCTCGTTAATGTCAGCGAGCAGTCTGGTTAATGTCAGTGAGCAGTCTCATGAATGTCAGTGAGCAGTCTGGTTAATGTCAGCGAGCAGTCTCGTTAATGTCAGTGAGCAGTCTCGTTAACGTAATTGAGCAGTCTCGTTAACGTCAGTGAGCAGTCTCGATAATGTCAGCGAGCAGTCTCGTTAATGTCTGTGAGCAGTCTCGTTAATGTCAGTGAGCAATCTTGTTAACGTCAGCGAGCATTCTGGTTAATGTCAGCGAGCAGTCTCGTTAATGTCAGCGAGCAGTCTCGTTAATGTCAGTGAGCAATCTCGTTAACGTCAGTGAGCAGTCTTGTTATTGTCAGCGAGCAGTCTGGTTAATGTCAGTAAGCAGACTCGTTAATGTCAGTGAGCAGTCTGGTTAATGTCAGCGAGCAGACTCGTTAATGTCAGTGAGCAGACACGTTAATGTCAGTGAGCAATCTCGTTAATGTCAGCGAGCAGTCTCGTTAATGTCAGTGAGCAATCTCGTTAACGTCAGTGAGCAGTCTCGTTATTGTCAGCGAGCAGTCTGGTTAATGTCAGTGAGCAGTCTGGTTAATGTCAGTGAGCAGTCTCGTTAATGTCAGTGAGCAGTCTGGTTAATGTCAGTGAGCAGACTCATTAACGTCAGTGAGCAGAATCGTTAATGTCAGTGAGCAGAATCGTTAACGTCAGTGAGCAGTCTCATTAATGTCAGAGAGCAGTCTGGTTATTGCCAGGGATCAGTCTCATTAATGTCAGTGAGCAGAATCGTTAACGTCAGTGAGCAGTCTCGTTAATGTCAGTGAGCAGTCTCATTAATGTCAGAGAGCAGTCTGGTTATTGCCAGGGATCAGTCTCGTTAATGTCAGTGAGCAGTCTGGTTAATGTCAGTGAGCAGTCTCGTTATCGTTAGTGAGCATTCTCGTTAATGTCAGAGAGCAGTCTGGTTATTGCCAGGGATCAGTCTCGTTAATGTCAGCGAGCAGTCTGGTTAATCTCAGTGAGCAGTCTGGTTAACGTCAGCGAGCAGTCTCGTTAATGTCAGCGAGCAGTCTCGTTAATGTCAGCGAGCAGTCTGGTTAATGTCAGTGAGCAGTCTCATGAATGTCAGTGAGCAGTCTCGTTAATGTCGGCGAGGAGACTCGTTAATTTCAGCGAGCAGACTCGTTAATGTCAGTGAGCAGTCTCGTTAATGTCAGTGAGCTGTATCGTTAATGTCAGCGAGCAGTCTCGTTAATGTCAGTGAGCTGTCTCGTTATCGTCAGCGAGCAGTATCGTTAATGTCAGTGAGCAGCCTCGTTAACGTCAGTGAGCAGTCCCGTTAATGTCAGTGAGCTGTCTCGTTAATGTGAGTGTGCAGTCTCATTAATGTCAGTGAGCAGTCTCGTTATCGTCAGTGAGCAGTCTGGTTAATGTTAGTGAGCAGTCTCGTTATCGTCAGTGAGCAGTCTCGTTAATGTCAGTGAGCAGTCTGGTTAATGTCAGTGAGCAGTCTCGTTATTGTCAGCGAGCAGTCTCGTTAACGTCAGTGAGCAGTCTGGTTAACATCAGTGAGCAGTCTCGTTAATGTCAGTGAGCAGTCTCTTTATCGTCAGTGAGCAGTCTCGTTAATGTCAGTGAGCAGTCTCGTTATCGTCAGTGAGCAGTCTCGTTAATGTCAGTGAGCAGTCTCGTTATCGTCAGTGAGCAGTCTCGTTAACGTCAGTGAGCAGTCTCGTTAATGTCAGTGAGCAGTCTCGTTATCGTCAGTGAGCAGTCTGGTTAATGTCAGTGAGCAGTCTGGTTAATGTCAGTGAGCAGTCTCGTTAATGTCAGTGAGCAGTCTGGTTAATGTCAGTGAGCAGTCTCGTTATTGTCAGTGAGCAGTCTCGTTAATGTCAGTGAGCAGTCTGGTTAATGTCAGTGAGCAGTCTCGTTAATGTCAGTGAGCAGTCTCGTTAATGTCAGCGAGCAGTCGGGTTAATGTCAGTGAGCAGTCTCGTTAATGTCAGTGAGCAGTCTCGTTAACGTCAGCGAGCAGTCTGGTTAATGTCAGCGAGCAGTCGGGTTAATGTCAGTGAGCAATCTTGTTAACGTCAGCGAGCAGTCGGGTTAATGTCAGCGAGCAGTCTCGTTAATGTCAGTGAGCAATCTCGTTAATGTCAGTGAGCAGTCTCGTTATTGTCAGCGAGCAGTCTGGTTAATGTCAGTGAGCAGACTCGTTAACGTCAGTGAGCAGTCTCATTAATGTCAGAGAGCAGTCTGGTTATTGCCAGCGATCAGTCTCATTAATGTCAGTGAGCAGTCCCGTTAATGTCAGTGAGCAGTCTCATTAATGTCAGCGAGCAGACTCGCTTATGTCAGTGAGCAGTCTCGTTAATGTCAGCGAGCAGTCTCGTTAATGTCAGCGAACAGTCTCGTTAATGTCAGTGAGCAGTCTCGTTAACGTTAGCGAGCAGTCTCGTTAATGTCAGTTAACAGTCTCATTAATGTCAGTGAGCCGTCTCGTTAACCTCAGTGAGCAGTTTGTTAATGTCAGCGAGCAGTCTCGTTCAAGTCAGTGACCAGACTCGTTAACGTCATTGAGCAGTCTCGTTAATATCAGCGAGCAGACACGTTAATTCCAGTGTGCAGTCTCGTTAATGTCAGCGAGGAGACTCGTTAATTTCAGCGAGCAGACTCGTTAATGTCAGTGAGCAGTCACGTTAATGTCAGTGAGCAGTCTCGTTAATGTCAGTGAGCAGTCTCGTTATCGTCAGCGAGCAGTATCGTTAATGTCAGTGAGCAGCCTCGTTAATGTCAGTGAGCAGTCCCGTTAACGTCAGTGAGCAGTCTGGTTAATGTCAGTGAGCAGTCTCATTAATGTCAGTGAGCAGTCTCGTTATCGTCAGTGAGCAGTCTCGTTAATGTCAGTGAGCAGTCTCGTTATCGTCAGTGAGCAGTCTCGTTAATGTCAGTGAGCAGTCTCGTTATCGTCAGTGAGCAGTCTGGTTAATGTCAGTGAGCAGTCTCGTTAATATCAGTGAGCAGTCTCGATAATGTCAGTGAGCAGATCGTTAATGTCAGTGAGCAGTCGGGTTAATGTCAGTGAGCAGTCGGGTTAATGTCAGTGAGCAGTCGGGTTAATGTCAGTGAGCAGACTCGTTAATGTCAGTGAGCAGTCGGGTTAATATCAGTGAGCAGTCTCGATAATGTCAGTGAGCAGACTCGTTAATGTCAGTGAGCAGTCTCGATAATGTCAGTGAGCAGACTCGTTAATGTCAGTGAGCAGTCTCGTTAATGTCAGTGAGCAGACTCGTTAATGTCAGTGAGCAGTCTCGTTAATGTCAGTGAGCAGTCTGGTTAATGTCAGTGAGCAGTCTGGTTAATGTCAGTGAGCAGTCGGGTTAATGTCAGTGAGCAGTCTCGTTAATGTCAGTGAGCAGTCTGGTTAATGTCAGTGAGCAGACTCGTTAATGTCAGTGAGCAGACTCGTTAATGTCAGTGAGCAGTCTCGTTAATGTCAGTGAGCAGTCTGGTTAATGTCAGTGAGCAGTCTGGTTAACGTCAGCGAGCATCTCGTTAACGTCAGTGAGCAGTCTGGTTAATGTCAGTGAGCAGTCTGGTTAATGTCAGTGAGCAGTCGGGTTAATGTCAGTGAGCAGTCTCGTTAATGTCAGCGAGCAGTCTGGATAACGTCAGTGAGCAGTCTCGTTAATATCAGCGAGCAGTCTCGTTAATGTCAGCGAGCAGTCTGGTTAATGTCAGCGAGCAGTCTGGATAACGTCAGTGAGCAGTCTCGTTAATATCAGCGAGCAGTCTCGTTAATGTCAGCGAGCAGTCTGGTTAATGTCAGTGAGCAGTCTCGTTAATATCAGCGAGCAGTCTCGTTAACGTCAGTGAGCAGTCTCGATAATGTCAGTGAGGAGTCTGGTTAATGTCAGTGAGCAGTCTGGTTAATGTCAGAGAGCAGTCTCGTTAACATCAGCGAGCAGTCTCGTTAACATCAGCGAGCAGTCTCGTTAATGTCAGTGAGCAGTCTGGTTAATGTCAGTGAGCAGTCTCGTTATCGTCAGTGAGCAGTCTCGTTAACGTCAGTGAGCAGTCTCGTTAACGTCAGCAGGCAGTCTGGTTAACGTCAGTGAGCAGTCAGGTTAATCTCAGTGAGCAGTCTCGTTAACATCAGGGAGCAGTCTGGTTAATCTCAGTGAGCAGTCTCGTTAACATCAGGGAGCAGTCTGGTTAACGTCAGTGAGCAGTCTCGTTATCGTCAGTGAGCAGTCTGGTTAATCTCAGTGAGCAGTCTCGTTAACGTCAGCGAGCAGTCTCGTTAATGGCAGTGAGCAGTCTCATGAATGTCAGTGAGCAGTCTCGTTAATGTCAGCGAGCAGTCTCGTTAATGTCAGTGAGCAGTCTCGTTAACGTAAATGAGCAGTCTCGTTAACATCAGTGAGCAGTCCCGTTAATGTTCGTGAGCAGTCTCGTTAATGTCAGTGAGCAGTCTCGTTAACGTAATTGAGCAGTCTCGTTAACGTCAGCGAGCAGTCTGGTTAACGTCAGTGAGCAGTCTGGTTAATCTCAGTGAGCAGTCTCGTTAACGTCAGTGAGCAGTCTGTTAACGTCAGCGAGCAGTCTGGTTAATGTCAGTGAGCAGTCTCGTTAATGTCAGTGAGCAGTCTGGTTAATGTCAGCGAGCAGTCGGGTTAATGTCAGTGAGCAATCTTGTTAACGTCAGCGAGCAGTCTGGTTAATGTCAGTGAGCAGTCTCGATAATGTCAGTGAGCAATCTCGTTAACGTCAGCGAGCAGTCTCGTTAATGTCAGTGAGCAGTCTCGTTAATGTCAGTGAGCAGTCTCGATAATGTCAGTGAGCAATCTCGTTAACGTCAGTGAGAACTCGAGTTAATGTCAGTGAGCAGTCTCGTTAACATCAGTGAGCACTCGAGTTAATGTCAGTGAGCAGTCT
Organism: Carcharodon carcharias; assembly: GCF_017639515.1. Classification (NCBI taxonomy): domain Eukaryota; kingdom Metazoa; phylum Chordata; class Chondrichthyes; order Lamniformes; family Lamnidae; genus Carcharodon; species Carcharodon carcharias. The sequence goes on along the minus strand of NC_054473.1, from coordinate 189,489,030 downwards.
GGTTAATGTCAGTGAGCAGTCTCGTTAACGTCAGCGAGCAGTCTCGTTAACGTCAGTGAACAGTCTCGTTAACGTCAGTGAGCACTCGAGTTAATGTCAGAGAGCAGTCTCGTTAACGTCAGCGAGCAGTCTCGTTAACGTCAGTGAGCACTTGAGTTAATGTCAGTGAGCAGTCTCGTTAACGTCAGTGAGCAGTCTCGTTAATGTCAGCGAGCAGTCTCTTTAACGTCAGCGAGCAGTCTCGTTAATGTCTGTGAGCATTCTCGATAATGTCAGTGAGCAGTCTCGTTAATGTCTGTGAGCATTCTCGTTAATGTCAGTGAGCAGTCTCGTTAATGTCAGTGAGCAGTCTCGTTAATGTCTGTGAGCATTCTCGTTAATGTCTGTGAGCATTCTCGTTAATGTCAGTGAGCAGTCTGGTTAATGTCAGTGAGCAGTCTCGTTAATGTCAGTGAGCAGACTCATTAACGTCAGTGAGCAGAATCGTTAATGTCAGTGAGCATAATCGTTAACGTCAGTGAGCAGTCTCATTAATGTCAGAGAGCAGTCTGGTTATTGCCAGGGATCAGTCTCATTAATGTCAGTGAGCAGAATCGTTAACGTCAGTGAGCAGTCTCGTTAATGTCAGTGAGCAGTCTCATTAATGTCAGAGAGCAGTCTGGTTATTGCCAGGGATCCGTCTCGTTAATGTCAGCGAGCAGTCTGGTTAATCTCAGTGAGCAGTCTGGTTAACGTCAGCGAGCAGTCTCGTTAATGTCAGCGAGCAGTCTCGTTAATGTCAGCGAGCAGTCTGGTTAATGTCAGTGAGCAGTCTCATGAATGTCAGTGAGCAGTCTGGTTAATGTCAGCGAGCAGTCTCGTTAATGTCAGCGAGCAGTCTCGTTAACGTAATTGAGCAGTCTCGTTAACGTCAGTGAGCAGTCCCGTTAATGTCAGTGAGCAGTCTCGTTAACGTCAGTGAGCAGTCTCGTTAACGTCAGTGAGCAGTCTCGTTAATGTCAGCGAGCAGTCTGGTTAACGTCAGTGAGCAGTCTGGTTAATCTCAGTGAGTAGTCTCGTTAATGTCAGCGAGCAGTCGGGTTAATGTCAGTGAGCAATCTTGTTAACGTCAGCGAGCAGTCTGGTTAATGTCAGCGAGCAGTCTCGTTAATGTCAGCGAGCAATCTCGTTAACGTCAGTGAGCAATCTCGTTAACGTCAGTGAGCAGTCTCGTTATTGTCAGCGAGCAGTCTGGTTAATGTCAGTAAGCAGACTCGTTAATGTCAGTGAGCAGTCTGGTTAATGTCAGTGAGCAGTCTCATTAATGTCAGAGAGCAGTCTGGTTATTGCCAGGGATCAGTCTCGATAATGTCAGTGAGCAATCTCGTTAAAGTCAGCGAGCAGTCTCGTTAATGTCAGTGAGCAGTCTCGATAATGTCAGCGAGAGTCTCCTTAATGTCAGTGAGCAGTCTCGATAATGTCAGTGAGCAGTCTCGTTATCGTCAGTGAGCAGTCTCGTTAACGTCAGTGAGCAGTTGGGTTAACGTCAGCGAGCAGTCTCGTTATCGTCAGTGAGCAGTCTCGTTAACGTCAGTGAGCAGTCTCGTTAACGTCAGTGAGCAGTCTCGATAATGTCAGCGAGCAGTCTCGTTAATGTCTGTGAGCAGTCTCGTTAATGTCAGTGAGCAATCTTGTTAACGTCAGCGAGCAGTCTGGTTAATGTCAGCGAGCAGTCTCGTTAATGTCAGCGAGCAGTCTCGTTAATGTCAGTGAGCAATCTCGTTAACGTCAGTGAGCAGTCTCGTTATTGTCAGCGAGCAGTCTGGTTAATGTCAGTAAGCAGACTCGTTAATGTCAGGGAGCAGTCTGGTTAATGTCAGCGAGCAGACTCGTTAATGTCAGTGAGCAGACACGTTAATGTCAGTGAGCAGTCTCGTTAACGTCAGTGAGCAATCTCGTTAACGTCAGCGAGCAGTCTCGTTAACGTCAGCGAGCAGTCTCGTTATTGTCAGCGAGCAGTCTGTTTAATGTCAGTGAGCAGTCTGGTTAATGTCAGTGAGCAGACTCATTAACGTCAGTGAGCAGTCTCATTAATGTCAGAGAGCAGTCTGGTTATTGCCAGGGATCAGTCTCATTAATGTCAGTGAGCAGAATCGTTAACGTCAGTGAGCAGTCTCGTTAATGTCAGTGAGCAGTCTCATTAATGTCAGAGAGCAGTCTGGTTATTGCCAGGGATCAGTCTCGTTAATGTCAGTGAGCAGTCTGGTTAATGTCAGTGAGCAGTCTCGTTATCGTTAGTGAGCATTCTCGTTAATGTCAGTGAGCAGTCTGGTTAATGTCAGCGAGCAGTCTGGTTATTGCCAGGGATCAGTCTCGTTAATGTCAGCGAGCAGTCTGGTTAATCTCAGTGAGCAGTCTGGTTAACGTCAGCGAGCAGTCTCGTTAATGTCAGCGAGCAGTCTCGTTAATGTCAGCGAGCAGTCTGGTTAATGTCAGTGAGCAGTCTCATGAATGTCAGTGAGCAGTCTGGTTAATGTCAGCGAGCAGTCTCGTTAATGTCAGTGAGCAGTCTCGTTAACGTAATTGAGCAGTCTCGTTAACGTCAGTGAGCAGTCTCGATAATGTCAGCGAGCAGTCTCGTTAACGTAATTGAGCAGTCTCGTTAATGTCTGTGAGCAGTCTCGTTAATGTCAGTGAGCAATCTTGTTAACGTCAGCGAGCATTCTGGTTAATGTCAGCGAGCAGTCTCGTTAATGTCAGCGAGCAGTCTCGTTAATGTCAGTGAGCAATCTCGTTAACGTCAGTGAGCAGTCTTGTTATTGTCAGCGAGCAGTCTGGTTAATGTCAGTAAGCAGACTCGTTAATGTCAGTGAGCAGTCTGGTTAATGTCAGCGAGCAGACTCGTTAATGTCAGTGAGCAGACACGTTAATGTCAGTGAGCAGTCTCGTTAATGTCAGCGAGCAGTCTCGTTAATGTCAGTGAGCAATCTCGTTAACGTCAGTGAGCAGTCTCGTTATTGTCAGCGAGCAGTCTGGTTAATGTCAGTGAGCAGTCTGGTTAATGTCAGTGAGCAGTCTCGTTAATGTCAGTGAGCAGTCTGGTTAATGTCAGTGAGCAGACTCATTAACGTCAGTGAGCAGAATCGTTAATGTCAGTGAGCAGAATCGTTAACGTCAGTGAGCAGTCTCATTAATGTCAGAGAGCAGTCTGGTTATTGCCAGGGATCAGTCTCATTAATGTCAGTGAGCAGAATCGTTAACGTCAGTGAGCAGTCTCGTTAATGTCAGTGAGCAGTCTCATTAATGTCAGAGAGCAGTCTGGTTATTGCCAGGGATCAGTCTCGTTAATGTCAGTGAGCAGTCTGGTTAATCTCAGTGAGTAGTCTCGTTAAAGTCAGCGAGCAGTCGGGTTAATGTCAGTGAGCAATCTTGTTAACGTCAGCGAGCAGTCTGGTTAATGTCAGCGAGCAGTCTCGTTAATGTCAGTGAGCAGTCTCGATAATGTCAGTGAGCTGTCTCGTTAATGTGAGTGTGCAGTCTCATTAATGTCAGTGAGCAGTCTCGTTATCGTCAGTGAGCAGTCTGGTTAATGTTAGTGAGCAGTCTCGTTATCGTCAGTGAGCAGTCTCGTTAATGTCAGTGAGCAGTCTGGTTAACGTCAGTGAGCAGTCTCGTTATTGTCAGCGAGCAGTCTCGTTAACGTCAGTGAGAAGTCTGGTTAACATCAGTGAGCAGTCTCGTTAATGTCAGTGAGCAGTCTCGTTATCGTCAGTGAGCAGTCTCGTTAATGTCAGTGAGCAGTCTCGTTATCGTCAGTGAGCAGTCTCGTTATTGTCAGCGAGCAGTCTCGTTAACGTCAGTGAGCAGTCTGGTTAACATCAGTGAGCAGTCTCGTTAATGTCAGTGAGCAGTCTCGTTATCGTCAGTGAGCAGTCTCGTTAATGTCAGTGAGCAGTCTCGTTAATGTCAGTGAGCAGTCTCGGTATCGTCAGTGAGCAGTCTGGTTAATGTCAGTGAGCAGTCTGGTTAATGTCAGTGAGCAGTCTCGTTATTGTCAGTGAGCAGTCTCGTTAATGTCAGTGAGCAGTCTGGTTAATGTCAGTGAGCAGTCTCGTTAATGTCAGTGAGCAGTCTCGTTAATGTCAGTGAGCAGTCTCGTTAATGTCAGCGAGCAGTCGGGTTAATGTCAGTGAGCAGTCTCGTTAATGTCAGTGAGCAGTCTCGTTAACGTCAGCGAGCAGTCTGGTTAATGTCAGCGAGCAGTCGGGTTAATGTCAGCGAGCAGTCTCGTTAATGTCAGTGAGCAATCTCGTTAACGTCAGTGAGCAGTCTCGTTATTGTCAGCGAGCAGTCTGATTAATGTCAGTGAGCAGACTCGTTAACGTCAGTGAGCAGTCTCATTAATGTCAGAGAGCAGTCTGGTTATTGCCAGCGATCAGTCTCATTAATGTCAGTGAGCAGTCCCGTTAATGTCAGTGAGCAGTCTCATTAATGTCAGCGAGCAGACTCGCTTATGTCAGTGAGCAGTCTGGTTAATGTCAGCGAACAGTCTCGTTAATGTCAGTGAGCAGTCTCGTTAACGTCAGCGAACAGTCTCATTAATGTCAGTGAGCCGTCTCGTTAACCTCAGTGAGCAGTTTGTTAATGTCAGCGAGCAGTCTCGTTCAAGTCAGTGAGCAGACTCGTTAACGTCATTGAGCAGTCTCGTTAATATCAGCGAGCAGACACGTTAATTCCAGTGTGCAGTCTCGTTAATGTCAGCGAGGAGACTCGTTAATTTCAGCGAGCAGACTCGTTAATGTCAGTGAGCAGTCACGTTAATGTCAGTGAGCAGTCTCGTTAATGTCAGCGAGCAGTCTCGTTAATGTCAGTGAGCTGTCTCGTTATCGTCAGCGAGCAGTATCGTTAATGTCAGTGAGCAGTCCCGTTAACGTCAGTGAGCAGTCTCGTTAACGTCAGTGAGCAGTCTCGTTATCGTCAGTGAGCAGTCTCGTTAATGTCAGTGAGCAGTCTCGTTATCGTCAGTGAGCAGTCTGGTTAATGTCAGTGAGCAGTCTCGTTATCGTCAGTGAGCAGTCTCGTTAATGTCAGTGAGCAGTCTGGTTAATGTCAGTGAGCAGTCTCGTTATTGTCAGCGAGCAGTCTTGTTAACGTCAGTGAGCAGTCTGGTTAACGTCAGTGAGCAGTCTCGTTAATGTCAGTGAGCAGTCTCGTTATCGTCAGTGAGCAGTCTGGTTAATGTCAGTGAGCAGTCTCGTTATCGTCAGAGAGCAGTCTCGTTAACGTCAGTGAGCAGTCTCGTTAATGTCAGTGAGCAGTCTCGTTATCGTCATTGAGCAGTCTGGTTAACGTCAGTGAGCAGTCTCGTTAATGTCAGTGAGCAGTCTCGTTATCGTCAGTGAGCAGTCTGGTTAATGTCAGTGAGCAGTCTCGTTAATGTCTGTGAGCAGTCTCGTTATCGTCAGTGAGCAGTCTCGTTAACGTCAGTGAGCAGTCTCGTTAATGTCAGTGAGCAGTCTCGTTATCGTCAGTGAGCGGTCTGGTTAACGTCATTGAGCAGTCTGGTTAATGTCAGTGAGCAGTCTCGTTAATGTCAGTGAGCAGTCTCGTTATCGTCAGTGAGCAGTCTCGTTAACGTCAGTGAGCAGTCTCGTTAATGTCAGTGAGCAGTCTCGTTATCGTAAGTGAGCAGTCTCGTTAATGTCAGTGAGCAGTCTCGTTATCGTCAGTGAGCAGTCTCGTTAATGTCAGTGAGCAGTCTCGTTAACGTCAGTGAGCAGTCTCGTTAATGTCAGTGAGCAGTCTCGTTATCGTCAGCGAGCAGTCTCATTAACGTCAGTGTGCAGTCGGGTTAATGTCAGTGAGCATTCTCGTTAACGTCAACGAGCTGTCTCGTTAACGTCAGTGAGCACTCGAGTTATTGTCAGAGAGCAGTCTCGTTAACGTCAGCGAGCAGTCTCGTTAACGTCAGTGAGCACTTGAGTTAATGTCAGTGAGCAGTCTCGTTAACGTAAGTGAGCAGTCTCGCTAACGTCAGTGAGCAGTCTGGTTAATGTCAGTGAGCAGTCTCGTTATTGTCAGTGAGCAGTCTCGTTAATGTCAGTGAGCAGTCTCGTTAATGTCAGCGAGCATTCTCGTTAATGTCAGTGAGCAGTCTCGTTATCGTCAGTGAGCAGTCTCGTTAACGTCAGTGAGCAGTCGGGTTAACGTCAGCGAGCAGTCTCTTTTTCGTCAGTGACCAGTCTCGTTAACGTCAGTGAGCAGTCTCGTTAACCTCAGTGAGCAGTCTCGATAATGTCAGCGAGCAGTCTCGTTAATGTCAGCGAGCAGTCTCGTTAATGTCAATGAGCAATCTCGTTAACGTCAGTGAGCAGTCTCGTTATTGTCAGCGAGCAGTCTGGTTAATGTCAGTAAGCAGACTCGTTAATGTCAGTGAGCAGTCTGGTTAATGTCAGCGAGCAGACTGGTTAATGTCAGTGAGCAGACACGTTAATGTCAGTGAGCAGTCTCGTTAATGTCAGCGAGCAGTCTCGTTAATGTCAGTGAGCAATCTCGTTAATGTCAGTGAGCAGTCTCGTTATTGTCAGTGAGCAGTCTGGTTAATGTCAGTGAGCAGACTCGTTAACGTCAGTGAGCAGTCTCATTAATGTCAGAGAGCAGTCTGGTTATTGCCAGCGATCAGTCTCATTAATGTCAGTGAGCCGTCCCGTTAATGTCAGTGAGCAGTCTCATTAATGTCAGCGAGCAGACTCGCTAATGTCAGCGAGCAGTCTCGTTAATGTCAGCGAACAGTCTCGTTAATGTCAGTGAGCAGTCTCGTTAACGTCAGCGAGCAGTCTCGTTTATGTCAGTTAACAGTCTCATTAATGTCAGTGAGCCGTCTCGTTAACCTCAGTGAGCAGTTTGTTAATATCAGCGAGCAGTCTCGTTCAAGTCAGTGAGCAGACTCGTTAACGTCATTGAGCAGTCTCGTTAATATCAGCGAGCAGACACGTTAATTCCAGTGTGCAGTCTCGTTAATGTCAGCGAGGAGACTCGTTAATTTCAGCGAGCAGACTCGTTAATGTCAGTGAGCAGTCACGTTAATGTCAGTGAGTAGTATCGTTAATGTCAGTGAGCAGTATCGTTAATGTCAGCGAGCAGTCTCGTTAATGTCAGTGAGCTGTCTCGTTATCGTCAGCGAGCAGTATCGTTAATGTCAGTGAGCAGCCTCGTTAATGTCAGTGAGCAGTCACGTTAATGTCAGTGAGTAGTATCGTTAATGTCAGTGAGCAGTATCGTTAATGTCAGTGAGCAGCCTCGTTAATGTCAGTGAGCAGTCACGTTAATGTCAGTGAGTAGTATCGTTAATGTCAGTGAGCAGTATCGTTAATGTCAGCGAGCAGTCTGGTTAATGTCAGTGAGCAGTCTCGTTAATGTCAGCGAGCATTCGGGTTAATGTCAGTGAGCAGTCTGGTTAATGTCAGTGAGCAGTCTCGTTAATGTCAGTGAGCAGTCTCGTTAACGTCAGCGAGCAGTCTGGTTAATGTCAGCGAGCAGTCGGGTTAATGTCAGTGAGCAGTCTCGTTAACGTCAGTGAGCAGTCGGGTTAATGTCAGTGAGCAGTCTCGTAAATGTCAGTGAGCAGTCTGGTTAATGTCAGCGAGCAGTCGGGTTAGTGTCAGTGAGCAATCTTGTTAACGTCAGCGAGCAGTCTGGTTAATGTCAGCGATCAGTCGGGTTAATGTCAGTGAGCAATCTCGTTAACGTCAGTGAGCAGTCTCGTTATTGTCAGCGAGCAGTCTGGTTAATGTCAGTAAGCAGACTCGTTAGTGTCAGTGAGCAGAATCGTTAATGTCAGCGAGCAGTCTCGTTATTGTCAGCGAGCAAAATCGTTAATGTCAGTGAGCAGTCTCATTAATGTAAGTGAGCAGTCTCGTTAACGTCAGCGAGCAGTCTCGTTAATATCAGTTAACAGTCTCATTAATGTCAGTGAGCAGTCTCGTTAATGTCAGCGAGCAGTCTCGTTAATGTCAGTGAGCAGTTTGTTAACGTCAGCGAGCAGTCTCGTTAATGTCAGTTAACCGTCTCATTAATGTCAGTGAGCAGTCTCGTTAATGTCAGCGAGCAGTCTCGTTAATGTCAGTGAGCCGTCTCGTTAACATCAGTGAGCCGTCTCGTTAACCTCAGTGAGCAGTTTGTTAATATCAGCGAGCAGACACGTTAATTCCAGTATGCAGTCCCGTTAATGTCAGCGAGGAGACTCGTTAATTTCAGCGAGCAGACTCGTTAATGTCAGTGAGCAGTCACGTTAATGTCAGTGAGCAGTATAGTTAATGTCAGCGAGCAGTCTCGTTAATGTCAGTGAGCTGTCTCGTTATCGTCAGCGAGCAGTATCGTTAATGTCAGTGAGCAGTCTCGTTAATGTCAGTGAGCAGTCTCGTTATCGTCAGTGAGCAGTCTCGTTAATGTCAGTGAGCAGTCTGGTTAATGTCAGTGAGCAGTCTCGTTAATGTCAGTGAGCAGTCTCGTTGTCGTCAGTGAGCAGTCTCGTTAATGTCAGTGAGCAGTCTCGTTATCGTCAGTGAGCAGTCTGGTTAATGTCAGTGAGCAGTCTCATTAATGTCAGTGAGCAGTCTCGTTATCGTCAGTGAGCAGTCTCGTTAATGTCAGTGAGCAGTCTCGTTATCGTCAGTGAGCAGTCTGGTTAATGTCAGTGAGCAGTCTCGTTAATGTCAGTGAGCAGTCTGGTTATTGTCAGCGAGCAGTCTCGTTAATGTCAGTGAGCAGTCTCGTTAATGTCAGCGAGCAGTCGGGTTAATGTCAGTGAGCAGTCTCGTTAATGTCAGTGAGTAGTCTGGTTATTGTCAGCGAGCAGTCTCGTTAATGTCAGTGAGCAGTCTCGTTAATGTCAGCGCGCAGTCTGGTTAACATCAGTGAGCAGTCTGGTTAATGTCAGTGAGCAGTCTGGTTAATGTCAGCGAGCAGTCTCGTTAATGTCAGCGAGCAGTCGGGTTAATGTCAGTGAGCAATCTCGTTATTGTCAGTGAGCAGTCTACTTAATGTCAGTGAGCAGTCTCGTTAACGTCAGTGAGCAGTCCCGTTAATGTCAGTGAGCAGTCTCGTTAATGTGAGTGTGCAGTCTCATTAATGTCAGTGAGCAGTCTCGTTATCGTCAGTGAGCAGTCTCGTTAATGTCAGTGAGCAGTCTGGTTAATGTCAGTGAGCAGTCTCGTTAATGTCAGTGAGCAGTCTCGTTGTCGTCAGTGAGCAGTCTCGTTAATGTCAGTGAGCAGTCTCGTTATCGTCAGTGAGCAGTCTGGTTAATGTCAGTGAGCCGTCTCATTAATGTCAGTGAGCAGTCTCGTTATCGTCAGTGAGCAGTCTCGTTAATGTCAGTGAGCAGTCTCGTTATCGTCAGTGAGCAGTCTCGTTAATGTCAGCGAGCAGTCTCGTTAACGTCAGTGGGCAGTCGGGTTAATGTCAGTGAGCAGTCTGGTTATTGTCAGCGAGCAGTCTCGTTAATGTCAGTGAGCAGTCTCGTTAATGTCAGCGAGCAGTCGGGTTAATGTCAGTGAGCAGTCTCGTTAATGTCAGTGAGTAGTCTGGTTATTGTCAGCGAGCAGTCTCGTTAATGTCAGTGAGCAGTCTCGTTAATGTCAGCGAGCAGTCTCGTTATCGTCAGCGAGCAGTCTCGTTAACGTCAGTGTGCAGTCGGGTTGATGTCAGTGAGCAGTCTCGTTAACGTCAACGAGCTGTCTCGTTAACGTCAGTGAGCACTCGAGTTATTGTCAGAGAGCAGTCTCATTAACGTCAGCGAGCAGTCTCGTTAACGTCAGTGAGCACTTGAGTTAATGTCAGTGAGCACTCTCGTTAACGTAAGTGAGCAGTCTCGCTAACGTCAGTGAGCAGTCTGGTTAATGTCAGCGAGCAGTCTCGTTATTGTCAGTGAGCAGTCTCGTTAATGTCAGTAAGCAGTCTCGTTAATGTCAGCGAGCATTCTCGTTAATGTCAGTGAGCAGTCTCGTAAATGTCAGTGAGCAGTCTCGTTAATGTCAGTGAGCAGTCTCGTAAATGTCAGTGAGCAGTCTCGTTAACGTCAGTGAGCAGTCTGGTTAATGTCAGCGAGCAGTCGGGTTAATGTCAGTGAGCAATCTTGTTAACGTCAGCGAGCAGTCGGGTTAATTTCAGTGAGCAGTCTGTTTAATGTCAGTGAGCAGTCTGGTTAATGTCAGTGAGCAATCTTGTTAACGGCAGTGAGCAGTCTGGTTAACGTCAGCGATCAGTCGGGTTAATGTCAGTGAGCAATCTCGTTAACGTCAGTGAGCAGTCTCGTTATTGTCAGTGAGCAGTCTGGTTAGTGTCAGTGAGCAGACTCGTTAATGTCAGCGAGCAGTCTCGTTAATGTCAGCGAGCAGTCTCGTTAATGTCAGCGAGCAGTCTCGTTAATGTGAGTGAGCAGTCTGGTTAATGTCAGTGAGCAGTCTCGTTAACGTCAGTGAGCAGTCTCGTTAATGTGAGTGAGCAGTCTGGTTAATGTCAGTGAGCAGTCTCATTAATTTCAGCGAGCAGAATCGTTAATGTCAGCGAGCAGTCTCGTTAATTTCAGCGAGCAGAATCGTTAATGTCAGTGAGCAGTCTCGTTAATGTCAGTGAGCAGTCTGGTTAATGTCAGTGAGCAGTCTCGTTAATATCAGTAAGCAGTCTCGTTAATGTCAGCGAGCATTCTCGTTAATGTCAGTGAGCAGTCTCGTTATCGTCAGTGAGCAATCGGGTTAACGTCAGCGAGCAGTCTCGTTAACGTCAGTGAGCAGTCTCGTTAACCTCAGTGAGCAGTCTCGATAATGTCAGCGAGCAGTCTCGTTAATGTCAGCGAGCAGTCTCGTTAATGTCAGTGAGCAATCTCGTTAACGTCAGTGTGCAGTCTCGTTATTGTCAGCGAGCAGTCTGGTTAATGTCAGTAAGCAGACTCGTTAATGTCAGTGAGCAGTCTGGTTAATGTCAGCGAGCAGACTCGTTAATGTCAGTGAGCAGACACGTTAATGTCAGTGAGCAGTCTCATTAATGTCAGAGAGCAGTCTGGTTATTGCCAGCGATCAGTCTCATTAATGTCAGTGAGCAGTCGGGTTAACGTCAGTGAGCAGTCCCGTTAATGTCAGTGAGCAATCTCATTAATGTCAGCGAGCAGACTCGCTAATGTCAGTGAGCAGTCTCGTTAATGTCAGCGAGCAGTCTCGTTAACGTCAGCGAGCAGTCTCATTAATGTCAGTTAACAGTCTCATTAATGTCAGTGAGCCGTCTCGTTAACCTCAGTGAGCAGTTTGTTAATATCAGCGAGCAGTCTCGTTCAAGTCAGTGAGCAGACTCGTTAACGTCATTGAGCAGTCTCGTTAATATCAGCGAGCAGACACGTTAATTCCAGTGTGCAGTCTCGTTAAGGTCAGCGAGGAGACTCGTTAATTTCAGCGAGCAGACTCGTTAATGTCAGTGAGCAGTCACGTTAATGTCAGTGAGTAGTATCGTTAATGTCAGCGAGCAGTCTCGTTAATGTCAGTGAGCAGTCTCGTTATCGTCAGCGAGCAGTATCGTTAATGTCAGTGAGCAGCCTCGTTAATGTCAGTGAGCAGTCTCGTTAACGTCAGTGAGCTGTCTCGTTAATGTCAGTGAGCAGTCTGGTTAACGTCAGTGAGCAGTCTGGTTAATGTCAGCGAGCAGTCGGGTTAATGTCAGTGAGCAGTCTCGTTAATGTCAGTGAGCAGTCTCGTTAATGTCAGCGATCAGTCGGGTTAATGTCGGTGAGCAATCTCGTTAATGTCAGTGAGCAGTCTCGTTATCGTCAGCGAGCAGTATCGTTAATGTCAGTGAGCAGTCTCGTTATTGTCAGTGAGCAGACTCGTTAATGTCAGCGAGCAGTCTCGTTAACGTCAGTGAGCACTTGTGTTAATGTCAGTGAGCAGTCTCGTTAACGTAAGTGAGCAGTCTCGCTAACGTCAGTGAGCAGTCTGGTTAATGTCAGTGAGCAGTCTCGTTATTGTCAGTGAGCAGTCTCGTTAATGTCAGTAAGCAGTCTCGTTAATGTCAGCGAGCATTCTCGTTAATGTCAGTGAGCAGTCTCGTTATCGTCAGTGAGCAGTCTCGTTAACGTCAGTGAGCAGTCGGGTTAACGTCAGCGAGCAGAATCGTTAATGTCAGCGAGCAGTCTCGTTAATGTCAGCGAGCAGAATCGTTAATGTCAGTGAGCAGTCTCGTTAATGTCAGCGAGCAGAATCGTTAATGTCAGTGAGCAGTCTCGTTAATGTCAGCGAGCAGAATCGTTAATGTCAGCGAGCAGTCTGGTTAATGTCAGTGAGCAGTCTCGTTAATGTCAGTGAGCAGTCTCGTTAATGTCAGCGAGCAGTCTCGTTAACGTCAGTGAGCAGTCTGGTTAATGTCAGTGAGCAGTCTCGTTAATGTCAGTGAGCAGTCTCGTTAATTTCAGCGAGCAGAATCGTTAATGTCAGTGAGCAGTCTCGTTAATGTCAGTGAGCAGTCTCGTTAATATCAGTGAGCAGTCTCGTTAATGTCAGCGAGCAGTCTCGTTAACGTCAGCGAGCAGTCTGGTTAATGTCAGTGAGCAGTCTCGTTAATGTCAGTGAGCAGTCTCGTTAATGTCAGCGAGCAGTCTCGTTAACGTCAGTGAGCAGTCTGGTTAATGTCAGTGAGCAGTCTCGTTAATGTCAGCGAGCAGTCTCGTTAATGTGAGTGAGCAGTCTGGTTAATGTCAGTGAGCAGTCTCGTTAACGTCAGTGAGCAGTCTCGTTAATGTGAGTGAGCAGTCTGGTTAATGTCAGTGAGCAGTCTCGTTAATGTGAGTGAGCAGTCTGGTTAATGTCAGTGAGCAGTCTCGTTAATTTCAGCGAGCAGAATCGTTAATGTCAGTGAGCAGTCTGGTTAATGTCAGTGAGCAGTCTCGTTAATATCAGTGAGCAGTCTGGTTAACGTCAGCGAGCAGTCTGGTTAATGTCAGTGAGCAGTCTCGTTAATATCAGTGAGCAGTCTGGTTAATGTCAGTGAGCAGTCTCGTTAATGTCAGCGAGCAGAATCGTTAATGTCAGTGAGCAGTCTGGTTAATGTCAGCGAGCAGTCTGGTTAATGTCAGTGAGCAGTCTCGTTAACGTCAGCGAGCAGTCGGGTTAATGTCAGTGAGCAATCTCGTTAACGTCAGTGAGCAGTCTGGTTAATGTCAGTAAGCAGACTCGTTAATGTCAGCGAGCAGAATCGTTAATGTCAGCGAGCAGTCTCGTTAATGTCAGTGAGCAGCCTCGTTAATGTCAGTGAGCAGTCTCGTTAATGTCAGCGAGCAGTCTCGTTATCGTCAGCGAGCAGTCTCGTTAACGTCAGTGTGCAGTCGGGTTAATGTCAGTGAGCAGTCTCGTTAACGTCAACGAGCTGTCTCGTTAACGTCAGTGAGCACTCGAGTTATTGTCAGAGAGCAGTCTCGTTAACGTCAGCGAGCAGTCTCGTTAACGTCAGTGAGCACTTGTGTTAATGTCAGTGAGCAGTCTCGTTAACGTAAGTGAGCAGTCTCGCTAACGTCAGTGAGCAGTCTGGTTAATGTCAGTGAGCAGTCTCGTTATTGTCAGTGAGCAGTCTCGTTAATGTCAGTAAGCAGTCTCGTTAATGTCAGCGAGCATTCTCGTTAATGTCAGTGAGCAGTCTCGTTATCGTCAGTGAGCAGTCTCGTTAACGTCAGTGAGCAGTCGGGTTAACGTCAGCGAGCAGTCTCGTTATCGTCAGTGACCAGTCTCGTTAACGTCAGTGAGCAGTCTCGATAATGTCAGCGAGCAGTCTCGTTAATGTCAGCGAGCAGTCTCGTTAATGTCAGTGAGCAATCTCGTTAACGTCAGTGGGCAGTCTCGTTATTGTCAGCGAGCAGTCTGGTTAATGTCAGTAAGCAGACTCGTTAATGTCAGTGAGCAGTCTGGTTAATGTCAGCGAGCAGACTCGTTAATGTCAGTGAGCAGACACGTTAATGTCAGTGAGCAGTCTCATTAATGTCAGAGAGCAGTCTGGTTATTGCCAGCGATCAGTCTCATTAATGTCAGCGAGCAGACTCGCTAATGTCAGTGAGCAGTCTCGTTAATGTCAGCGAGCAGTCTCGTTAACGTCAGCGAGCAGTCTCATTAATGTCAGTTAACAGTCTCATTAATGTCAGTGAGCCGTCTCGTTAACCTCAGTGAGCAGTTTGTTAATATCAGCGAGCAGTCTCGTTCAAGTCAGTGAGCAGACTCGTTAACGTCATTGAGCAGTCTCGTTAATGTCAGCGAGGAGACTCGTTAATTTCAGCGAGCAGACTCGTTAATGTCAGTGAGCAGTCTCGTTAATGTCAGTGAGCTGTCTCGTTATCGTCAGTGAGCAGTCTCGTTAATGTCAGTGAGCAGTCTGGTTAATGTCAGTGAGCAGTCTCGTTATTGTCAGCGAGCAGTCTTGTTAACGTCAGTGAGCAGTCTGGTTAACGTCATTGAGCAGTCTCGTTAATGTCAGTGAGCAGTCTCGTTATCGTCAGTGAGCAGTCTCGTTAACGTCAGTGAGCAGTCTCGTTATCGTCAGTGAGCAGTCTGGTTAATGTCAGTGAGCAGTCTCGTTAATGTCAGTGAGCAGTCTCGTTATTGTCAGTGAGCAGTCTCGTTAATGTCAGTGAGCAGTCGGGTTAATGTCAGTGAGCAGTCGGGTTAATGTCAGTGAGCAGTCTCGTTAATGTCAGTGAGCAGTCTCGTTAATGTCAGCGAGCAGTCGGGTTAATGTCAGTGAGCAGTCGGGTTAATGTCAGTGAGCAGTCTCGTTAATGTCAGTGAGCAGTCTCGTTAACGTCAGCGAGCAGTCTGGTTAATATCAGCGAGCAGTCGGGTTAATGTCAGTGAGCAATCTTGTTAACGTCAGCGAGCAGTCGGGTTAATGTCAGTGAGCAGTCTCGTAAATGTCAGTGAGCAGTCTGGTTAATGTCAGCGAGCAGTCGGGTTAGTGTCAGTGAGCAATCTTGTTAACGTCAGCGAGCAGTCTGGTTAATGTCAGCGATCAGTCGGGTTAATGTCAGTGAGCAATCTTGTTAACGTCAGTGAGCAGTCTGGTTAATGTCAGTAAGCAGACTCGTTAGTGTCAGTGAGCAGAATCGTTAATGTCAGCGAGCAGTCTCGTTATTGTCAGCGAGCAAAATCGTTAATGTCAGTGAGCAGTCTCGTTAATGTCAGTGAGCAGTCTCGTTAACGTCAGCGAGCAGTCTCGTTAATGTCAGTTAACAGTCTCATTAATGTCAGTGAGCAGTCTCGTTAATGTCAGCGAGCCGTCTCGTTAACCTCAGTGAGCAGTTTGTTAACGTCAGCGAGCAGTCTCGTTAATGTCAGTTAACAGTCTCATTAATGTCAGTGAGAAGTCTCGTTAATGTCAGCGAGCAGTCTCGTTAATGTCAGTGAGCCGTCTCGTTAACCTCAGTGAGCAGTTTGTTAACGTCAGCGAGCAGTCTCGTTAATGTCAGTTAACAGTCTCATTAATGTCAGTGAGCAGTCTCGTTAATGTCAGCGAGCAGTCTCTTTAATGTCAGTGAGCCGTCTCGTTAACATCAGTGAGCCGTCTCGTTAACCTCAGTGAGCAGTTTGTTAATATCAGCGAGCAGACACGTTAATTCCAGTATGCAGTCCCGTTAATGTCAGCGAGGAGACTCGTTAATTTCAGCGAGCAGACTCGTTAATGTCAGTGAGCAGTCACGTTAATGTCAGTGAGTAGTATTGTTAATGTCAGTGAGCAGTATCGTTAATGTCAGCGAGCAGTCTCGTTAATGTCAGTGAGCTGTCTCGTTATCGTCAGCGAGCAGTCTCGTTAACGTCAGTGAGCAGTCTCGTTAACGTCAGTGAGCAGTCCCGTTAATGTCAGTGAGCAGTCTCGTTAATGTGAGTGTGCAGTCTCATTAATGTCAGTGAGCAGTCTCGTTATCGTCAGTGAGCAGTCTCGTTAATGTCAGTGAGCAGTCTCGTTAACGTCAGTGAGCAGTCCCGTTAATGTCAGTGAGCAGTCTGGTTAATGTCAGTGAGCAGTCTCGTTATCGTCAGTGAGCAGTCTCGTTAATGTCAGTGAGCAGTCTCGTTATCGTCAGTGAGCAGTCTCGTTAATGTCAGTGAGCAGTCTCGTTATCGTCAGTGAGCAGTCTGGTTAATGTCAGTGAGCAGTCTCATTAATGTCAGTGAGCAGTCTCGTTATCGTCAGTGAGCAGTCTCGTTAATGTCAGTGAGCAGTCTCGTTATCGTCAGTGAGCAGTCTGGTTAATGTCAGTGAGCAGTCTCGTTAATGTCAGTGAGCAGTCTGGTTATTGTCAGCGAGCAGTCTCGTTAATGTCAGTGAGCAGTCTCGTTAATGTCAGCGAGCAGTCGGGTTAATGTCAGTGAGCAGTCTCGTTAATGTCAGTGAGCAGTCTGGTTATTGTCAGCGAGCATTCTCGTTATCGTCAGTGAGCAGTCTGGTTAATGTCAGCGAGCAGTCGGGTTAATGTCAGTGAGCAATCTTGTTAACGTCAGCGAGCAGTCGGGTTAATTTCAGTGAGCAGTCTGTTTAATGTCAGTGAGCAGTCTGGTTAATGTCAGCGAGCAGTCGGGTTAATGTCAGTGAGCAATCTTGTTAACGTCAGCGAGCAGTCTGGTTAATGTCAGCGATCAATCGGGTTAATGTCAGTGAGCAATCTCGTTAACGTCAGTGAGCAGTCTCGTTATTGTCAGTGAGCAGTCTCGTTAATGTCAGTGAGCAGTCTCGTTAATGTCAGCGAGCAGAATCGTTAATGTCAGCGAGCAGTCTCGTTAATGTCAGTGAGCAGTCTCGTTAATGTCAGTGAGCAGACTCGTTAATGTCAGCGAGCAGAATCGTTAATGTCAGCGAGCAGTCTCGTTAATGTCAGCGAGCAGAATCGTTAATGTCAGTGAGCAGTCTCGTTAATGTCAGTGAGCAGACTCGTTAATGTCAGCGAGCAGAATCGTTAATGTCAGTGAGCAGTCTCGTTAATGTCAGTGAGCAGTCTCGTTAATGTCAGTGAGCAGTCTGGTTAATGTCAGTGATCAGTCTCGTTAATGTCAGCGAGCAGAATCGTTAATGTCAGTGAGCAGTCTGGTTAACGTCAGTGAGCAGTCTGGTTAATGTCAGTGAGCAGTCTGGTTAATGTCAGCGAGCAGTCTGGTTAATGTCAGCGAGCAGACTCGTTAATGTCAGTGAGCAGACACGTTAATGTCAGTGAGCAGTCTCATTAATGTCAGAGAGCAGTCTGGTTATTGCCAGCGATCAGTCTCATTAATGTCAGTGATCAGTCCCGTTAATGTCAGTGAGCAATCTCATTAATGTCAGCGAGCAGACTCGCTAATGTCAGTGAGCAGTCTCGTTAATGTCAGCGAGCAGTCTCGTTAACGTCAGCGAGCTGTCTCGTTAATGTCAGTTAACAGTCTCATTAATGTCAGTGAGCCGTCTCGTTAACCTCAGTGAGCAGTTTGTTAATATCAGCGAGCAGTCTCGTTCAAGTCAGTGAGCAGACTCGTTAACGTCATTGAGCAGTCTCGTTAATATCAGCGAGCAGACACGTTAATTCCAGTGTGCAGTCTCGTTAATGTCAGCGAGGAGACTCGTTAATTTCAGCGAGCAGACTCGTTAATGTCAGTGAGCTGTCTCGTTATCGTCAGCGAGCAGTATCGTTAATGTCAGTGAGCAGTCTCGTTAACGTCAGTGAGCAGTCCCGTTAATGTCAGTGAGCTGTCTCGTTAATGTGAGTGTGCAGTTTCATTAATGTCAGTGAGCAGTCTCGTTATCGTCAGTGAGCAGTCTCGTTAATGTCAGTGAGCAGTCTCGTTATCGTCAGTGAGCAGTCTGGTTAATGTCAGTGAGCAGTCTCGTTATCGTCAGTGAGCAGTCTGGTTAATGTCAGTGAGCAGTCTCGTTATCGTCAGTGAGCAGTCTCGTTAATGTCAGTGAGCAGTCTGGTTAATGTCAGTGAGCAGTCTGGTTAATGTCAGTGAGCAGTCTCGTTATTGTCAGCGAGCAGTCTTGTTAACGTCAGTGAGCAGTCTGGTTAACGTCAGTGAGCAGTCTCGTTAATGTCAGTGAGCAGTCTCGTTATCGTCAGTGAGCAGTCTCGTTAATGTCAGTGAGCAGTCTCGTTATCGTCAGTGAGCAGTCTCGTTATCGTCAGTGAGCAGTCTCGTTAATGTCAGTGAGCAGTCTGGTTAATGTCAGTGAGCAGTCTCGTTATTGTCAGTGAGCAGTCTGGTTAATGTCAGTGAGCAGTCTCGTTAATGTCAGTGAGCAGTCTCGTTAATGTCAGCGAGCTGTCGGGTTAATGTCAGTGAGCAGTCTGGTTAATGTCAGTGAGCAGTCTCGTTAATGTCAGTGAGCAGTCTCGTTAACGTCAGCGAGCAGTCTGGTTAATGTCAACGAGCAGTCGGGTTAATGTCAGTGAGCAATCTTGTTAACGTCAGCGAGCAGTCGGGTTAATGTCAGTGAGCAGTCTCGTAAATGTCAGTGAGCAGTCTGGTTAATGTCAGCGAGCAGTCGGGTTAGTGTCAGTGAGCAATCTTGTTAACGTCAGCGAGCAGTCTGGTTAATGTCAGCGATCAGTCGGGTTAATGTCAGTGAGCAATCTCGTTAACGTCAGTGAGCAGTCTCGTTATTGTCAGCGAGCAGTCTGGTTAATGTCAGTAAGCAGACTCGTTAGTGTCAGTGAGCAGACTCGTTAATGTCAGCGAGCAGAATCATTAATGTCAGCGAGCAGTCTCGTTATTGTCAGCGAGCAGAATCGTTAATGTCAGTGAGCAGTCTCGTTAATGTCAGTGAGCAGTCTCGTTAACGTCAGCGAGCAGTCTCGTTAATGTCAGTTAACAGTCTCATTAATGTCAGTGAGCAGTCTCGTTAATGTCAGCGAGCAGTCTCGTTAATGTCAGTGAGCCGTCTCGTTAACCTCAGTGAGCAGTTTGTTAATATCAGCGAGCAGACACGTTAATTCCAGTATGCAGTCCCGTTAATGTCAGCGAGGAGACTCGTTAATTTGAGCGAGCAGACTCGTTAATGTCAGTGAGCAGTCACGTTAATGTCAGTGAGTAGTATTGTTAATGTCAGTGAGCAGTCTCGTTAACGTCAGTGAGCAGTCCCGTTAATGTCAGTGAGCTGTCTCGTTAATGTGAGTGTGCAGTCTCATTAATGTCAGTGAGCAGTCTCGTTATCGTCAGTGAGCAGTCTCGTTAACGTCAGTGAGCAGTCCCGTTAATGTCAGTGAGCAGTCTCGTTAATGTGAGTGTGCAGTCTCATTAATGTCAGTGAGCAGTCTCGTTATCGTCAGTGTGCAGTCTCATTAATGTCAGTGAGCAGTCTCGTTATCGTCAGTGAGCAGTCTCGTTAATGTCAGTGAGCAGTCTCGTTATCGTCAGTGAGCAGTCTCGTTAATGTCAGTGAGCAGTCTCGTTATCGTCAGTGAGCAGTCTGGTTAATGTCAGTGAGCAGTCTCATTAATGTCAGTGAGCAGTCTCGTTATCGTCAGTGAGCAGTCTGGTTAATGTCAGTGAGCAGTCTGGTTAATGTCAGTGAGCAGTCTCGTTAATGTCAGCGAGCAGTCTCGTTAATGTCAGTGAGCAGTCTCGTTAATGTCAGCGAGCAGTCGGGTTAATGTCAGTGAGCAGTCTCGTTAATGTCAGTGAGCAGTCTGGTTATTGTCAGCGAGCAGTCTCGTTAATGTCAGTGAGCAGTCTCGTTAATGTCAGCGAGCAGTCGGGTTAATGTCAGTGAGCAGTCTCGTTAATGTCAGTGAGTAGTCTGGTTATTGTCAGCGAGCAGTCTCGTTAATGTCAGCGAGCAGTCTCGTTAATGTCAGCGAGCAGTCTCGTTAATGTCAGTGAGCAGTCTCGTTAATGTCAGTGAGCAGTCTCATTAATGTCGGCGAGCAGACTCGTTAATGTCAGTGAGCAGACTCGTTAATGTCAGCGAGCAGAATCGTTAATGTCAGCGAGCAGTCTCGTTAATGTCAGCGAGCAGAATCGTTAATGTCAGTGAGCAGTCTCGTTAATGTCAGTGAGCAGACTCGTTAATGTCAGCGAGCAGAATCGTTAATGTCAGTGAGCAGTCTCGTTAATGTCAGTGAGCAGTCTGGTTAATGTCAGTGATCAGTCTCGTTAATGTCAGCGAGCAGAATCGTTAATGTCAGTGAGCAGTCTGGTTAACGTCAGTGAGCAGTCTGGTTAATGTCAGTGAGCAGTCTGGTTAATGTCAGCGAGCAGTCTGGTTAATGTCAGCGAGCAGACTCGTTAATGTCAGTGAGCAGACACGTTAATGTCAGTGAGCAGTCTCATTAATGTCAGAGAGCAGTCTGGTTATTGCCAGCGATCAGTCTCATTAATGTCATGAGCAGTCCCGTTAATGTCAGTGAGCAATCTCATTAATGTCAGCGAGCAGACTCGCTAATGTCAGTGAGCAGTCTCGTTAATGTCAGCGAGCAGTCTCGTTAACGTCAGCGAGCAGTCTCGTTAATGTCAGTTAACAGTCTCATTAATGTCAGTGAGCCGTCTCGTTAACCTCAGTGAGCAGTTTGTTAATATCAGCGAGCAGTCTCGTTCAAGTCAGTGAGCAGACTCGTTAACGTCATTGAGCAGTCTCGTTAATATCAGCGAGCAGACACGTTAATTCCAGTGTGCAGTCTCGTTAATGTCAGCGAGGAGACTCGTTAATTTCAGCGAGCAGACTCGTTAATGTCAGTGAGCAGTCACGTTAATGTCAGTGAGTAGTATCGTTAATGTCAGCGAGCAGTCTCGTTAATGTCAGTGAGCTGTCTCGTTATCGTCAGCGAGCAGTATCGTTAATGTCAGTGAGCAGTCTCGTTAACGTCAGTGAGCAGTCCCGTTAATGTCAGTGAGCTGTCTCGTTAATGTGAGTGTGCAGTCTCATTAATGTCAGTGAGCAGTCTCGTTATCGTCAGTGAGCAGTCTCGTTAATGTCAGTGAGCAGTCTCGTTATCGTCAGTGAGCAGTCTGGTTAATGTCAGTGACCAGTCTCGTTATCGTCAGTGAGCAGTCTGGTTAATGTCAGTGAGCAGTCTCGTTATCGTCAGTGAGCAGTCTCGTTAATGTCAGTGAGCAGTCTGGTTAATGTCAGTGAGCAGTCTGGTTAATGTCAGTGAGCAGTCTCGTTATTGTCAGCGAGCAGTCTTGTTAACGTCAGTGAGCAGTCTGGTTAACGTCAGTGAGCAGTCTAGTTAATGTCAGTGAGCAGTCTCGTTATCGTCAGTGAGCAGTCTCGTTAATGTCAGTGAGCAGTCTCGTTATCGTCAGTGAGCAGTCTCGTTAACGTCAGTGAGCAGTCTCGTTAATGTCAGTGAGCAGTCTGGTTAATGTCAGTGAGCAGTCTCGTTAATGTCAGTGAGCAGTCTGGTTAATGTCAGTGAGCAGTCTCGTTATTGTCAGTGAGCAGTCTGGTTAATGTCAGTGAGCAGTCTCGTTAATGTCAGTGAGCAGTCTCGTTAATGTCAGCGAGCTGTCGGGTTAATGTCACTGAGCAGTCTGGTTAATGTCAGTGAGCAGTCTCGTTAATGTCAGTGAGCAGTCTCGTTAACGTCAGCGAGCAGTCTGGTTAATGTCAGCGAGCAGTCGGGTTAATGTCAGTGAGCAGTCTCGTAAATGTCAGTGAGCAGTCTGGTTAATGTCAGCGAGCAGTCGGGTTAGTGTCAGTGAGCAATCTTGTTAACGTCAGCGAGCAGTCTGGTTAATGTCAGCGATCAGTCGGGTTAATGTCAGTGAGCAATCTCGTTAACGTCAGTGAGCAGTCTCGTTATTGTCAGCGAGCAGTCTGGTTAATGTCAGTAAGCAGACTCGTTAGTGTCAGTGAGCAGACTCGTTAATGTCAGCGAGCAGAATCATTAATGTCAGCGAGCAGTCTCGTTATTGTCAGCGAGCAGAATCGTTAATGTCAGTGAGCAGTCTCGTTAATGTCAGTGAGCAGTCTCGTTAACGTCAGCGAGCAGTCTCGTTAATGTCAGTTAACAGTCTCATTAATGTCAGTGAGCAGTCTCGTTAATGTCAGCGAGCAGTCTCGTTAATGTCAGTGAGCCGTCTCGTTTACATCAGTGAGCCGTCTCGTTAATGTCAGTGAGCCGTCTCGTTAACCTCAGTGAGCAGTTTGTTAACGTCAGCGAGCAGTCTCGTTAATGTCAGTTAACAGTCTCATTAATGTCAGTGAGCAGTCTCGTTAATGTCAGCGAGCAGTCTCGTTAATGTCAGTGAGCCGTCTCGTTAACCTCAGTGAGTAGTATTGTTAATGTCAGTGAGCAGTCTCGTTAACGTCAGTGAGCAGTCCCGTTAATGTCAGTGAGCTGTCTCGTTAATGTGAGTGTGCAGTCTCATTAATGTCAGTGAGCAGTCTCGTTATCGTCAGTGAACAGTCTCGTTAACGTCAGTGAGCAGTCCCGTTAATGTCAGTGAGCTGTCTCGTTAATGTGAGTGTGCAGTCTCATTAATGTCAGTGAGCAGTCTCGTTATCGTCAGTGAGCAGTCTCGTTAATGTCAGTGAGCAGTCTCGTTATCGTCAGTGAGCAGTCTCGTTAATGTCAGTGAGCAGTCTCGTTATCGTCAGTGAGCAGTCTGGTGAATGTCAGTGAGCAGTCTCATTAATGTCAGTGAGCAGTCTCGTTATCGTCAGTGAGCAGTCTGGTTAATGTCAGTGAGCAGTCTCGTTAATGTCAGTGAGCAGTCTGGTTATTGTCAGCGAGCAGTTTCGTTAATGTCAGTGAGCAGTCTCGTTAATGTCAGCGAGCAGTCGGGTTAATGTCAGTGAGCAGTCTCGTTAATGTCAGTGAGCAGTCTGGTTATTGTCAGCGAGCAGTCTCGTTAATGTCAGTGAGCAGTCTCGTTAATGTCAGCGAGCAGTCGGGTTAATGTCAGTGAGCAGTCTCGTTAATGTCAGTGAGTAGTCTGGTTATTGTCAGCGAGCAGTCTCGTTAATGTCAGTGAGCAGTCTCGTTAATGTCAGTGAGCAGTCTCGTTAATGTCAGCGCGCAGTCTGGCTAACGTCAGTGAGCAGTCTGGTTAATGTCAGCGAGCAGTCTGGTTAATGTCAGCGAGCAGTCGGGTTAATGTCAGTGAGCAATCTCGTTAACGTCAGTGAGCAGTCTCGTTATTGTCAGCGAGCAGTCTGGTTAATGTCAGTAAGCAGACTCGTTAATGTCAGCGAGCAGAATCGTTAATGTCAGTGAGCAGTCTGGTTAATGTCAGTGAGCAGTCTCATTAATGTCAGTGAGCAGTCTCGTTATCGTCAGTGAGCAGTCTGGTTAACGTCAGTGAGCAGTCTCGTTAATGTCAGTGAGCAGTCTCGTTATCGTCAGTGAGCAGTCTGGTTATTGTCAGCGAGCAGTCTCGTTAATGTCAGTGAGCAGTCTCGTTAATGTCAGCGAGCAGTCGGGTTAATGTCAGTGAGCAGTCTCGTTTTATGTCAGTGAGTAGTCTGGTTATTGTCAGCGAGCAGTCTCGTTAATGTCAGTGAGCAGTCTCGTTAATGTCAGCGCGCAGTCTGGTTAACGTCAGTGAGCAGTCTGGTTAATGTCAGCGAGCAGTCTGGTTAATGTCAGCGAGCAGTCTCGTTAATGTCCGCGAGCAGTCTGGTTAATGTCAGCGAGCAGTCTCGTTAATGTCAGCGAGCAGTCGGGTTAATGTCAGTGAGCAATCTCGTTAACGTCAGTGAGCAGTCTCGTTATTGTCAGCGAGCAGTCTGGTTAATGTCAGCGAGCAGTCGGGTTAATGTCAGTGAGCAATCTCGTTAACGTCAGTGAGCAGTCTCGTTATTGTCAGTGAGCAGTCTGGTTAATGTCAGTAAGCAGACTCATTAATGTCAGCGAGCAGAATCGTTAATGTCAGTGAGCAGTCTCGTTAATGTCAGTGAGCAGCCTCGTTATCGTCAGTGTGCAGTCTCATTAATGTCAGTGAGCAGTCTCGTTATCGTCAGTGAGCAGTCTCGTTAATGTGAGTGTGCAGTCTCATTAATGTCAGTGAGCAGTCTCGTTATCGTCAGTGTGCAGTCTCATTAATGTCAGTGAGCAGTCTCGTTATCGTCAGTGAGCAGTCTCGTTAATGTCAGTGAGCAGTCTCGTTATCGTCAGTGAGCAGTCTCGTTAATGTCAGTGAGCAGTCTCGTTATCGTCAGTGAGCAGTCTGGTTAATGTCAGTGAGCAGTCTCATTAATGTCAGTGAGCAGTCTCGTTATCGTCAGTGAGCAGTCTGGTTAATGTCAGTGAGCAGTCTGGTTAATGTCAGTGAGCAGTCTCGTTAATGTCAGCGAGCAGTCTCGTTAATGTCAGTGAGCAGTCTCGTTAATGTCAGCGAGCAGTCGGGTTAATGTCAGTGAGCAGTCTCGTTAATGTCAGTGAGCAGTCTGGTTATTGTCAGCGAGCAGTCTCGTTAATGTCAGTGAGCAGTCTCGTTAATGTCAGCGAGCAGTCGGGTTAATGTCAGTGAGCAGTCTCGTTAATGTCAGTGAGTAGTCTGGTTATTGTCAGCGAGCAGTCTCGTTAATGTCAGCGAGCAGTCTCGTTAATGTCAGCGAGCAGTCTCGTTAATGTCAGTGAGCAGTCTCGTTAATGTCAGTGAGCAGTCTCATTAATGTCGGCGAGCAGACTCGTTAATGTCAGTGAGCAGACTCGTTAATGTCAGCGAGCAGAATCGTTAATGTCAGCGAGCAGTCTCGTTAATGTCAGCGAGCAGAATCGTTAATGTCAGTGAGCAGTCTCGTTAATGTCAGTGAGCAGACTCGTTAATGTCAGCGAGCAGAATCGTTAATGTCAGTGAGCAGTCTCGTTAATGTCAGTGAGCAGTCTGGTTAATGTCAGTGATCAGTCTCGTTAATGTCAGCGAGCAGAATCGTTAATGTCAGTGAGCAGTCTGGTTAACGTCAGTGAGCAGTCTGGTTAATGTCAGTGAGCAGTCTGGTTAATGTCAGCGAGCAGTCTGGTTAATGTCAGCGAGCAGACTCGTTAATGTCAGTGAGCAGACACGTTAATGTCAGTGAGCAGTCTCATTAATGTCAGAGAGCAGTCTGGTTATTGCCAGCGATCAGTCTCATTAATGTCATGAGCAGTCCCGTTAATGTCAGTGAGCAATCTCATTAATGTCAGCGAGCAGACTCGCTAATGTCAGTGAGCAGTCTCGTTAATGTCAGCGAGCAGTCTCGTTAACGTCAGCGAGCAGTCTCGTTAATGTCAGTTAACAGTCTCATTAATGTCAGTGAGCCGTCTCGTTAACCTCAGTGAGCAGTTTGTTAATATCAGCGAGCAGTCTCGTTCAAGTCAGTGAGCAGACTCGTTAACGTCATTGAGCAGTCTCGTTAATATCAGCGAGCAGACACGTTAATTCCAGTGTGCAGTCTCGTTAATGTCAGCGAGGAGACTCGTTAATTTCAGCGAGCAGACTCGTTAATGTCAGTGAGCAGTCACGTTAATGTCAGTGAGTAGTATCGTTAATGTCAGCGAGCAGTCTCGTTAATGTCAGTGAGCTGTCTCGTTATCGTCAGCGAGCAGTATCGTTAATGTCAGTGAGCAGTCTCGTTAACGTCAGTGAGCAGTCCCGTTAATGTCAGTGAGCTGTCTCGTTAATGTGAGTGTGCAGTCTCATTAATGTCAGTGAGCAGTCTCGTTATCGTCAGTGAGCAGTCTCGTTAATGTCAGTGAGCAGTCTCGTTATCGTCAGTGAGCAGTCTGGTTAATGTCAGTGACCAGTCTCGTTATCGTCAGTGAGCAGTCTGGTTAATGTCAGTGAGCAGTCTCGTTATCGTCAGTGAGCAGTCTCGTTAATGTCAGTGAGCAGTCTGGTTAATGTCAGTGAGCAGTCTGGTTAATGTCAGTGAGCAGTCTCGTTATTGTCAGCGAGCAGTCTTGTTAACGTCAGTGAGCAGTCTGGTTAACGTCAGTGAGCAGTCTAGTTAATGTCAGTGAGCAGTCTCGTTATCGTCAGTGAGCAGTCTCGTTAATGTCAGTGAGCAGTCTCGTTATCGTCAGTGAGCAGTCTCGTTAACGTCAGTGAGCAGTCTCGTTAATGTCAGTGAGCAGTCTGGTTAATGTCAGTGAGCAGTCTCGTTAATGTCAGTGAGCAGTCTGGTTAATGTCAGTGAGCAGTCTCGTTATTGTCAGTGAGCAGTCTGGTTAATGTCAGTGAGCAGTCTCGTTAATGTCAGTGAGCAGTCTCGTTAATGTCAGCGAGCTGTCGGGTTAATGTCACTGAGCAGTCTGGTTAATGTCAGTGAGCAGTCTCGTTAATGTCAGTGAGCAGTCTCGTTAACGTCAGCGAGCAGTCTGGTTAATGTCAGCGAGCAGTCGGGTTAATGTCAGTGAGCAGTCTCGTAAATGTCAGTGAGCAGTCTGGTTAATGTCAGCGAGCAGTCGGGTTAGTGTCAGTGAGCAATCTTGTTAACGTCAGCGAGCAGTCTGGTTAATGTCAGCGATCAGTCGGGTTAATGTCAGTGAGCAATCTCGTTAACGTCAGTGAGCAGTCTCGTTATTGTCAGCGAGCAGTCTGGTTAATGTCAGTAAGCAGACTCGTTAGTGTCAGTGAGCAGACTCGTTAATGTCAGCGAGCAGAATCATTAATGTCAGCGAGCAGTCTCGTTATTGTCAGCGAGCAGAATCGTTAATGTCAGTGAGCAGTCTCGTTAATGTCAGTGAGCAGTCTCGTTAACGTCAGCGAGCAGTCTCGTTAATGTCAGTTAACAGTCTCATTAATGTCAGTGAGCAGTCTCGTTAATGTCAGCGAGCAGTCTCGTTAATGTCAGTGAGCCGTCTCGTTTACATCAGTGAGCCGTCTCGTTAATGTCAGTGAGCCGTCTCGTTAACCTCAGTGAGCAGTTTGTTAACGTCAGCGAGCAGTCTCGTTAATGTCAGTTAACAGTCTCATTAATGTCAGTGAGCAGTCTCGTTAATGTCAGCGAGCAGTCTCGTTAATGTCAGTGAGCCGTCTCGTTAACCTCAGTGAGTAGTATTGTTAATGTCAGTGAGCAGTCTCGTTAACGTCAGTGAGCAGTCCCGTTAATGTCAGTGAGCTGTCTCGTTAATGTGAGTGTGCAGTCTCATTAATGTCAGTGAGCAGTCTCGTTATCGTCAGTGAACAGTCTCGTTAACGTCAGTGAGCAGTCCCGTTAATGTCAGTGAGCTGTCTCGTTAATGTGAGTGTGCAGTCTCATTAATGTCAGTGAGCAGTCTCGTTATCGTCAGTGAGCAGTCTCGTTAATGTCAGTGAGCAGTCTCGTTATCGTCAGTGAGCAGTCTCGTTAATGTCAGTGAGCAGTCTCGTTATCGTCAGTGAGCAGTCTGGTGAATGTCAGTGAGCAGTCTCATTAATGTCAGTGAGCAGTCTCGTTATCGTCAGTGAGCAGTCTGGTTAATGTCAGTGAGCAGTCTCGTTAATGTCAGTGAGCAGTCTGGTTATTGTCAGCGAGCAGTTTCGTTAATGTCAGTGAGCAGTCTCGTTAATGTCAGCGAGCAGTCGGGTTAATGTCAGTGAGCAGTCTCGTTAATGTCAGTGAGCAGTCTGGTTATTGTCAGCGAGCAGTCTCGTTAATGTCAGTGAGCAGTCTCGTTAATGTCAGCGAGCAGTCGGGTTAATGTCAGTGAGCAGTCTCGTTAATGTCAGTGAGTAGTCTGGTTATTGTCAGCGAGCAGTCTCGTTAATGTCAGTGAGCAGTCTCGTTAATGTCAGTGAGCAGTCTCGTTAATGTCAGCGCGCAGTCTGGCTAACGTCAGTGAGCAGTCTGGTTAATGTCAGCGAGCAGTCTGGTTAATGTCAGCGAGCAGTCGGGTTAATGTCAGTGAGCAATCTCGTTAACGTCAGTGAGCAGTCTCGTTATTGTCAGCGAGCAGTCTGGTTAATGTCAGTAAGCAGACTCGTTAATGTCAGCGAGCAGAATCGTTAATGTCAGTGAGCAGTCTGGTTAATGTCAGTGAGCAGTCTCATTAATGTCAGTGAGCAGTCTCGTTATCGTCAGTGAGCAGTCTGGTTAACGTCAGTGAGCAGTCTCGTTAATGTCAGTGAGCAGTCTCGTTATCGTCAGTGAGCAGTCTGGTTATTGTCAGCGAGCAGTCTCGTTAATGTCAGTGAGCAGTCTCGTTAATGTCAGCGAGCAGTCGGGTTAATGTCAGTGAGCAGTCTCGTTTTATGTCAGTGAGTAGTCTGGTTATTGTCAGCGAGCAGTCTCGTTAATGTCAGTGAGCAGTCTCGTTAATGTCAGCGCGCAGTCTGGTTAACGTCAGTGAGCAGTCTGGTTAATGTCAGCGAGCAGTCTGGTTAATGTCAGCGAGCAGTCTCGTTAATGTCCGCGAGCAGTCTGGTTAATGTCAGCGAGCAGTCTCGTTAATGTCAGCGAGCAGTCGGGTTAATGTCAGTGAGCAATCTCGTTAACGTCAGTGAGCAGTCTCGTTATTGTCAGCGAGCAGTCTGGTTAATGTCAGCGAGCAGTCGGGTTAATGTCAGTGAGCAATCTCGTTAACGTCAGTGAGCAGTCTCGTTATTGTCAGTGAGCAGTCTGGTTAATGTCAGTAAGCAGACTCATTAATGTCAGCGAGCAGAATCGTTAATGTCAGTGAGCAGTCTCGTTAATGTCAGTGAGCAGCCTCGTTAATGTCAGTGAGCAGTCTCATTAATGTCAGCGAGCAGTCTCGTTATCGTCAGTGTGCAGTCGGGTTAATGTCAGTGAGCAGTCTCGTTAACGTCAACGAGCTGTCTCGTTAACGTCAGTGAGCACTCGAGTTATTGTCAGAGAGCAGTCTCGTTAACGTCAGCGAGCAGTCTCGTTAAAGTCAGCGAGCAGTCTCGTTAAAGTCAGTGAGCACTTGAGTTAATGTCAGTGAGCAGTCTCGTTAACGTAAGTGAGCAGTCTCGCTAACGTCAGTGAGCAGTCTGGTTAATGTCAGCGAGCAGTCTCGTTATTGTCAGTGAGCAGTCTTTTTAATGTCAGTAAGCAGTCTCGTTAATGTCAGCGAGCATTCTCGTTAATGTCAGTGAGCAGTCTCGTAAATGTCAGTGCGCAGTCTGGTTAATGTCAGCGAGCAGTCGGGTTAATGTCAGTGAGCAATCTTGTTAACGTCAGCGAGCAGTCGGGCTAATTTCAGTGAGCAGTCTGTTTAATGTCAGTGAGCAGTCTGGTTAATGTCAGCGAGCAGTCGGGTTAATGTCAGTGAGCAATCTTGTTAACGTCAGCGAGCAGTCTGGTTAATGTCAGCGATCAGTCGGGTTAATGTCAGTGCGCAATCTCGTTAACGTCAGTGAGCAGTCTCGTTAATGTCAGCGAGCAGTCGGGTTAATGTCAGTGAGCAATCTCGTTAAAGTCAGTGAGCAGTCTCGTTATTGTCAGTGAGCAGTCTGGTTAGTGTCAGTGAGCAGACTCGTTAATGTCAGCGAGCAGTCTCGTTAATGTCAGTGAGCAGTCTCGTTAATGTCAGTAAGCAGACTCGTTAATGTCAGTGAGCAGTCTCGTTAATGTCAGCGAGCAGTCTCGTTAATGTCAGTGAGCAGTCTCGTTAATGTCAGTGAGCAGTCTCGTTAATGTCAGCGAGCAGAATCGTTAATTTCAGCGAGCAGAATCGTTAATGTCAGCGAGCAGTCTCGTTAATGTCAGTGAGCAGTCTGGTTAATGTCAGTGAGCAGTCTCGTTAATGTCAGCGAGCAGAATCGTTAATGTCAGCGAGCAGACTCGTTAATGTCAGTGAGCAGTCTGGTTAATGTCAGTGAGCAGTCTCGTTAATGTCAGCGAGCAGTCTCGTTAATGTCAGCGAGCAGAATCGTTAATGTCAACGAGCAGAATCGTTAATGTCAGTGAGCAGTCTCGTTAATGTCAGCGAGCAGAATCGTTAATGTCAACGAGCAGAATCGTTAATGTCAGTGAGCAGTCTCGTTAATGTCAGCGAGCAGAATCGTTAATGTCTGTGAGCAGTCTCGTTAATGTCAGCGAGCAGAATCGTTAATGTCAACGAGCAGTCTCGTTAATGTCAGTGAGCAGAATCGTTAATGTCAGCGAGCAGTCTCGTTAATGTCAGCGAGCAGAATCGTTAATGTCAACGAGCAGTCTCGTTAATGTCAGTGAGCAGTCTCGTTAATGTCAGCGAGCAGAATCGTTAATGTCAACGAGCAGAATCGTTAATGTCAGTGAGCAGTCTCGTTAATGTCAGCGAGCAGAATCGTTAATGTCTGTGAGCAGTCTCGTTAATGTCAGCGAGCAGAATCGTTAATGTCAGTGAGCAGTCTCGTTAATGTCTGTGAGCAGTCTCGTTATTGTCAGCGAGCAGAATCGTTAATGTCAGTGAGCAGTCTCGTTAATGTCTGTGATCAGTCTCGTTAATGTCAGCGAGCAGTCTCGTTAATGTCAGTGAGCAGTCTGGCTAATGTCTGTGATCAGTCTCGTTAATGTCAGCGAGCAGTCTCTTTAATGTCAGTGAGCAGTCTCGTTAATGTCAGCGAGCAGAATCGTTAATGTCAGTGAGCAGTCTCGTTAATGTCTGTGATCAGTCTCGTTAATGTCAGTGAGCAGTCTCGTTAATGTCTGTGATCAGTCTCGTTAATGTCAGCGAGCAGTCTCTTTAATGTCAGTGAGCAGTCTCGTTAATGTCAGCGAGCAGAATCGTTAATGTCAGTGAGCAGTCTCGTTAATGTCTGTGATCAGTCTCGTTAATGTCAGCGAGCAGTCTCGTTAATGTCAGTGAGCAGACTCGTTAATGTCAGTGAGCAGTCTGGTTAATGTCAGTGAGTAGTCTCGTTAACGTCATTGAGCAGTCTTCGTTAATGCCAGCGAGCAGAATCGTTAATGTCAGTGAGCAGTCTCGTTAACGTCAGTGAGCAGTCTGGTTAATGTCAGTGAGCAGTCTCGTTAATTTCAGCGAGCAGAATCGTTAATGTCAGCGAGCAGAATCGTTAATGTCTGTGAGCAGTCTCGTTAATGTCAGCGAGCAGTCTGGTTAATGTCAGTGAGCAGTCTCGTTAATGTCAGCGAGCAGAATCGTTAATGTCTGTGAGCAGTCTCGTTAATGTCAGCGAGCAGAATCGTTAATGTCAGTGAGCAGTCTCGTTAATGTCAACGAGCAGAATCGTTAATGTCAGTGAGCAGTCTCGTTAATGTCAGCGAGCAGAATCGTTAATGTCTGTGAGCAGTCTCGTTAATGTCAGCGAGCAGAATCGTTAATGTCAGTGAGCAGTCTCGTTAATGTCTGTGAGCAGTCTCGTTATTGTCAGCGAGCAGTCTGGTTAATGTCAGCGAGCAGAATCGTTAATGTCAGTGAGCAGTCTCTTTAATGTCAGTGAGCAGTCTCTTTAATGTCAGTGAGCAGTCTCGATAATGTCAGCGAGCAGAATCGTTAATGTCAGTGAGCAGTCTCGTTAATGTCAGCGAGCAGTCTCGTTAATGTCAGCGAGCAGAATCGTTAATGTCAGTGAGCAGACTCGTTAATGTCAGTGAGCAGTCTGGTTAATGTCAGTGAGTAGTCTCGTTAACGTCATTGAGCAGTCTTCGTTAATGCCAGCGAGCAGACTCGTTAATGCCAGCGAGCAGTCTCGTTAATGCCAGCGAGCAGACTCGTTAATGTCAGCGAGCAGACTCGTTAATGTCAGCGAGCAGTCTCGTTAATGTCAGCGAGGAGACTCGTTAATTTCATCGAGCAGACTCGTTAATGTCAGTGAGCAGTATCGTTAATGTCAGCGAGCAGTCTCGTTAATGTCAGTGAGCTGTCTCGTTATCGTCAGCGAGCAGTATCGTTAATGTCAGTGAGCAGTCACGTTAACGTCAGTGAGCAGTCCCGTTAATGTCAGTGAGCAGTCTCGTTATCGTCAGTGAGCAGTCTGGTTAATGTCAGTGAGCAGTCTCATTAATGTCAGTGAGAAGTCTCGTTATCGTCAGTGAGCAGTCTCGTTAATGTCAGTGAGCAGTCTCGTTATCGTCAGTGAGCAGTCTGGTTAATGTCAGTGAGCAGTCTCATTAATGTCTGTGAGCAGTCTCGTTATCGTCAGTGAGCAGTCTCGTTAATGTCAGTGAGCAGTCTCGTTATCGTCAGAGAGCAGTCTGGTTAATGTCAGTGAGCAGTCTCATTAATGTCTGTGAGCAGTCTCGTTATCGTCAGTGAGCAGTCTCGTTAATGTCAGTGAGCAGTCTCGTTATCGTCAGTGAGCAGTCTGGATAATGTCAGTGAGCAGTCTCGTTAATGTCAGTGAGCAGTCTGGTTATTGTCAGCGAGCAGTCTCGTTAATGTCAGTGAGCAGTCGGGTTAATGTCAGTGAGCAGTCTCGTTAATGTCAGCGAGCAGAATCGTTAATGTCAGTGAGCAGTCTCGTTAATGTCTGTGATCAGTCTCGTTAATGTCAGCGAGCAGAATCGTTAATGTCAGTGAGCAGTCTCGTTAATGTCAGTGAGCAGTCTCGTTAATGTCTGTGATCAGTCTCTTTAATGTCAGTGAGCAGTCTCGTTAATGTCAGTGAGCTGACTCGTTAATGTCAGTGAGCAGTCTGGTTAATGTCAGTGAGTAGTCTCGTTAACGTCATTGAGCAGTCTTCGTTAATGCCAGCGAGCAGAATCGTTAATGTCAGTGAGCAGTCTCGTTAACGTCAGTGAGCAGTCTGGTTAATGTCAGTGAGCAGTCTCGTTAATGTCAGCGAGCAGAATCGTTAATGTCAGTGAGCAGTCTCGTTAATGTCAGCGAGCAGAATCGTTAATGTCAGTGAGCAGACTCGTTAATGTCAGTGAGCAGTCTGGTTAATGTCAGTGAGTAGTCTCGTTAACGTCATTGAGCAGTCTTCGTTAATGCCAGCGAGCAGAATCGTTAATGTCAGTGAGCAGTCTCGTTAACGTCAGTGAGCAGTCTGGTTAATGTCAGTGAGCAGTCTCGTTAATGTCAGCGAGCAGAATCGTTAATGTCAGTGAGCAGTCTCGTTAATTTCAGCGAGCAGAATCGTTAATGTCAGCGAGCAGAATCGTTAATGTCAGTGAGCAGTCTCGTTAATGTCAGTGAGCAGTCTGGTTAATGTCAGTGAGCAGTCTCGTTAATGTCAGCGAGCAGAATCGTTAATGTCAGTGAGCAGTCTCGTTAATGTCAGCGAGCAGAATCGTTAATGTCAGTGAGCAGTCTGGTTAACGTCAGCGAGCAGAATCGTTAATGTCAGTGAGCAGTCTCGTTAATGTCTGTGAGCAGTCTCGTTATTGTCAGCGAGCAGTCTCTTTAATGTCAGTGAGCAGTCTCGTTAATGTCAGCGAGCAGAATCGTTAATGTCAGTGAGCAGTCTCGTTAATGTCTGTGATCAGTCTCGTTAATGTCAGCGAGCAGTCTCGTTAATGTCAGCGAGCAGACTCGTTAATGTCAGTGAGCAGTCTGGTTAATGTCAGTGAGTAGTCTCGTTAACGTCATTGAGCAGTCTTCGTTAATGCCAGCGAGCAGACTCGTTAATGCCAGCGAGCAGACTCGTTAATGTCAGCGAGCAGTTTCGTTAATGTCAGCGAGGAGACTCGTTAATTTCAGCGAGCAGACTCGTTAATGTCAGTGAGCAGTCACGTTAATGTCAGTGAGTAGTATTGTTAATGTCAGTGAGCAGTATCGTTAATGTCAGCGAGCAGTCTCGTTAATGTCAGTGAGCTGTCTCGTTATCGTCAGCGAGCAGTATCATTAATGTCAGTGAGCAGTCACGTTAACGTCAGTGAGCAGTCCCGTTAATGTCAGTGAGCTGTCTCGTTAATGTGAGTGTGCAGTCTCTTTAATGTCAGTGAGAAGTCTCGTTATCGTCAGTGAGCAGTCTCGTTAATGTCAGTGAGCAGTCTCGTTATCGTCAGTGAGCAGTCTGGTTAATGTCAGTGAGCAGTCTCATTAATGTCTGTGAGCAGTCTCGTTATCGTCAGTGAGCAGTCTCGTTAATGTCAGTGAGCAGTCTCGTTATCGTCAGAGAGCAGTCTGGTTAATGTCAGTGAGCAGTCTGGTTAATGTCAGTGAGCAGTCTCATTAATGTCTGTGAGCAGTCTCGTTATCGTCAGTGAGCAGTCTGGTTAATGTCAGTGAGCAGTCTCATTAATGTCTGTGAGCAGTCTCGTTATCGTCAGTGAGCAGTCTGGATAATGTCAGTGAGCAGTCTCGTTAATGTCAGTGAGCAGTCTCGTTAATGTCAGCGAGCAGTCGGGTTAATGTCAGCGAGCAGTCTGGTTAATGTCAGCGAGCAGTCTGGTTAATGTCAGCGAGCAGTCTCGTTAATGTCAGCGAGCAATCGGGTTAATGTCAGTGAGCAATCTCGTTAACGTCAGTGAGCAGTCTCGTTATTGTCCGCGAGCATTCTCGTTAATGTCAGTGAGCAGACTAGTTAACGTCATTGAGCAGTCTCGTTAACGTCAGCGAGCAGTCTCGTTAATGTCAGCGAGCAGACTCGTTAATTTCAGCGAGCAGTCTCGTTAATGTCAGCGAGCAGTCTGGTTAATGTCAGCGAGCAGTCTCGTTAATGTCAGCGAGCAATCGGGTTAATGTCAGTGAGCAATCTCGTTAACGTCAGTGAGCAGTCTCGTTATTGTCAGCGAGCAGTCTGGTTAATGTCAGTAAGCAGACTCGTTAATGTCAGCGAGCAGAATCGTTAATGTCAGTGAGCAGTCTCGTTAACGTCAGTGGGCAGTCGGGTTAATGTCAGTGAGCAGTCTCGTTAACGTCAGTGAGCACTTGAGTTAATGTCAGTGAGCAGTCTCGTTAACGTAAGTGAGCAGTCTCGCTAACGTCAGTGAGCAGTCTGGTTAATGTCAGCGAGCAGTCTCGTTATTGTCAGTGAGCAGTCTCGTTAATGTCAGTAAGCAGTCTCGTTAATGTCAGCGAGCATTCTCGTTAATGTCAGTGAGCAGTCTCGTAAATGTCAGTGAGCAGTCTGGTTGATGTCGGCGAGCAGTCGGGTTAATGTCAGTGAGCAATCTTGTTAACGTCAGCGAGCAGTCGGGTTAATGTCAGTGAGCAGTCTGGTTAATGTCAGTGAGCAGTCTGGTTAATGTCAGCGAGCAGTTGGGTTAATGTCAGTGAGCAATCTCGTTAACGTCAGTGAGCAGTCTCGTTAATGTCAGCGAGCAGTCGGGTTAATGTCAGTGAGCAATCTCGTTAACGTCAGTGAGCAGTCTCGTTATTATCAGTGAGCAGTCTGGTTAATGTCAGTGAGCAGACTCGTTAATGTCAGCGAGCAGAATCGTTAATGTCAGCGAGCAGTCTCGTTAATGTCAGCGAGCAGAATCGTTAATGTCAGTGAGCAGTCTCGTTAATGTCAGCGAGCAGAATCGTTAATGTCAGCGAGCAGTCTCGTTAATGTCAGCGAGCAGTCTCGTTAATGTCAGTGAGCAGTCTCGTTAATGTCAGTAAGCAGACTCGTTAATGTCAGCGAGCAGAATCGTTAATGTCAGCGAGCAGTCTCGTTAATGTCAGCGAGCAGAATCGTTAATGTCAGTGAGCAGTCTCGTTAATGTCAGTGAGCAGTCTCGTTAATGTCAGCGAGCAGAATCGTTAATGTCAGCGAGCAGTCTCATTAACGTCAGTGAGCAGTCTGGTTAATGTCAGCGAGCAGTCTCGTTAATGTCAGTGAGCAGTCTGGTTAATGTCAGTGAGCAGTCTCGTTAATGTCAGCGAGCAGAATCGTTAATGTCAGTGAGCATTCTCGTTAATGTCAGCGAGCAGAATCGTTAATGTCAGTGAGCAGTCTCGTTAATGTCTGTGAGCAGTCTCGTTAATGTCAGCGAGCAGTCTCGTTAATGTCAGCGAGCAGAATCGTTAATGTCAGTGAGCAGTATCGTTAATGTCTGTGAGCAGTCTCGTTATTGTCAGCGAGCAGAATCGTTAATGTCAGTGAGCAGTCTCGTTAATGTCAGTGAGCAGTCTCGTCAATGTCAGCGAGCAGTCTCGTTAATGTCAGTGAGCAGAATCGTTAATGTCAGTGAGCAGTCTGGTTAATGTCTGTGAGCAGTCTCGATAATGTCGGTGAGCAATTTCGTTAATGTCAGCGAGCAGTCTGGTTAACGTCAGTGAGCAGTCTCGTTAACGTCAGTGGGCAGTCGGGTTAATGTCAGTGAGCAGTCTCGTTAACGTCAGTGAGCAGTCTGTTTAATGTCAGTGAGCAGTCTCGTTAATTTCAGTGAGCAGTCTCGTTAATGTCAGCGAGCAGTATCGTTAATGTCAGTGAGCAGTCTCGTTAATGTCAGCGAGCAGAATCGTTAATGTCTGTGAGCAGTCTCGTTAATGTCAGCGAGCAGAATCGTTAATGTCTGTGAGCAGTCTCGTTAATGTCAGCGAGCAGAATCGTTAATGTCAGTGAGCAGTCTCGTTAATGTCTGTGAGCAGTCTCGTTAATGTCAGCGAGCCGTCTCGTTAATGTCAGTGAGCAGTCTCGTTAATGTCAGCGAGCAGTCTCGTTAATGTCAGCGAGCAGAATCGTTAATGTCAGCGAGCAGTCTCGTTAATGTCAGCGAGCAGAATCGTTAATGTCAGCGAGCCGTCTCGTTATCGTCAGTGAGCAGTCTCGTTAATGTCAGCGAGCAGTCTCGTTAATGTCAGCGAGCAGAATCGTTAATGTCAGTGAGCAGTCTGGTTAATGTCAGTGAGCAGTCTCGATAATGTCGGTGAGCAATTTCGTTAACGTCAGCAAGCAGTCTCGTTAACGTCATTGAGCACCTGAGTTAATGTCAGTGAGCAGTCTGGGTAATGTCAGTGAGCAGTCTGGTTAATGTCAGTGAGCAGTCTCGTTAATGTCAGTGAGCAGTCTGGTTAACGTCAGTCAGCCGTCTCGTTAATGTCAGCGAGCAGTCTGGTTAATGTCAGTGAGCAGTCTGGTTAATGTCAGTGAGCAGTCTCGTTAATGTTCGTGAGCAGTCGGGTTAATGTCAGTGAGCAGTCTCGTTAATGTCAGCGAGCAGTCTGGTTAATGTCAGCGAGCAGTCTCATGAATGTCAGTGAGCAGTCTGGTTAACGTCAGTGAGCAGTCTGGTTAATCTCAGTGAGCAGTCTGGTTAACGTCAGCGAGCAGTCTCGTTAATGTCAGCGAGCAGTCTCGTTAATGTCAGCGAGCAGTCTCGTTAATGTCAGTGAGCAGTCTCGTTAATGTCAGCGAGCAGAATCGTTAATGTCAGTGAGCAGTATCGTTAATGTCTGTGAGCAGTCTCGTTAATGTCAGCGAGCAGAATCGTTAATGTCAGTGAGTAGTCTCGTTAATGTCAGTGAGCAGTCTCGTTAATGTCAGTGAGCAGAATCGTTAATGTCAGTGAGCAGTCTCGTTAATGTCTGTGAGCAGTCTCGATAATGTCGGTGAGCAATTTCGTTAATATCAGCGAGCAGTCTCGTTAACGTCAGCAAGCAGTCTCGTTAACGTCAGTGAGCACCTGAGTTAATGTCAGTGAGCAGTCTGGTTAATGTCAGTGAGCAGTCTGGTTAATGTCAGTGAGCAGCCTCGTTAACGTCAGTGAGCAGTCTCGTTAATGTCAGCGAGCAGTCTCTTTAACGTCAGCGAGCAGTCTTGATAATGTCAGTGAGCAGTCTCGTTAATGTCAGTGAGCATTCTCGTTAATGTCAGTGAGCAGTCGGGTTAATGTCAGTGAGCAGTCTCGTTAATGTCAGCGAGCAGTCTGGTTAATGTCAGTGAGCAGTCTGGTTAATGTCAGCGAGCAGTCTGGTTAATGTCAGCGAGCAGTCTCGTTAACGTCAGTGAGCAGTCTCGTTAATGTCAGCGAGCAGTCTCTTTAACGTCAGCGAGCAGTCTCGATAATGTCAGTGAGCAGTCTCGTTAATGTCAGTGAGCAGTCTCGTTAATGTCAGTGAGCATTCTCGTTAATGTCAGTGAGCAGTCGGGTTAATGTCAGTGAGCAGACTCATTAACGTCAGTGAGCAGAATCGTTAATGTCAGTGAGCAGTCTCGTTATTGTCAGTGAGCAGTCCTGTTAACGTCAGTGAGCAGTCTCATTAATGTCAGCGAGCAGACTCGCTAATGTCAGTGAGCAGTCTGGTTAATGTCAGTGAGCAGTCTCGTTAATGTCAGAGAGCAGTCTCGTTAATGTCAGTGAGCCGTCTCGTTAACATCAGTGAGCCGTCTCGTTAACCTCAGTGAGCAGTTTGTTAATGTCAGCGAGCAGTCTCGTTCATGTCAGTGAGCAGACTCGTTAATGTCAGTGAGCAGTCTCGTTAACGTCAGTGAGCAGTCTCATTAATGTCAGCGAGCAGACTCGCTAATGTCAGTGAGCAGTCGGGTTAATGTGAGTGAGCAGTCTCATTAATGTCAGCGAGCAGTCTCGTTAACGTCAGCGAGCAGTCTCGTTAATGTCAGTTAACAGTCTCATTAATGTCAGTGAGCAGTCTGGTTAATGTCAGTGAGCAGTCTCGTTAATGTCAGTGAGCCGTCTCGTTAACATCAGTGAGCCGTCTCGTTAACCTCAGTGAGCAGTTTGTTAATGTCAGCGAGCAGTCTCGTTCATGTCAGTGAGCAGACTCGTTAATGTCAGTGAGCAGTCTCGTTAATGTCAGCGAGGAGACTCGTTAATTTCAGCGAGCAGTCTCGTTAATGTCAGTGAGCAGTCTCGTTAACGTCATTGAGCAGTCTTCGTTAATGCCAGCGAGCAGACTCGTTAACGTCAGTGAGCAGACTCGTTAATGTCAGTGAGCAGTCTCGTTAATGTCAGCGAGCAGACTCGTTAACGTCAGTGAGCAGACTCGTTAATGTCAGTGAGCAGTCTCGTTAATGTCAGCGAGGAAACTCGTTAATTTCAGCGAGCAGATTCATTAATGTCAGTGAGCAGTCACGTTAATGTCAGCGAGCAGAATCGTTAATGTCAGCGAGCAGTCTCATTAACGTCAGTGAGCAGTCTGGTTAATGTCAGCGAGCAGTCTCGTTAATGTCAGTGAGCAGTCTGGTTAATGTCAGTGAGCAGTCTCGTTAATGTCAGCGAGCAGAATCGTTAATGTCACTGAGCATTCTCGTTAATGTCAGCGAGCAGAATCGTTAATGTCAGCGAGCAGTCTCATTAACGTCAGTGAGCAGTCTGGTTAATGTCAGCGAGCAGTCTCGTTAATGTCAGTGAGCAGTCTGGTTAATGTCAGTGAGCAGTCTCGTTAATGTCAGCGAGCAGAATCGTTAATGTCAGTGAGCATTCTCGTTAATGTCAGCGAGCAGAATCGTTAATGTCCGTGAGCAGTCTCGTTAATGTCTGTGAGCAGTCTCGTTAATGTCAGTGAGCAGTCTCGTTAATGTCAGCGAGCAGAATCGTTAATGTCAGTGAGCAGTATCGTTAATGTCTGTGAGCAGTCTCGTTATTGTCAGCGAGCAGAATCGTTAATGTCAGTGAGCAGTCTCGTTAATGTCAGTGAGCAGTCTCGTCAATGTCAGCGAGCAGTCTCGTTAATGTCAGTGAGCAGTCTCGTTAATGTCAGCGAGCAGAATCGTTAATGTCAGTGAGCAGTCTCGTTAATGTCTGTGAGCAGTCTCGATAATGTCGGTGAGCAATTTCGTTAATGTCAGCGAGCAGTCTCGTTAACGTCAGTGGGCAGTCGGGTTAATGTCAGTGAGCAGTCTCGTTAACGTCAGTGAGCAGTCTGTTTAATGTCAGTGAGCAGTCTCGTTAATTTCAGCGAGCAGAATCGTTAACGTCAGTGAGCAGTCTCGTAATGTCAGCGAGCAGTATCGTTAATGTCAGTGAGCAGTCTCGTTAATGTCAGCGAGCAGAATCGTTAATGTCTGTGAGCAGTCTCGTTAATGTCAGCGAGCAGAATCGTTAATGTCAGTGAGCAGTCTCGTTAATGTCAGCGAGCAGAATCGTTAATGTCAGTGAGCAGTCTCGTTAATGTCAGCGAGCAGAATCGTTAATGTCAGTGAGCAGTCTCGTTAATGTCAGCGAGCAGAATCGTTAATGTCAGCGAGCAGTCTGGTTAACGTCAGCGAGCAGTCTCGTTAATGTCAGCGAGCAGTCTCGTTAATGTCTGTGAGCAGTCTCGTTAATGTCAGCGAGCCGTCTCGTTAATGTCAGCGAGCAGTCTCGTTAATGTCAGCGAGCAGAATCGTTAATGTCAGTGAGCAGTCTGGTTAATGTCTGTGAGCAGTCTCGTTAATGTCAGCGAGCAGTCTCTTTAATGTCAGCGAGCAGAATCGTTAATGTCAGTGAGTAGTCTCGTTAATGTCAGTGAGCAGAATCGGTAATGTCAGTGAGCAGTCTCGTTAATGTCTGTGAGCAGAATCGGTAATGTCAGTGAGCAGTCTCGTTAATGTCTGTGAGCAGTCTCGATAATGTCGGTGAGCAATTTCGTTAATGTCAGCGAGCAATCTCGTTAACGTCAGTGAGCAGTTGAGTTATTGTCAGAGAGCAGTCTCATTAACGTCAGTGAGCACTCGAGTTATTGTCAGAGAGCAGTCTCGTTAACGTCAGCAAGCAGTCTCGTTAACGTCAGTGAGCACCTGAGTTAATGTCAGTGAGCAGTCTGGGTAATGTCAGTGAGCAGTCTCGTTAATGTCAGTGAGCAGTCTGGTTAACGTCAGTCAGCAGTC
Source organism: Carcharodon carcharias (assembly GCF_017639515.1). Classification (NCBI taxonomy): domain Eukaryota; kingdom Metazoa; phylum Chordata; class Chondrichthyes; order Lamniformes; family Lamnidae; genus Carcharodon; species Carcharodon carcharias. The sequence continues at coordinate 189,448,564 of NC_054473.1, read as the reverse complement.
TCGTTAATGTCAGCGAGCAGTCTGGTTAATGTCAGTGAGCAGTCTGGTTAATGTCAGTGAGCAGTCTCGTTAATGTTCGTGAGCAGTCGGGTTAATGTCAGTGAGCAGTCTCGTTAACGTCAGCGAGCAGTCTGGTTAATGTCAGCGAGCAGTCTCATGAATGTCAGTGAGCAGTCTGGTTAACGTCAGTGAGCAGTCTGGTTAATCTCAGTGAGCAGTCTGGTTAACGTCAGCGAGCAGTCTCGTTAATGTCAGCGAGCAGTCTCGTTAATGTCAGCGAGCAGTCTCGTTAATGTCAGTGAGCAGTCTCGTTAATGTCAGCGAGCAGAATCGTTAATGTCAGTGAGCAGTATCGTTAATGTCTGTGAGCAGTCTCGTTAATGTCAGCGAGCAGAATCGTTAATGTCAGTGAGCAGTCTCGTTAATGTCAGCGAGCAGTCTCGTTAATGTCAGTGAGCAGTCTCGTTAATGTCAGTGAGCAGTCTCGTTAATGTCAGCGAGCAGAATCGTTAATGTCAGTGAGCAGTCTCGTTAATGTCTGTGAGCAGTCTCGATAATGTCGGTGAGCAATTTCGTTAATATCAGCGAGCAGTCTCGTTAACGTCAGTGAGCAGTTGAGTTATTGTCAGAGAGCAGTCTCGTTAACGTCAGCAAGCAGTCTCGTTAACGTCAGTGAGCACCTGAGTTAATGTCAGTGAGCAGTCTGGTTAATGTCAGTGAGCAGTCTGGTTAATGTCAGTGAGCAGTCTCGTTAATGTCAGTGAGCAGTCTGGTTAACGTCAGTCAGCAGTCTCGTTAATGTCAGTGAGCAGTCTGGTTAATGTCAGTGAGCAGTCTGGTTAATGTCAGCGAGCAGCCTCGTTAACGTCAGTGAGCAGTCTCGTTAATGTCAGCGAGCAGTCTCTTTAACGTCAGCGAGCAGTCTTGATAATGTCAGTGAGCAGTCTCGTTAATGTCAGTGAGCATTCTCGTTAATGTCAGTGAGCAGTCGGGTTAATGTCAGTGAGCAGTCTCGTTAACGTCAGCGAGCAGTCTGGTTAACGTCAGTCAGCAGTCTCGTTAATGTCAGCGAGCAGTCTGGTTAATGTCAGTGAGCAGTCTGGTTAATGTCAGCGAGCAGTCTGGTTAATGTCAGCGAGCAGTCTCGTTAACGTCAGTGAGCAGTCTCGTTAATGTCAGCGAGCAGTCTCTTTAACGTCAGCGAGCAGTCTCGATAATGTCAGTGAGCAGTCTCGTTAATGTCAGTGAGCAGTCTCGTTAATGTCAGTGAGCATTCTCGTTAATGTCAGTGAGCAGTCGGGTTAATGTCAGTGAGCAGACTCATTAACGTCAGTGAGCAGAATCGTTAATGTCAGTGAGCAGTCCCGTTAACGTCAGTGAGCAGTCTCATTAATGTCAGCGAGCAGACTCGCTAATGTCAGTGAGCAGTCGGGTTAATGTCAGTGAGCAGTCTCATTAATGTCAGCGAGCAGACTCGTTAATGTCAGTTAACAGTCTCATTAATGTCAGTGAGCAGTCTGGTTAATGTCAGTGAGCAGTCTCGTTAATGTCAGAGAGCAGTCTCGTTAATGTCAGTGAGCCGTCTCGTTAACATCAGTGAGCCGTCTCGTTAACCTCAGTGAGCAGTTTGTTAATGTCAGCGAGCAGTCTCGTTCATGTCAGTGAGCAGACTCGTTAATGTCAGTGAGCAGTCTCGTTAACGTCAGTGAGCAGTCTCATTAATGTCAGCGAGCAGACTCGCTAATGTCAGTGAGCAGTCGGGTTAATGTGAGTGAGCAGTCTCATTAATGTCAGCGAGCAGTCTCGTTAACGTCAGCGAGCAGTCTCGTTAATGTCAGTTAACAGTCTCATTAATGTCAGTGAGCAGTCTGGTTAATGTCAGTGAGCAGTCTCGTTAATGTCAGTGAGCCGTCTCGTTAACATCAGTGAGCCGTCTCGTTAACGTCAGTGAGCAGTTTGTTAATGTCAGCGAGCAGTCTCGTTCATGTCAGTGAGCAGACTCGTTAATGTCAGTGAGCAGTCTCGTTAATGTCAGCGAGGAGACTCGTTAATTTCAGCGAGCAGACTCGTTAATGTCAGTGAGCAGTCTCGTTAACGTCATTGAGCAGTCTTCGTTAATGCCAGCGAGCAGACTCGTTAACGTCAGTGAGCAGACTCGTTAATGTCAGTGAGCAGTCTCGTTAATGTCAGCGAGCAGACTCGTTAATGTCAGTGAGCAGTCCCGTTAATGTCAGCGAGGAAACTCGTTAATTTCAGCGAGCAGATTCATTAATGTCAGTGAGCAGTCACGTTAATGTCAGTGAGTAGTATTGTTAATGTCAGTGAGCAGTATCGTTAATGTCAGCGAGCAGTCTCGTTAATGTCAGTGAGCCGTCCGGTTAATGTCAGTGAGTAGTATTGTTAATGTCAGTGAGCAGTATCGTTAATGTCAGTGAGCAGTCCCGTTAATGTCAGCGAGGAAACTCGTTAATTTCAGCGAGCAGATTCATTAATGTCAGTGAGCAGTCACGTTAATGTCAGTGAGTAGTATTGTTAATGTCAGTGAGCAGTCTCGTTAATTTCAGCGAGCAGTCTCGTTAACGTCAGCGAGCAGTATCGTTAATGTCTGTGAGCAGTCTGGTTAATGTCAGCGAGCAGTCTCGTTAACGTCAGTGAGCCGTCCGGTTAATGTCAGCGAGCAGTCTCCTTATTGTCTGTGAGCTGTGTCGTTAATGTCAGTGAGCAGTCTCGTTATCGTCAGCGCGCAGTCTGGTTAATGTCAGTGAGCAGTCTGGTTAATGTCAGTGAGCAGTCTGGTTAATGTCAGTGAGCAGTCTCGTTGTTGTCAGTGAGCAGTCTGGTTAACGTCAGTGAGCAGTCTGGTTAACGTCAGCGCGCAGTCTCGTTAATGTCAGTGAGCAGTCTCGTTAATGTCAGTGAGCCGTCTGGTTAATGTCAGTGAGCAGTCTGGTTAATGTCAGTGAGCAGTCTCGTTGTTGTCAGTGAGCAGTCTGGTTAACGTCAGCGCGCAGTCTCGTTAATGTCACCGAGCAGTCTCGTTAATGTCAGTGAGCAGTCTGGTTAATGTCAGTGAGCAGTCTCGTCATTGTCAGTGAGCAGTCTCGTTAACGTCAGTGAGCAGTCTGGTTAATGTCAGTGAGCAGTCTCTTTAATGTCAGTGAGCAGTCTGGTTAATGTCAGTGAGCAGTCTCGTTAATTTCAGTGAGCAGTCGGGTTAACGTCAGCGAGCAGTGTCATTAATGTCAGCGAGCAGACTCGTTATTGTCAGTGAGCAGACTCGTTATCATCAGCGAGCAGGCTCGTTAATGTCATTATGCAGTCTCGTTAATGTCAGCGAGCAGTCTCGTTATCCTCAGCGAGTAGCCTCGTTAATGTCAGTGAGCAGTCTGGTTAATGTCAGTGAGCAGTCTCATTAATGTCAGTGAGCCGTCTGGTTAACGCCAGCGAGCAGTCTCGTTAATGTCAGTGAGCCGTCTGGTTAACGCCAGCGAGCAGTCTCGTTAATGTCAGTGAGCAGTCTCGTTTACGTCCGTGAGCAGTCTCTTTAATGTCAGTGAGCAGTCTCGTTACTGTCAGTGAGCAGTCTCATTAATGTCAGCGAGCAGACTCGTTAATTTCAGCGAGCAGTCTCGTTATTGTCAGTGAGCAGTCTCGTTAATGTCAGTGAGCAGTTTCGTTAACGTCAGTGAGCAGTCTGGTTAATGTCAGTGAGCAGTCTCGTTAATGTCAGTGAGCAGTCTTGTTAACGTCAGTGAGCAGTCTCGTTAATGTTAGTGAGCAGTCTCGTTAATGTCAGCGAGCAGTCTCTTTAACGTCAGCGAGCAGTCTCGTTAACGTCAGCGAGCAGTCTCGTTAATGTCAGTGAGCAGTCTCGTTAATATCAGTGTAGCGATCCAGTTAACGTCAGTGAGCAGTCTCATTAACGTCATCGAGCAGTCTCGTTAACGTCAGTGAGCAGTCTCGTTAATATCAGTGAGCCATCTCTTTAATATCAGTGAGCAGTCGGGTTAATGTCAGTGAGCAGTCTCATTATTGTCAGCGAGCAGACTCATTAATGTCAGCGAGCAGTCTCGTTAACGTTAGTGAGCAGTCTCGTTAACGTCAGTGAGCAGTCGGGTTAACGTCAGTGAGCAGTCTCGTTATTGTCAGTGAGCAGTCTGGTTAATGTCAGTGAGCAGTCTGGTTAATGTCAGCGAGCAGACTCGTTAATGTCAGTGAGCAGTCTCGTTAATGTTCGTGAGCAGTCGGGTTAATGTCAGCGAGCAGACTCGTTAATGTCAGTGAGCAGTCTCGTTAATGTTCGTGAGCAGTCGGGTTAATGTCAGTGAGCAGTCTCGTTAACGTCAGCGAGCAGTCTGGTTAATGTCAGCGAGCAGTCTCATGAATGTCAGTGAGCAGTCTGGTTAACGTCAGTGAGCAGTCTGGTTAATCTCAGTGAGCAGTCTGGTTAACGTCAGCGAGCAGTCTCGTTAATGTCAGTGAGCAGTCTCGTTAATGTCAGCGAGCAGTCTCGTTAATGTCAGTGAGCAGTCTCGTTAATGTCAGCGAGCAGTCTCGTTAATGTCAGTGAGCAGTCTCGTTAATGTCAGTGAGCAGTCTGGTTAATGTCAGTGAGCAGTCTCGTTAATGTCAGTGAGCAGTCTGGTTAATGTCAGTGAGCAGTCTCGTTAATGTCAGTGAGCAGTCTGGTTAATGTCAGTGAGCAGTCTGGTTAATGTCAGCGAGCAGTCTCGTTAATGTCAGTGAGCAGTCTCGTTATTGTCAGCGAGCAGTCTCTTTGACGTCAGCGAGCAGTCTCGTTAACGTCAGCGAGCAGTCTCGTTAACGTCAGCGAGCAGTCTCGTTAATGTCAGTGAGCCGTCCGGTTAATGTCAGCGAGCAGTCTCCTTATTGTCTGTGAGCTGTGTCGTTAATGTCAGTGAGCACTCTCGTTAATGTCAGTGAGCAGTCTCGTTATCGTCAGCGCGCAGTCTGGTTAATGTCAGTGAGCAGTCTGGTTAATGTCAGTGAGCAGTCTGGTTAATGTAAGTGAGCTGTCTCGTTAATGTCAGTGAGCAGTCTGGTTAATGTCAGTGAGCAGTCTGGTTAATGTCAGTGAGCAGTCTCGTTGTTGTCAGTGAGCAGTCTGGTTAACGTCAGTGAGCAGTCTGGTTAACGTCAGCGCGCAGTCTCGTTAATGTCAGTGAGCAGTCTCGTTAATGGCAGTGAGCAGTCTCGTTATTGTCATTGAGCAGTCTCGTTATTGTCAGTGAGCAGTCTGGTTAATGTCAGTGAGCAGTCTCGATAATGTCACCGAGCAGTCTCGTTAATGTCAGTGAGCAGTCTGGTTAATGTCAGTGAGCAGTCTCGATAATGTCACCAGTAGTCTCGTTAACGTTAGTGAGCAGTCTGGTTAATGTCAGTGAGCAGTCTCGTTATTGTCAGTGAGCAGTCTCTTTAAAGTCAGCGGGCAGTCGGGTTAATGTCAGCGAGCAGACTCGTTAATGTCAGTGAGCAGTCTCGTTAATGTCAGTGAGCAGTCTCGTTATCGTCAGTGAGCAGTCTGGTTAATGTCAGTGAGCATTCTGGTTAATGTCAGTGAGCAGTCTCGTTAATGTCAGTGAGCAGTTTCGTTAATGTCAGCGAGCAGTCTCGTTAATGTCAGTGAGCTTTCTCTTTATTGTCAGTGAGCAGACTTGTTAATGTCAGTGAGCAGTCTGGTTAATGTCAGTGAGCAGTCTCGATAACGTCAGTGAGCAGTCTCGTTATTGTCAGTGACGAGTCTCCTTAACGTCATCGAGCAGTCTCGATAATGTCAGCGAGCAGTCTCGTTAAAGTCAGTGAGCAGTCTCGTTAACCTCAGTGAGCAGTCTCGTTAAAGTCAGTGAGCAGTCTCGTTAACCTCAGTGAGCAGTCTGGTTAACGTCAGCGAGCAGTCTCGTTAATGTCAGCGAGCAGACTCGTTAATTTCAGCGAGCAGTCTCGTTATCGTCAGTGAGCAGTCTCGTTAATGTCAGTGAGCAGTCTCGTTAACGTCAGTGAGCAGTCTCGTTAATGTCAGTGAGCAGTCTCGTTAATGTCAGTGAGCAGTCTCGTTAACGTCAGTGAGCAGTTTCGTTAACGTCAGTGAGCAGTCTGGTTAATGTCAGTGAGCAGTCTCGTTAACGTCAGTGAGCATTCTGGTTAATGTCAGTGAGCAGTCTCGTTAATGTCAGTGAGCAGTCTTGTTAACGTCAGTGAGCAGTCTCGTTAATGTTAGTGAGCAGTCTTGTTAATGTCAGCGAGCAGTCTCGTTAACGTCAGTGAGCAGTCTCTTTAACGTCAGCGAGCAGTCTCGTTAACGTCAGCGAGCAGTCTCGTTAATGTCAGTGAGCAGTCTCGTTAATATCAGTGTAGCGATCCAGTTAACGTCAGTGAGCAGTCTCATTAACGTCATCGAGCAGTCTCGTTAACGTCAGTGAGCAGTCTCGTTAATATCAGTGAGCCATCTCTTTAATATCAGTGAGCAGTCGGGTTAATGTCAGTGAGCAGTCTCATTATTGTCAGCGAGCAGACTCATTAATGTCAGCGAGCAGTCTCGTTAACGTTAGTGAGCAGTCTCGTTAATGTCAGCGAGCAGTCGGGTTAATGTCAGTGAGCAGTCGAGTTAATGTCAGTGAGCAGTCTCGTTATTGTCAGTGAGCAGTCTCGTTAATGTTCGTGAGCAGTCGGGTTAATGTCAGCGAGCAGACTCGTTAATGTCAGTGAGCAGTCTCGTTAATGTTCGTGAGCAGTCGGGTTAATGTCAGTGAGCAGTCTCGTTAACGTCAGCGAGCAGTCTGGTTAATGTCAGCGAGCAGACTCGTTAATGTCAGTGAGCAGTCTCGTTAATGTTCGTGAGCAGTCGGGTTAATATCAGTGAGCAGTCTCGTTAATGTCAGTAAGCAGTCTCGTTAATGTCAGTGAGCAGTCTCGTTATTGTCAGTGAGCAGTCTCGTTAATGTCAGTGAGCAGTCTGGTTAATGTCAGTGAGCAGTCTCGTTAAAGTCAGTGAGCAGTCTCGTTAATGTCAGCGAGCAGTCTGGTTAATGTCAGCGAGCAGTCTCGTTAATGTCAGTGAGCAGTCTCGTTAATGTCAGCGAGCAGTCTGGTTAATTTCAGTGCGCAGTCTCGTTAATGTCAGCGAGCAGTCTCGTTAATGTCAGAGAGCAGTCGGGTTAATGTCAGAGAGTTTTCTGGTTAATGTCAGCGAGCAGTCTCGTTATTGTCAGCGAGCAGTCTCATTATTGTCAGTGAGCAGTCTCGTTAACGTCAGCGAGCAGTCTCTTTAATGTCAGCGAGCAGACTCGTTAACGTCAGCGAGCAGTCTCGATAATGTCAGCGAGCAGTCTCGTTAACGTCAGTGAGCAGTCTCGATAACGTCAGCGAGCAGTCTCGTTACCGTCAGTGAGCAGTCTCGTTAACGTCAGCGAGCAGTCTCGTTAACGTCAGTGAGCAGTCTCGTTATTGTCAGCGAGCAGTCTCATTATTGTCAGTGAGCAGTCTCGTTAACGTCAGCGAGCAGTCTCTTTAATGTCAGCGAGCAGACTCGTTAACGTCAGCGAGCAGTCTCGATAATGTCAGCGAGCAGTCTCGTTAACGTCAGTGAGCAGTCTCGATAACGTCAGCGAGCAGTCTGGTTAATGTCAGTGAGCAGACTCGTTAATGTCAGCGAGCAGTTTCGGTAATGTCAGTGAGCAGTCTTGTTAACGTCAGTGAGCAGACTCGTTAATGTCAGTGAGCAGTCTCGTTATTGCCAGTGAACATTCTGGTTAATGTCAGTGAGCAGTTTCGTTAATGTCAGTGAGCAGTCTCATTAATGTCAGTGAGCAGTCTCGTTAACGTCAGCGAGCAGTCTGGTTAATGTCAGTGAGCCGTCTGGTTAACGCCAGCGAGCAGTCTCGTTTACGTCCGTGAGCAGTCTCATTAATGTCAGTGAGCAGTCTCGTTACTGTCAGTGAGCAGACTCATTACTGTCAGTGAGCAGTCTCGTTAACGTCAGTGAGCAGTCCAATTATTGTCAGCGAGCAGACTCATTAATGTCAGTGAGCAGTCTCGTTAATGTCAGTGAGCAGTCTCGTTATTGTCAGCGAGCAGACTCGTTAATGTCAGCGAGCAGTCGGGTTAATGTCAGCGAGCAGTCTCGTTAATGTCAGTGAGCAGTCTCGTTAATGTCAGTGAGCCGTCTCGTTAATGTCAGTGAGCAGTCTGGTTAATGTCAGTGAGCAGTCTCGTTAATGTCAGTGAGCAGTCTCGTTATTGTCAGCGAGCAGTCTCTTTGACGTCAGCGAGCAGTCTCGTTAACGTCAGCGAACAGTCTCGTTAATGTCAGTGAGCAGTCTCGTTAATGTCAGTGAGCAGTCTCGTTATTGTCAGCGAGCAGTCTCTTTAACGTCAGCGAGCAGTCTCGTTAATGTCAGTGAGCCGTGCGGTTAATGTCAGCGAGCAGTCTCCTTATTGTCTGTGAGCTGTGTCGTTAATGTCAGTGAGCACTCTCGTTAATGTCAGTGAGCAGTCTCGTTATCGTCAGCGCGCAGTCTGGTTAATGTCAGTGAGCAGTCTGGTTAATGTCAGTGAGCAGTCTGGTTAATGTAAGTGAGCTGTCTCGTTAATGTCAGTGAGCAGTCTGGTTAATGTCAGTGAGCAGTCTGGTTAATGTCAGTGAGCAGTCTCGTTGTTGTCAGTGAGCAGTCTGGTTAACGTCAGTGAGCAGTCTGGTTAACGTCAGCGCGCAGTCTCGTTAATGTCAGTGAGCAGTCTCGTTAATGTCAGTGAGCAGTCTCGTTATTGTCATTGAGCAGTCTCGTTATTGTCAGTGAGCAGTCTGGTTAATGTCAGTGAGCAGTCTCGATAATGTCACCGAGCAGTCTCGTTAATGTCAGTGAGCAGTCTGGTTAATGTCAGTGAGCAGTCTCGATAATGTCACCAAGCAGTCTCGTTAACGTCAGTGAGCAGTCTGGTTAATGTCAGTGAGCAGTCTCGTTATTGTCAGTGAGCAGTCTCTTTAAAGTCAGCGAGCAGTCGGGTTAATGTCAGCGAGCAGACTCGTTAATGTCAGTGAGCAATCTCGTTATCGTCAGTGAGCAGTCTCGTTAATGTCAGTGAGCAGTCTCGTTATCGTCAGTGAGCAGTCTGGTTAATGTCAGTGAGCAGTCTGGTTAATGTCAGTGAGCAGTCTCGTTAATGTCAGTGAGCAGTTTCGTTAATGTCAGCGAGCAGGCTCGTTAATGTCAGTGAGCTTTCTCTTTATTGTCAGTGAGCAGACTTGTTAATGTCAGTGAGCAGTCTGGTTAATGTCAGTGAGCAGTCTCGATAACGTCAGTGAGCAGTCTCGTTATTGTCAGTGACGAGTCTCCTTAACGTCATCGAGCAGTCTCGATAATGTCAGCGAGCAGTCTCGTTAAAGTCAGTGAGCAGTCTCGTTAACCTCAGTGAGCAGTCTCGTTAATGTCAGCGAGCAGTCTCGTTAATGTCAGCGAGCAGACTCGTTAATTTCAGCGAGCAGTCTCGTTATCGTCAGTGAGCAGTCTCGTTAATGTCAGTGAGCAGTTTCGTTAACGTCAGTGAGCATTCTGGTTAATGTCAGTGAGCAGTCTCGTTAATGTCAGTGAGCAGTCTTGTTAACGTCAGTGAGCAGTCTCGTTAATGTTAGTGAGCAGTCTCGTTAATGTCAGCGAGCAGTCTCGTTAACGTCAGTGAGCAGTCTCTTTAACGTCAGCGAGCAGTCTCGTTAACGTCAGCGAGCAGTCTCGTTAATGTCAGTGAGCAGTCTCGTTAATATCAGTGTAGCGATCCAGTTAACGTCAGTGAGCAGTCTCATTAACGTCATCGAGCAGTCTCGTTAACGTCAGTGAGCAGTCTCGTTAATATCAGTGAGCCATCTCTTTAATATCAGTGAGCAGTCGGGTTAATGTCAGTGAGCAGTCTCATTATTGTCAGCGAGCAGACTCATTAATGTCAGCGAGCAGTCTCGTTAACGTTAGTGAGCAGTCTCGTTAATGTCAGCGAGCAGTCGGGTTAATGTCAGTGAGCAGTCGAGTTAATGTCAGTGAGCAGTCGGGTTAATGTCAGCGAGCAGACTCGTTAATGTCAGTGAGCAGTCTCGTTAATGTTCGTGAGCAGTCGGGTTAATGTCAGTGAGCAGTCTCGTTAATGTTCGTGAGCAGTCGGGTTAATGTCAGTGAGCAGTCTCGTTAACGTCAGCGAGCAGTCTGGTTAATGTCAGCGAGCAGACTCGTTAATGTCAGTGAGCAGTCTCGTTAATGTCAGTAAGCAGTCTCGTTAATGTCAGTGAGCAGTCTCGTTAATGTCAGTGAGCAGTCTCGTTAATGTCAGTGAGCAGTCTCGTTAATGTCAGCGAGCAGTCTGGTTAATTTCAGTGCGCAGTCTCGTTAATGTCAGCGAGCAGTCTCGTTAATGTCAGAGAGCAGTCGGGTTAATGTCAGAGAGTTTTCTGGTTAATGTCAGCGAGCAGTCTCGTAATTGTCAGCGAGCAGTCTCATTATTGTCAGTGAGCAGTCTCGTTAACGTCAGCGAGCAGTCTCTTTAATGTCAGCGAGCAGACTCGTTAACGTCAGCGAGCAGTCTCGATAATGTCAGCGAGCAGTCTCGATAATGTCAGTGAGCAGTCTCTTTAACGTCAGTGAGCAGACTCGTTAACGTCAGCGAGCAGTCTCGATAATGTCAGCGAGCAGTCTCGTTAACGTCAGTGAGCAGTCTCGATAACGTCAGCGAGCAGTCTGGTTAATGTCAGTGAGCAGACTCGTTAATGTCAGCGAGCAGTTTCGGTAATGTCAGTGAGCAGTCTTGTTAACGTCAGTGAGCAGACTCGTTAATGTCAGTGAGCAGTCTCGTTATTGCCAGTGAACATTCTGGTTAATGTCAGTGAGCAGTTTCGTTAATGTCAGTGAGCAGTCTCATTAATGTCAGTGAGCAGTCTCGTTAACGTCAGCGAGCAGTCTGGTTAATGTCAGTGAGCAGACTCGTTAATGTCAGCGAGCAGTTTCGTTAATGTCAGTGAGCAGTCTCATTAATGTCAGTGAGCAGTCTCGTTAACGTCAGCGAGCAGTCTGGTTAATGTCAGTGAGCAGTCTCGTTAATGTCAGTGAGCAGTCTCGTTAACGTCAGTGAGCAGTCTGGTTAATGTCAGTGAGCAGTCTCGTTAACGTCAGTGAGCAGTCTGGTTAATGTCAGTGAGCAGTCTCGTTAATGTCAGTGAGCAGTCTCGTTAACGTCAGTGAGCAGTCTGGTTAATGTCAGTGAGCAGTCTCGTTAACGTCAGTGAGCAGTCTGGTTAATGTCAGTGAGCAGTCTCGTTAATGTCAGTGAGCAGTCTCGTTAACGTCAGTGAGCAGTCTGGTTAATGTCAGTGAGCAGTCTCGTTAACGTCAGTGAGCAGTCTGGTTAATGTCAGTGAGCAGTCTCTTTAATGTCAGTGAGCAGTCTGGTTAATGTCAGTGGGCAGTCTCGTAATGTCAGTGAGCCGTCTCGTTAATGTCAGTGAGCCGTCTGGTTACTGTCAGTGAGCAGACTCGTTAACGTCAGTGAGCAGTCTCGTTAACGTTAGTGAGCAGTCTCGTTAATGTCAGTGAGCCGTATCGTTAATGTCAGTGAGCAGTCTGGTTAATGTCAGTGAACAGTCTCGTTAATGTCAGTGAGCAGTCGGGTTAACATCAGCGAGCAGTCTCGTTAACGTCAGCGAGCAGTCTTGTTAACATCAGTGAGCAGTCTCGTTAGCGTCAGTGAGCAGTCTCGTTATTGTCAGTGAGCAGTCTCGTTAACGTCAGTGAGCAGTCTGGTTAATGTCAGTGAGCAGTCTCTTTAATGTCAGTGAGCATTCTGGTTAATGTCAGTTAGCAGTCTGGTTAATGTCAGTGAGCAGTCTCGTTAATTTCAGTGAGCAGTCGGGTTAACGTCAGCGAGCAGTGTCATTAATGTCAGCGAGCAGACTCGTTATTGTCAGTGAGCAGACTCGTTATCATCAGCGAGCAGACTCGTTAATGTCATTATGCAGTCTCGTTAATGTCAGCGAGCAGTCTCGTTATCCTCAGCGAGTAGACTCGTTAATGTCAGTGAGCAGTCTGGTTAATGTCAGTGAGCAGTCTCGTTAATGTCAGTGAGCCGTCTGGTTAACGCCAGCGAGCAGTCTCATTAATGTCAGTGAGCAGTCTCGTTACTGTCAGTGAGCAATCTCGATAATGTCAGTGAGCAGTCTCATTATTGTCAGCGAGCAGACTCATTACTGTCAGTGAGCAGTCTCGTTAACGTCAGTGAGCAGTCCAATTATTGTCAGCGAGCAGACTCATTAATGTCAGTGAGCAGTCTCGTTAACGTAAGTGAGCAGTCGAGTTAATGTCAGTGAGCAGTCTCGTTATTGTCAGTGAGCAGTTTCGTTATTGTCAGTGAGCAGTCTCGTTAACGTCAGCGAGCAGACTCGTTAATGTCAGTGAGCAGTCTCGTTAACGTCAGCGAGCAGACTCGTTAATGTCAGTGAGCATTCTCGTTAACGTCAGCGAGCAGACTCGTTAATGTCAGTGAGCAGTCTCGTTAACGTCAGCGAGCAGACTCGTTAATGTCAGCGAGCAGTCTCGTTAATGTCAGCGAGCAGACTCGTTAATGTCAGTGAGCAGACTCGTTAATGTCAGCGAGCAGTCTCGTTATTGTCAGCGAGCAGTCTCGTTAATGTCAGCGAGCAGTCTGGTTAATGTCAGTGAGCAGACTCGTTAATGTCAGCGAGCAGTCGGGTTAATGTCAGCGAGCAGTCTCGTTAACGTCAGCGAGCAGTCTCGTTAATGTCAGTGAGCAGTCTCGTTGTTGTCAGTGAGCAGTCTGGTTAACGTCAGTGAGCAGTCTGGTTAACGTCAGCGCGCAGTCTCGTTAATGTCAGTGAGCAGTCTCGTTAATGTCAGTGAGCAGTCTCGTTATTGTCATTGAGCAGTCTCGTTATTGTCAGTGAGCAGTCTGGTTAATGTCAGTGAGCAGTCTCGATAATGTCACCGAGCAGTCTCGTTAATGTCAGTGAGCAGTCTGGTTAATGTCAGTGAGCAGTCTCGATAATGTCACCAAGCAGTCTCGTTAACGTCAGTGAGCAGTCTGGTTAATGTCAGTGAGCAGTCTCGTTATTGTCAGTGAGCAGTCTCTTTAAAGTCAGCGAGCAGTCGGGTTAATGTCAGCGAGCAGACTCGTTAATGTCAGTGAGCAATCTCGTTATCGTCAGTGAGCAGTCTCGTTAATGTCAGTGAGCAGTCTCGTTATCGTCAGTGAGCAGTCTGGTTAATGTCAGTGAGCAGTCTGGTTAATGTCAGTGAGCAGTCTCGTTAATGTCAGTGAGCAGTTTCGTTAATGTCAGCGAGCAGGCTCGTTAATGTCAGTGAGCTTTCTCTTTATTGTCAGTGAGCAGACTTGTTAATGTCAGTGAGCAGTCTGGTTAATGTCAGTGAGCAGTCTCGATAACGTCAGTGAGCAGTCTCGTTATTGTCAGTGACGAGTCTCCTTAACGTCATCGAGCAGTCTCGATAATGTCAGCGAGCAGTCTCGTTAAAGTCAGTGAGCAGTCTCGTTAACCTCAGTGAGCAGTCTCGTTAATGTCAGCGAGCAGTCTCGTTAATGTCAGCGAGCAGACTCGTTAATTTCAGCGAGCAGTCTCGTTATCGTCAGTGAGCAGTCTCGTTAATGTCAGTGAGCAGTTTCGTTAACGTCAGTGAGCATTCTGGTTAATGTCAGTGAGCAGTCTCGTTAATGTCAGTGAGCAGTCTTGTTAACGTCAGTGAGCAGTCTCGTTAATGTTAGTGAGCAGTCTCGTTAATGTCAGCGAGCAGTCTCGTTAACGTCAGTGAGCAGTCTCTTTAACGTCAGCGAGCAGTCTCGTTAACGTCAGCGAGCAGTCTCGTTAATGTCAGTGAGCAGTCTCGTTAATATCAGTGTAGCGATCCAGTTAACGTCAGTGAGCAGTCTCATTAACGTCATCGAGCAGTCTCGTTAACGTCAGTGAGCAGTCTCGTTAATATCAGTGAGCCATCTCTTTAATATCAGTGAGCAGTCGGGTTAATGTCAGTGAGCAGTCTCATTATTGTCAGCGAGCAGACTCATTAATGTCAGCGAGCAGTCTCGTTAACGTTAGTGAGCAGTCTCGTTAATGTCAGCGAGCAGTCGGGTTAATGTCAGTGAGCAGTCGAGTTAATGTCAGTGAGCAGTCGGGTTAATGTCAGCGAGCAGACTCGTTAATGTCAGTGAGCAGTCTCGTTAATGTTCGTGAGCAGTCGGGTTAATGTCAGTGAGCAGTCTCGTTAATGTTCGTGAGCAGTCGGGTTAATGTCAGTGAGCAGTCTCGTTAACGTCAGCGAGCAGTCTGGTTAATGTCAGCGAGCAGACTCGTTAATGTCAGTGAGCAGTCTCGTTAATGTCAGTAAGCAGTCTCGTTAATGTCAGTGAGCAGTCTCGTTAATGTCAGTGAGCAGTCTCGTTAATGTCAGTGAGCAGTCTCGTTAATGTCAGCGAGCAGTCTGGTTAATTTCAGTGCGCAGTCTCGTTAATGTCAGCGAGCAGTCTCGTTAATGTCAGAGAGCAGTCGGGTTAATGTCAGAGAGTTTTCTGGTTAATGTCAGCGAGCAGTCTCGTAATTGTCAGCGAGCAGTCTCATTATTGTCAGTGAGCAGTCTCGTTAACGTCAGCGAGCAGTCTCTTTAATGTCAGCGAGCAGACTCGTTAACGTCAGCGAGCAGTCTCGATAATGTCAGCGAGCAGTCTCGATAATGTCAGTGAGCAGTCTCTTTAACGTCAGTGAGCAGACTCGTTAACGTCAGCGAGCAGTCTCGATAATGTCAGCGAGCAGTCTCGTTAACGTCAGTGAGCAGTCTCGATAACGTCAGCGAGCAGTCTGGTTAATGTCAGTGAGCAGACTCGTTAATGTCAGCGAGCAGTTTCGGTAATGTCAGTGAGCAGTCTTGTTAACGTCAGTGAGCAGACTCGTTAATGTCAGTGAGCAGTCTCGTTATTGCCAGTGAACATTCTGGTTAATGTCAGTGAGCAGTCTCGTTAACGTCAGCGAGCAGTCTGGTTAATGTCAGTGAGCAGACTCGTTAATGTCAGCGAGCAGTTTCGTTAATGTCAGTGAGCAGTCTCATTAATGTCAGTGAGCAGTCTCGTTAACGTCAGCGAGCAGTCTGGTTAATGTCAGTGAGCAGTCTCGTTAATGTCAGTGAGCAGTCTCGTTAATGTCAGTGAGCAGTCTCGTTAACGTCAGTGAGCAGTCTGGTTAATGTCAGTGAGCAGTCTCGTTAACGTCAGTGAGCAGTCTGGTTAATGTCAGTGAGCAGTCTCGTTAATGTCAGTGAGCAGTCTCGTTAACGTCAGTGAGCAGTCTGGTTAATGTCAGTGAGCAGTCTCGTTAACGTCAGTGAGCAGTCTGGTTAATGTCAGTGAGCAGTCTCTTTAATGTCAGTGAGCAGTCTGGTTAATGTCAGTGGGCAGTCTCGTAATGTCAGTGAGCCGTCTCGTTAATGTCAGTGAGCCGTCTGGTTACTGTCAGTGAGCAGACTCGTTAACGTCAGTGAGCAGTCTCGTTAACGTTAGTGAGCAGTCTCGTTAATGTCAGTGAGCCGTATCGTTAATGTCAGTGAGCAGTCTGGTTAATGTCAGTGAACAGTCTCGTTAATGTCAGTGAGCAGTCGGGTTAACATCAGCGAGCAGTCTCGTTAACGTCAGCGAGCAGTCTTGTTAACATCAGTGAGCAGTCTCGTTAGCGTCAGTGAGCAGTCTCGTTATTGTCAGTGAGCAGTCTCGTTAACGTCAGTGAGCAGTCTGGTTAATGTCAGTGAGCAGTCTCTTTAATGTCAGTGAGCATTCTGGTTAATGTCAGTTAGCAGTCTGGTTAATGTCAGTGAGCAGTCTCGTTAATTTCAGTGAGCAGTCGGGTTAACGTCAGCGAGCAGTGTCATTAATGTCAGCGAGCAGACTCGTTATTGTCAGTGAGCAGACTCGTTATCATCAGCGAGCAGACTCGTTAATGTCAGTGTGCAGTCTCGTTAATGTCAGTGAGCAGTCTCGTTATCCTCAGCGAGTAGACTCGTTAATGTCAGTGAGCAGTCTGGTTAATGTCAGTGAGCAGTCTCGTTAATGTCAGTGAGCCGTCTGGTTAACGCCAGCGAGCAGTCTCATTAATGTCAGTGAGCAGTCTCGTTACTGTCAGTGAGCAATCTCGATAATGTCAGTGAGCAGTCTCATTATTGTCAGCGAGCAGACTCATTACTGTCAGTGAGCAGTCTCGTTAACGTCAGTGAGCAGTCCAATTATTGTCAGCGAGCAGACTCATTAATGTCAGTGAGCAGTCTCGTTAACGTAAGTGAGCAGTCGAGTTAATGTCAGTGAGCAGTCTCGTTATTGTCAGTGAGCAGTTTCGTTATTGTCAGTGAGCAGTCTCGTTAACGTCAGCGAGCAGACTCGTTAATGTCAGTGAGCAGTCTCGTTAACGTCAGCGAGCAGACTCGTTAATGTCAGTGAGCAGTCTCGTTAACGTCAGCGAGCAGACTCGTTAATGTCAGTGAGCAGTCTCGTTAACGTCAGCGAGCAGACTCGTTAATGTCAGCGAGCAGTCTCGTTAATGTCAGCGAGCAGACTCGTTAATGTCAGTGAGCAGACTCGTTAATGTCAGCGAGCAGTCTCGTTATTGTCAGCGAGCAGTCTCGTTAATGTCAGCGAGCAGTCTGGTTAATGTCAGTGAGCAGACTCGTTAATGTCAGCGAGCAGTCGGGTTAATGTCAGCGAGCAGTCTCGTTAACGTCAGCGAGCAGTCTCGTTAATGTCAGTGAGCAGTCTCGTTAATGTCAGTGAGCAGACTCGTTAATGTCAGTGAGCAGTCTCGTTATTGTCAGCGAGCAGACTCGTTAATGTCAGCGAGCAGTCGGGTTAATGTCAGCGAGCAGTCTCGTTAATGTCAGTGAGCAGTCTCGTTAATGTCAGTGAGCCGTCTCGTTAATGTCAGTGAGCAGTCTGGTTAATGTCAGTGAGCAGTCTCGTTAATGTCAGTGAGCAGTCTCGTTATTGTCAGCGAGCAGTCTCTTTGATGTCAGCGAGCAGTCTCGTTAACGTCAGCGAGCAGTCTCGTTAATGTCAGTGAGCAGTCTCGTTAATGTCAGTGAGCAGTTTCGTTATTGTCAGCGAGCAGTCTCTTTAACGTCAGCGAGCAGTCTCGTTAATGTCAGTGAGCCGTCCGGTTAATGTCAGCGAGCAGTCTCCTTATTGTCTGTGAGCTGTGTCGTTAATGTCAGTGAGCACTCTCGTTAATGTCAGTGAGCAGTCTCGTTATCGTCAGCGCGCAGTCTGGTTAATGTCAGTGAGCAGTCTGGTTAATGTCAGTGAGCAGTCTGGTTAATGTAAGTGAGCTGTCTCGTTAATGTCAGTGAGCAGTCTGGTTAATGTAAGTGAGCTGTCTCGTTAATGTCAGTGAGCAGTCTGGTTAATGTCAGTGAGCAGTCTGGTTAATGTCAGTGAGCAGTCTCGTTGTTGTCAGTGAGCAGTCTGGTTAACGTCAGTGAGCAGTCTGGTTAACGTCAGCGCGCAGTCTCGTTAATGTCAGTGAGCAGTCTCGTTAATGTCAGTGAGCAGTCTCGTTATTGTCATTGAGCAGTCTCGTTATTGTCAGTGAGCAGTCTGGTTAATGTCAGTGAGCAGTCTCGATAATGTCACCGAGCAGTCTCGTTAATGTCAGTGAGCAGTCTGGTTAATGTCAGTGAGCAGTCTCGATAATGTCACCAAGCAGTCTCGTTAACGTCAGTGAGCAGTCTGGTTAATGTCAGTGAGCAGTCTCGTTATTGTCAGTGAGCAGTCTCTTTAAAGTCAGCGAGCAGTCGGGTTAATGTCAGCGAGCAGACTCGTTAATGTCAGTGAGCAGTCTCGTTAATGTCAGTGAGCAGTCTCGTTATCGTCAGTGAGCAGTCTGGTTAATGTCAGTGAGCAGTCTGGTTAATGTCAGTGAGCAGTCTGGTTAATGTCAGTGAGCAGTTTCGTTAATGTCAGCGAGCAGTCTCGTTAATGTCAGTGAGCTTTCTCTTTATTGTCAGTGAGCAGACTTATTAATGTCAGTGAGCAGTCTGGTTAATGTCAGTGAGCAGTCTCGATAACGTCAGTGAGCAGTCTCGTTATTGTCAGTGATGAGTCTCCTTAACGTCATCGAGCAGTCTCGATAATGTCAGCGAGCAGTCTCGTTAATGTCAGCGAGCAGTCTCGTTAATGTCAGCGAGCAGACTCGTTAATTTCAGCGAGCAGTCTCGTTATCGTCAGTGAGCAGTCTCGTTAATGTCAGTGAGCAGTCTCGTTAATGTCAGTGAGCAGTCTTGTTAACGTCAGTGAGCAGTCTCGTTAATGTTAGTGAGCAGTCTCGTTAATGTCAGCGAGCAGTCTCGTTAACGTCAGTGAGCAGTCTCTTTAACGTCAGCGAGCAGTCTCGTTAACGTCAGCGAGCAGTCTCGTTAATGTCAGTGAGCAGTCTCGTTAATATCAGTGTAGCGATCCAGTTAACGTCAGTGAGCAGTCTCATTAACGTCAGTGAGCAATCTCGTTAACGTCAGTGAGCAGTCTCGTTAATATCAGTGAGCCATCTCTTTAATATCAGTGAGCAGTCGGGTTAATGTCAGTGAGCAGTCTCATTATTGTCAGCGAGCAGACTCATTAATGTCAGCGAGCAGTCTCGTTAACGTTAGTGAGCAGTCTCGTTAATGTCAGCGAGCAGTCGGGTTAATGTCAGTGAGCAGTCGAGTTAATGTCAGTGAGCAGTCTCGTTATTGTCAGTGAGCAGTCTCGTTAATGTTCGTGAGCAGTCGGGTTAATGTCAGCGAGCAGACTCGTTAATGTCAGTGAGCAATCTCGTTAATGTTCGTGAGCAGTCGGGTTAATGTCAGTGAGCAGTCTCGTTAACGTCAGCGAGCAGTCTGGTTAATGTCAGCGAGCAGACTCGTTAATGTCAGTGAGCAGTCGGGTTAATATCAGTGAGCAGTCTCGTTAATGTCAGTAAGCAGTCTCGTTAATGTCAGTGAGCAGTCTCGTTATTGTCAGTGAGCAGTCTCGTTAATGTCAGTGAGCAGTCTGGTTAATGTCAGTGAGCAGTCTCGTTAAAGTCAGTGAGCAGTCTCGTTAATGTCAGCGAGCAGTCTGGTTAATTTCAGTGCGCAGTCTCGTTAATGTCAGCGAGCAGTCTCGTTAATGTCAGAGAGCAGTCGGGTTAATGTCAGAGAGTTTTCTGGTTAATGTCAGCGAGCAGTCTCGTTATTGTCAGCGAGCAGTCTCATTATTGTCAGTGAGCAGTCTCGTTAACGTCAGCGAGCAGTCTCTTTAATGTCAGCGAGCAGACTCGTTAACGTCAGCGAGCAGTCTCGATAATGTCAGCGAGCAGTCTCGATAATGTCAGTGAGCAGTCTCTTTAACGTCAGTGAGCAGACTCGTTAACGTCAGCGAGCAGGCTCGATAATGTCAGCGAGCAGTCTCGTTAACGTCAGTGAGCAGTCTCGATAACGTCAGCGAGCAGTCTGGTTAATGTCAGTGAGCAGACTCGTTAATGTCAGCGAGCAGTTTCGGTAATGTCAGTGAGCAGTCTTGTTAACGTCAGTGAGCAGACTCGTTAATGTCAGTGAGCAGTCTCGTTATTGCCAGTGAACATTCTGGTTAATGTCAGTGAGCAGTTTCGTTAATGTCAGTGAGCAGTCTCATTAATGTCAGTGAGCAGTCTCGTTAACGTCAGCGAGCAGTCTGGTTAATGTCAGTGAGCAGTCTGGTTAATGTCAGTGAGCAGTCTGGTTAATGTCAGTGAGCAGACTCGTTAATGTCAGCGAGCAGTTTCGTTAATGTCAGTGAGCAGTCTCATTAATGTCAGTGAGCAGTCTCGTTAACGTCAGTGAGCAGTCTGGTTAATGTCAGTGAGCAGTCTCGTTAATGTCAGTGAGCAGTCTCGTTAACGTCAGTGAGCAGTCTGGTTAATGTCAGTGAGCAGTCTCGTTAATGTCAGTGAGCAGTCTCGTTAACGTCAGTGAGCAGTCTGGTTAATGTCAGTGAGCAGTCTCGTTAACGTCAGTGAGCAGTCTGGTTAATGTCAGTGAGCAGTCTCGTTAATGTCAGTGAGCAGTCTCGTTAACGTCAGTGAGCAGTCTGGTTAATGTCAGTGAGCAGTCTCGTTAACGTCAGTGAGCAGTCTGGTTAATGTCAGTGAGCAGTCTCTTTAATGTCAGTGAGCAGTCTGGTTAACGTCAGTGAGCAGTCTCGTAATGTCAGTGAGCAGTCTGGTTAATGTCAGTGAGCAGTCTCGTAATGTCAGTGAGCAGTCTGGTTAATGTCAGTGAGCAGTCTCTTTAATGTCAGTGAGCAGTCTCTTTAATGTCAGTGAGCAGTCTGGTTAATGTCAGTGAGCAGTCTCGTTAACGTCAGTGAGCAGTCTGGTTAATGTCAGTGGGCAGTCTCGTAATGTCAGTGAGCCGTCTCGTTAATGTCAGTGAGCAGTCTGGTTAATGTCAGTGAGCAGTCTCGTTAACGTCAGTGAGCAGTCTGGTTAATGTCAGTGGGCAGTCTCGTAATGTCAGTGAGCCGTCTCGTTAATGTCAGTGAGCCGTCTGGTTACTGTCAGTGAGCAGACTCGTTAACGTCAGTGAGCAGTCTCGTTAACGTTAGTGAGCAGTCTCGTTAATGTCAGTGAGCCGTCTCGTTAATGTCAGTGAGCAGTCTGGTTAATGTCAGTGAACAGTCTCGTTAATGTCAGTGAGCAGTCGGGTTAACATCAGCGAGCAGTCTCGTTAACGTCAGCGAGCAGTCTTGTTAACATCAGTGAGCATTCTCGTTAGCGTCAGTGAGCAGTCTCGTTATTGTCAGTGAGCAGTCTCGTTAACGTCAGTGAGCAGTCTGGTTAATGTCAGTGAGCAGTCTCTTTAATGTCAGTGAGCATTCTGGTTAATGTCAGTGAGCAGTCTGGTTAATGTCAGTGAGCAGTCTCGTTAATTTCAGTGAGCAGTCGGGTTAACGTCAGCGAGCAGTGTCATTAATGTCCGCGAGCAGACTCGTTATTGTCAGTGAGCAGACTCGTTATCATCAGCGAGCAGACTCGTTAATGTCATTATGCAGTCTCGTTAATGTCAGCGAGCAGTCTCGTTATCCTCAGCGAGTAGACTCGTTAATGTCAGTGAGCAGTCTGGTTAATGTCAGTGAGCAGTCTCGTTAATGTCAGTGAGCCGTCTGGTTAACGCCAGCGAGCAGTCTCGTTAATGTCAGTGAGCAGTCTCGTTTACGTCCGTGAGCAGTCTCATTAATGTCAGTGAGCAGTCTCGTTACTGTCAGTGAGCAATCTCGATAATGTCAGTGAGCAGTCTCATTATTGTCAGCGAGCAGACTCATTACTGTCAGTGAGCAGTCTCGTTAACGTCAGTGAGCAGTCCAATTATTGTCAGCGAGCAGACTCATTAATGTCAGTGAGCAGTCTCGTTAACGTCAGTGAGCAGTCGAGTTAATGTCAGTGAGCAGTCTCGTTATTGTCAGTGAGCAGTCTCGTTATTGTCAGTGAGCAGTTTCGTTATTGTCAGTGAGCAGTCTCGTTAACGTCAGCGAGCAGACTCGTTAATGTCAGCGAGCAGTCTCGTTAACGTCAGCGAGCAGACTCGTTAATGTCAGTGAGCAGACTCGTTAATGTCAGCGAGCAGTCTCGTTATTGTCAGCGAGCAGTCTCGTTAATGTCAGCGAGCAGTCTGGTTAATGTCAGTGAGCAGACTCGTTAATGTCAGCGAGCAGTCGGGTTAATGTCAGCGAGCAGTCTCGTTAACGTCAGCGAGCAGTCTCGTTAATGTCAGTGAGCAGTCTCGTTAATGTCAGTGAGCAGTCTCTTTAATGTCAGTGAGCAGTCTGGTTAATGTCAGTGAGCAGTCTCGTTAACGTCAGTGAGCAGTCTGGTTAATGTCAGTGAGCAGTCTCGTTAATGTCAGTGAGCAGTCTCGTTAACGTCAGTGAGCAGTCTGGTTAATGTCAGTGAGCAGTCTCGTTAACGTCAGTGAGCAGTCTGGTTAATGTCAGTGAGCAGTCTCGTTAATGTCAGTGAGCAGTCTCGTTAACGTCAGTGAGCAGTCTGGTTAATGTCAGTGAGCAGTCTCGTTAACGTCAGTGAGCAGTCTGGTTAATGTCAGTGAGCAGTCTCTTTAATGTCAGTGAGCAGTCTGGTTAACGTCAGTGAGCAGTCTGGTTAATGTCAGTGAGCAGTCTCTTTAATGTCAGTGAGCAGTCTGGTTAATGTCAGTGAGCAGTCTCGTTAACGTCAGTGAGCAGTCTGGTTAATGTCAGTGAGCAGTCTCTTTAATGTCAGTGAGCAGTCTGGTTAATGTCAGTGAGCAGTCTCGTTAACGTCAGTGAGCAGTCTGGTTAATGTCAGTGAGCAGTCTCGTTAACGTCAGTGAGCAGTCTGGTTAATGTCAGTGGGCAGTCTCGTAATGTCAGTGAGCCGTCTCGTTAATGTCAGTGAGCCGTCTGGTTACTGTCAGTGAGCAGACTCGTTAACGTCAGTGAGCAGTCTCGTTAACGTTAGTGAGCAGTCTCGTTAATGTCAGTGAGCCGTCTCGTTAATGTCAGTGAGCAGTCTGGTTAATGTCAGTGAACAGTCTCGTTAATGTCAGTGAGCAGTCGGGTTAACATCAGCGAGCAGTCTCGTTAACGTCAGCGAGCAGTCTTGTTAACATCAGTGAGCATTCTCGTTAGCGTCAGTGAGCAGTCTCGTTATTGTCAGTGAGCAGTCTCGTTAACGTCAGTGAGCAGTCTGGTTAATGTCAGTGAGCAGTCTCTTTAATGTCAGTGAGCATTCTGGTTAATGTCAGTGAGCAGTCTCGTTAATTTCAGTGAGCAGTCGGGTTAACGTCAGCGAGCAGTGTCATTAATGTCCGCGAGCAGACTCGTTATTGTCAGTGAGCAGACTCGTTATCATCAGCGAGCAGACTCGTTAATGTCATTATGCAGTCTCGTTAATGTCAGCGAGCAGTCTCGTTATCCTCAGCGAGTAGACTCGTTAATGTCAGTGAGCAGTCTGGTTAATGTCAGTGAGCAGTCTCGTTAATGTCAGTGAGCCGTCTGGTTAACGCCAGCGAGCAGTCTCGTTAATGTCAGTGAGCAGTCTCGTTTACGTCCGTGAGCAGTCTCATTAATGTCAGTGAGCAGTCTCGTTACTGTCAGTGAGCAATCTCGATAATGTCAGTGAGCAGTCCAATTATTGTCAGCGAGCAGACTCATTAATGTCAGTGAGCAGTCTCGTTAACGTCAGTGAGCAGTCGAGTTAATGTCAGTGAGCAGTCTCGTTATTGTCAGTGAGCAGTCTCGTTATTGTCAGTGAGCAGTTTCGTTATTGTCAGTGAGCAGTCTCGTTAACGTCAGCGAGCAGACTCGTTAATGTCAGCGAGCAGTCTCGTTAACGTCAGCGAGCAGACTCGTTAATGTCAGTGAGCAGACTCGTTAATGTCAGCGAGCAGTCTCGTTATTGTCAGCGAGCAGTCTCGTTTATGTCAGCGAGCAGTCTGGTTAATGTCAGTGAGCAGACTCGTTAATGTCAGCGAGCAGTCGGGTTAATGTCAGCGAGCAGTCTCGTTAACGTCAGCGAGCAGTCTCGTTAATGTCAGTGAGCAGTCTCGTTAATGTCAGTGAGCAGACTCGTTAATGTCAGTGAGCAGTCTCGTTATTGTCAGCGAGCAGACTCGTTAATGTCAGCGAGCAGTCGGGTTAATGTCAGCGAGCAGTCTCGTTAATGTCAGTGAGCAGTCTCGTTAATGTCAGTGAGCCGTCTCGTTAATGTCAGTGAGCAGTCTGGTTAATGTCAGTGAGCAGACTCGTTAACGTCAGTGAGCAGTCTCGTTAACGTCAGTGAGCAGTCTCGTTATTGTCAGTGAGCAGTCTCGTTATTGTCAGTGAGCAGTTTCGTTATTGTCAGTGAGCAGTCTCGTTAACGTCAGCGAGCAGACTCGTTAATGTCAGCGAGCAGTCTCGTTAACGTCAGCGAGCAGACTCGTTAATGTCAGTGAGCAGACTCGTTAATGTCAGCGAGCAGTCTCGTTATTGTCAGCGAGCAGTCTCGTTTATGTCAGCGAGCAGTCTGGTTAATGTCAGTGAGCAGACTCGTTAATGTCAGCGAGCAGTCGGGTTAATGTCAGCGAGCAGTCTCGTTAACGTCAGCGAGCAGTCTCGTTAATGTCAGTGAGCAGTCTCGTTAATGTCAGTGAGCAGACTCGTTAATGTCAGTGAGCAGTCTCGTTATTGTCAGCGAGCAGACTCGTTAATGTCAGCGAGCAGTCGGGTTAATGTCAGCGAGCAGTCTCGTTAATGTCAGTGAGCAGTCTCGTTAATGTCAGTGAGCCGTCTCGTTAATGTCAGTGAGCAGTCTGGTTAATGTCAGTGAGCAGATTCGTTAACGTCAGTGAGCAGTCTCGTTAACGTTAGTGAGCAGTCTGGTTAATGTCAGTGAGCAGTCTCGTTAACGTCAGTGAGCAGTCTCGTTAGCGTCAGTGAGCAGTCTCGTCATGGTAAGTGAGCAGTCTCGTTAACGTCAGTGAGCAGTCTGGTTAATGTCAGTGAGCAGTCTCGTTAATTTCAGTGAGCAGTCGGGTTAACGTCAGCGAGCAGTGTCATTAATGTCAGCGAGCAGACTCGTTATTGTCAGTGAGCAGACTCGTTATCATCAGCGAGCAGGCTCGTTAATGTCATTATGCAGTCTCGTTAATGTCAGCGAGCAGTCTCGTTATCCTCAGCGAGTAGCCTCGTTAATGTCAGTGAGCAGTCTGGTTAATGTCAGTGAGCAGTCTCATTAATGTCAGTGAGCCGTCTGGTTAACGCCAGCGAGCAGTCTCGTTAATGTCAGTGAGCCGTCTGGTTAACGCCAGCGAGCAGTCTCGTTAATGTCAGTGAGCAGTCTCGTTTACGTCCGTGAGCAGTCTCATTAATGTCAGTGAGCAGTCTCGTTACTGTCAGTGAGCAGGCTCGATAATGTCAGTGAGCAGTCTCATTATTGTCAGCGAGCAGTCGCATTACTGTCAGTGAGCAGTCTCGTTAACGTCAGTGAGCAGTCTCATTATTGTCAGCGAACAGACTCATTAATGTCAGCGAGCAGTCTCGTTAACGTCAGTGAGCAGTCTCGTTAACGTCAGTGAGCAGTCGGGTTAATGTCAGTGAGCAGTCGAGTTAATGTCAGTGAGCAGTCTCGTTATTGTCAGTGAGCAGTTTCGTTATTGTCAGTGAGCAGTCTCGTTAATGTCAGCGAGCAGACTCGTTAATGTCAGCGAGCAGTCTCGTTAACGTCAGCGAGCAGACTCGTTAATGTCAGCGAGCAGTCTCGTTAATGTCAGCGAGCAGACTCGTTAATGTCAGTGAGCAGACTCGTTAATGTCAGGGAGCAGTCTCGTTAATGTCAGTGAGCAGTCTCGTTATTGTCAGCGAGCAGTCTCGTTAATGTCAGCGAGCAGTCTCGTTAACGTCAGCGAGCAGACTCGTTAATGTCAGCGAGCAGACTCGTTAATTTCAGCGAGCAGTCGGGTTAATGTCAGCGAGCAGTCTCGTTAATGTCGGCGAGCAGACTCGTTAATGTCAGCGAGCAGTCGGGTTAATGTCAGCGAGCAGTCTCGTTAATGTCGGCGAGCAGACTCGTTAATGTCAGTGAGCAGTCTCGTTAATGTCAGTGAGCAGTCTCGTTAATGTCGGCGAGCAGACTCGTTAATGTCAGTGAGCAGTCTGGTTAATGTCAGTGAGCAGTCTGGTTAATGTCGGCGAGCAGACTCGTTAATGTCAGTGAGCAGTCTCGTTAATGTTAGTGAGCAGTCTAGTTAATGTCAGTGAGCAGTCTCGTTAATGTCATTGAGCAGTCTGGTTAATGTCAGTGAGCAGTCTGGTTAATGTCAGTGAGCAGTCTCGTTAATGTCAGTGAGCAGTCTGGTTAATGTCAGTGAGCAGTCTCGTTAATGTCGGCGAGCAGTCTGGTTAATGTCAGTGAGCAGTCTGGTTAATGTCAGTGAGCAGTCTCGTTAATGTCGGCGAGCAGACTCGTTAATGTCAGCGAGCAGTCTGGTTAATGTCAGTGAGCAGACTCGTTAATGTCAGCGAGCAGTCGGGTTAATGTCAGCGAGCAGTCTCGTTAACGTCAGCGAGCAGTCTCGTTAATGTCAGTGAGCAGTCTCGTTAATGTCAGTGAGCAGACTCGTTAATGTCAGTGAGCAGTCTCGTTATTGTCAGCGAGCAGACTCGTTAATGTCAGCGAGCAGTCGGGTTAATGTCAGCGAGCAGTCTCGTTAATGTCAGTGAGCAGTCTCGTTAATGTCAGTGAGCCGTCTCGTTAATGTCAGTGAGCAGTCTGGTTAATGTCAGTGAGCAGACTCGTTAACGTCAGTGAGCAGTCTCGTTAACGTCAGTGAGCAGTCTCGTTATTGTCAGTGAGCAGTCTCGTTATTGTCAGTGAGCAGTTTCGTTATTGTCAGTGAGCAGTCTCGTTAACGTCAGCGAGCAGACTCGTTAATGTCAGCGAGCAGTCTCGTTAACGTCAGCGAGCAGACTCGTTAATGTCAGTGAGCAGACTCGTTAATGTCAGCGAGCAGTCTCGTTATTGTCAGCGAGCAGTCTCGTTTATGTCAGCGAGCAGTCTGGTTAATGTCAGTGAGCAGACTCGTTAATGTCAGCGAGCAGTCGGGTTAATGTCAGCGAGCAGTCTCGTTAACGTCAGCGAGCAGTCTCGTTAATGTCAGTGAGCAGTCTCGTTAATGTCAGTGAGCAGACTCGTTAATGTCAGTGAGCAGTCTCGTTATTGTCAGCGAGCAGACTCGTTAATGTCAGCGAGCAGTCGGGTTAATGTCAGCGAGCAGTCTCGTTAATGTCAGTGAGC
The DNA here is from genome assembly GCF_017639515.1 of Carcharodon carcharias. Taxonomy (NCBI): domain Eukaryota; kingdom Metazoa; phylum Chordata; class Chondrichthyes; order Lamniformes; family Lamnidae; genus Carcharodon; species Carcharodon carcharias. The sequence goes on along the minus strand of NC_054473.1, from coordinate 189,421,710 downwards.
AGTCTCGTTAATGTCAGTGAGCCGTCTCGTTAATGTCAGTGAGCAGTCTGGTTAATGTCAGTGAGCAGATTCGTTAACGTCAGTGAGCAGTCTCGTTAACGTTAGTGAGCAGTCTGGTTAATGTCAGTGAGCAGTCTCGTTAACGTCAGTGAGCAGTCTCGTTAGCGTCAGTGAGCAGTCTCGTCATGGTAAGTGAGCAGTCTCGTTAACGTCAGTGAGCAGTCTGGTTAATGTCAGTGAGCAGTCTCGTTAATTTCAGTGAGCAGTCGGGTTAACGTCAGCGAGCAGTGTCATTAATGTCAGCGAGCAGACTCGTTATTGTCAGTGAGCAGACTCGTTATCATCAGCGAGCAGGCTCGTTAATGTCATTATGCAGTCTCGTTAATGTCAGCGAGCAGTCTCGTTATCCTCAGCGAGTAGCCTCGTTAATGTCAGTGAGCAGTCTGGTTAATGTCAGTGAGCAGTCTCATTAATGTCAGTGAGCCGTCTGGTTAACGCCAGCGAGCAGTCTCGTTAATGTCAGTGAGCCGTCTGGTTAACGCCAGCGAGCAGTCTCGTTAATGTCAGTGAGCAGTCTCGTTTACGTCCGTGAGCAGTCTCATTAATGTCAGTGAGCAGTCTCGTTACTGTCAGTGAGCAGGCTCGATAATGTCAGTGAGCAGTCTCATTATTGTCAGCGAGCAGACTCATTACTGTCAGTGAGCAGTCTCGTTAACGTCAGTGAGCAGTCTCATTATTGTCAGCGAACAGACTCATTAATGTCAGCGAGCAGTCTCGTTAACGTCAGTGAGCAGTCTCGTTAACGTCAGTGAGCAGTCGGGTTAATGTCAGTGAGCAGTCGAGTTAATGTCAGTGAGCAGTCTCGTTATTGTCAGTGAGCAGTTTCGTTATTGTCAGTGAGCAGTCTCGTTAACGTCAGCGAGCAGACTCGTTAATGTCAGCGAGCAGTCTCGTTAACGTCAGCGAGCAGACTCGTTAATGTCAGCGAGCAGTCTCGTTAAAGTCAGCGAGCAGACTCGTTAATGTCAGTGAGCAGACTCGTTAATGTCAGGGAGCAGTCTCGTTAATGTCAGTGAGCAGTCTCGTTATTGTCAGCGAGCAGTCTCGTTAATGTCAGTGAGCAGACTCGTTAACGTCAGTGAGCAGTCTCGTTAACGTTAGTGAGCAGTCTCGTTAATGTCAGCGAGCAGACTCGTTAATGTCAGTGAGCAGACTCGTTAATGTCAGTGAGCAGACTCGTTAATGTCAGGGAGCAGTCTCGTTAATGTCAGTGAGCAGTCTCGTTATTGTCAGCGAGCAGTCTCGTTAATGTCAGCGAGCAGTCTCGTTAACGTCAGCGAGCAGACTCGTTAATGTCAGCGAGCAGACTCGTTAATGTCAGCGAGCAGTCGGGTTAATGTCAGCGAGCAGTCTCGTTAATGTCGGCGAGCAGACTCGTTAATGTCAGCGAGCAGTCGGGTTAATGTCAGCGAGCAGTCTCGTTAATGTCGGCGAGCAGACTCGTTAATGTCAGTGAGCAGTCTCGTTAATGTCAGTGAGCAGTCTCGTTAATGTCGGCGAGCAGACTCGTTAATGTCAGTGAGCAGTCTGGTTAATGTCAGTGAGCAGTCTGGTTAATGTCGGCGAGCAGACTCGTTAATGTCAGTGAGCAGTCTCGTTAATGTTAGTGAGCAGTCTAGTTAATGTCAGTGAGCAGTCTCGTTAATGTCATTGAGCAGTCTGGTTAATGTCAGTGAGCAGTCTGGTTAATGTCAGTGAGCAGTCTCGTTAATGTCAGTGAGCAGTCTGGTTAATGTCAGTGAGCAGTCTCGTTAATGTCGGCGAGCAGTCTGGTTAATGTCAGTGAGCAGTCTGGTTAATGTCAGTGAGCAGTCTCGTTAATGTCGGCGAGCAGACTCGTTAATGTCAGTGAGCAGTCTCGTTAATGTCGGCGAGCAGACTCGTTAATGTCAGTGAGCAGTCTGGTTAATGTCAGTGAGCAGTCTCGTTAATGTCGGCGAGCAGACTCGTTAATGTCAGTGAGCAGTCTGGTTAATGTCAGTGAGCGGTCTCGTTAATGTCAGTGAGCAGTCTGGTTAATGTCAGTGAGCAGTCTGGTTAATGTCAGTGAGCAGTCTCGTTAATGTCGGCGAGCAGACTCGTTAATGTCAGTGAGCAGTCTGGTTAATGTCAGTGAGCAGTCTCGTTAATGTCAGTGAGCAGTCTGGTTAATGTCAGTGAGCAGTCTGGTTAATGTCAGTGAGCAGACTCGTTAATGTCAGTGAGCAGTCTGGTTAATGTCAGTGAGCAGTCTCGTTAATGTCAGTGAGCAGTCTGGTTAATGTCAGCGAGCAGTCTCGTTAATGTCAGTGAGCAGTCTGGTTAATGTCAGTGAGCAGTCTGGTTAATGTCAGCGAGCAGTCTCGTTAATGTCAGTGAGCAGTCTCGTTATTGTCAGCGAGCAGTCTCTTTAACGTCAGCGAGCACTCTCGTTAATGTCAGTGAGCAGTCTGGTTAATGTCAGTGAGCAGTCTGGTTAATGTCAGTGAGCAGTCTGGTTAATGTCAGCGAGCAGTCTCGTTAACGTCAGCGAGCAGTCTCGTTAATGTCAGTGAGCAGTCTCGTTAATGTCAGTGAGCAGTCTCGTTATTGTCAGCGAGCAGTCTCTTTAACGTCAGCGAGCAGTCTCGTTAATGTCAGTGAGCAGTCTGGTTAATGTCAGTGAGCAGTCTGGTTAATGTCAGCGAGCAGTCTGGTTAATGTCAGTGAGCAGTCTCGTTATTGTCAGCGAGCAGTCTCGTTAATGTCAGTGAGCAGTCTGGTTAATGTCAGTGAGCAGTCTGGTTAATGTCAGTGAGCAGTCTGGTTAATGTCAGCGAGCAGTCTCGTTAATGTCAGGGAGCAGTCTCGTTAATGTCAGTGAGCAGTCTCGTTATTGTCAGCGAGCAGTCTCTTTAACGTCAGCGAGCAGTCTCGTTAACGTCAGCGAGCATTCTCGTTAATGTCAGTGAGCAGACTCGTTAATGTCAGTAAGCAGTCCAGTTAACGTCAGTGAGCAGTCTCGTTAACGTCATCGAGCAGTCTCGTTAACGTCATCGAGCAGTCTCGTTAACGTCAGTGAGCAGTCTCGTTAATATCAGTGAGCCATCTCTTTAATATCAGTGAGCAGTCGGGTTAATGTCAGCGAGCAGTCTCATTATTGTCAGCGAGCAGACTCAGTAATGTCAGCGAGAAGTCTCGTTAACGTCAGTGAGCAGTCGGGTTAATGTCAGTGAGCAGTCGAGTTAATGTCAGTGAGCAGTCTCGTTATTGTCAGTGAGCAGTCTCGTTAACGTCAGCGAGCAGTCTCGTTAGTGTCAGTGAGCAGTCTCGTTATTGTCAGTGAGCAGTCTCGTTAACGTCAGCGAGCAGACTCGTTAATGTCAGCGAGCAGACTCGTTAATGTCAGCGAGCAGACTCCTTAATGTCAGTGAGCAGTCTCGTTAACGTCATCGAGCAGTCTCGTTATTGTCAGCGAGCAGTCTCGTTATTGTCAGTGAGCAGTCTCGTTAACATCAGCGAGCAGTCTCGTTAGTGTCAGTGAGCAGTCGAGTTAATGTCAGTGAGCACTCTCGTTATTGTCAGTGAGCAGTCTCGTTATTGTCAGCGAGCAGTCTCGTTAATGTCGGCGAGCAGACTCGTTAATGTCAGTGAGCAGAATCGTTAATGTCAGCGAGCAGTGTCGTTAATGTCAGTGAGCAGAATCGTTAATGTCAGCGAGCAGTCTCGTTAACGTCAGCGAGCAGTCTCGTTAACGTAAGTGAGCTGTCTCGTTAATGTCAGCGAGCATTCTGGTTAATGTCAGTGAGCAGTCTCGTTATTGTCAGCGAGCAGTCTCATTAACGTAAGTGAGCAGTCTCGTTAATGTCAGCGAGCATTCAGGTTAATGTCAGCGAGCAGTCGGGTTAATGTCAGTGAGCAGTCTCGTTAATGTCAGCGAGCAGTCTCGTTAACGTAAGTGAGCAGTCTCGTTAATGTCAGCGAGCAGTCTGGTTAATGTCAGTGAGCAGTCTGGTTAATGTCAGTGAGCAGTTGGGTTAACGTCAGTGAGCAGTCGGGTTAACGTCAGTGAGCAGTCTCGTTAACGTCAGTGAGCAGACTCGTTAACATCAGCGAGCATCTCGTTAACATCAGTGAGCAGTCGGGTTAATGTCAGTCAGCAGTCTCGTTAACGTCAGTGAGCAGTCTCGTTAACGTCAGCGAGCAGCCTGATTAATGTCAGCGAGCAGTCTTGTTATTGTTAGCGAGCAGTCTCGTTATTGTCAGTGAGCAGTCTCGTTAAGTTCAGTGAGCAATCTCGTTAACGTCAGTGAGCAGTCGGGTTAATGTCAGTGAGCAGTCTCGTTAACGTCAGTGAGCAGTCTGGTTAACGTCAGCGAGCAGTCTGGTTATTGTTAGCGAGCAGTCTCGTTATTGTCAGTGAGCAATCTCGTTAAGGTCAGTGAGCAATCTCGTTTACGTCAGCGAGCAGTCTGGTTAATGTCAGCGAGCAGTCTGTTTAATGTCAGCAGCAGTCTGGTTAATGTCAGCGAGCGGTCTCGTTGATGTCAGCAGCAGTCTGGTTAATGTCAGCGAGCGGTCTCGTTAATGTCAGCGAGCTGTCTGGTTAATGTCAGTGAGCAGTCTCGTTAATGTTAACGAGCAGTCTGGTTAATTTCAGTGAGCAGTCTCGTTAATGTCAGCGAGCAGTCTGGTTAATGTCAGTAAGCAGTCTCGATATTGTCAGCGAGCAATCAGGTTAATGTCAGCGAGCAGTCTGGTTAATGTCAGCGAGCAGTCTCGTTATCGTCAGTGAGCAGTCTGGTTAATGTCAGCGAGCAGTCTCGTTAACGTCAGTGAGCAGTCTTGTTAATGTCAGTGATTAGTCTCGTTAACGTCAGTGAGCAGTCTGGTTAATGTCAGTGAGCAGTCTACTTAATGTCATTGAGCAGTCTCGTTAACGTAAGTGAGCAGTCTGGTTAATGTCAGTGAGCAGTCTGGTTAATGTCAGCGAGCAGTCTACTTAATGTCAGTGAGCAGTCTCGTTAACGTAAGTGAGCAGTCTGGTTAATGTCAGTGAGCAGTCTGGTTAACGTAAGTGAGCAGACTACTTAATGGCAGTGAGCAGTCTCGTTAACGTAAGTGAGCAGTCTGGTTAATGTCAGTGAGCAGTCTGGTTAATGTCAGTGAGCAGTCTCGTTATTGTCAGTGAGCAGCCTGGTTAATGTCAGCGAGCAGTCTGGTTAACGTCAGCGAGCAGCCTGGTTAATGTCAGCGAGCAGTCTCGTTAACGTCAGCGAGCAGCCTGGTTAATGTCAGCGAGCAGTCTCGTTAACGTCAGTGAGCAGTCTCGTTAACGTCAGTGAGCAGTCTGGTTAATGTCTATGAGCAGTTTCGTTATTGTCAGTGAGCAGTCTCATTATTGTCAGTGAGCAGTCTCGTTACTGTCAGTGAGCAGTCGGGTTAACATCAGTGAGCCGTCGGGTTAACGTCAGTGAGCAGTCTCGTTAATATCAGTGAGCAGTTTGGTTAACGTCAGTGAGCAGTCTCCTTAAAGTCAGTGAGCAGTCTCGTTAATGTCAGTGAGCAGTGTGGTTAATGTCAGTGAGCAGTCTCGCTAACGTCAGCAAGTAGTCTCGTTAATGTCAGCGAGCAGTCTGGTTAATGTCAGCGGGCAGTCTCGTTAATGTCAGTGAGCTGTCGGGTTAATGTCAGTGAGCAGACTCGTTAACGTCAGTGAGCAGTCTCCTTAATGTCAGTGAGCAGTCTCGTTAACGTCAGTGAGCAGTCTGGTTAATGTCAATGAGCAGTCTGGTTAACGTCAGTGAGCAGTCGGGTTAATGTCAGTGAGCAGTCTCGTTAACGTCAGCGAGCAGTCTCTTTAATGTCAGTGAGCAGTCGGGTTAATGTCAGTGAGCAGTCTCGTTAATGTCAGTGAGCAGTCTGGTTAATGTCAGTGAGCAGTCTCGTTAACGTCAGTGAGCAGTCTGGTTAATGTCAGTGAGCAGTCACGTTAACGTCAGCGAGCAGCCTGGTTAATGTCAGCGAGCAGTCTTGTTATTGTTAGCGAGCAGTCTCGTTATTGTCAGTGTGCAATCTCATTAATGTCAGCGAGCTGTCTGGTTAATGTCAGTGAGCAGTCTGGTTAATGTCAGCGAGCAGTCTGGTTAATGTCAGTAAGCAGTCTCGTTATTGTCAGCGAGCAGTCTGGTTAATGTCAGTGAGCAGTCTCGTTAATGTCAGCGAGCAGTCTGGTTAATGTCAGTAAGCAGTCTCGTTATTGTCAGCGAGCAGTCTCGTTAACGTCAGTGAGCAGTCTGGTTAATGTCAGTGAGCAGTCTCGTTAACGTCAGTGAGCAGTCTGGTTAATGTCAGCGAGCAGTCTGGTTAATGTCAGTAAGCAGTCTCGTTATTGTCAGCGAGCAGTCTCGTTAACGTCAGTGAGCAGTCTGGTTAATGTCAGTGAGCAGTCTGGTTAATGTCAGTAAGCAGTCTCGTTATTGTCAGCGAGCAGTCTCGTTAATGTCAGCGAGCAGTCTGGTTAATGTCAGTGAGCAGTCTCGTTAATGTCAGCGAGCAGTCTGGTTAATGTCAGTAAGCAGTCTCGTTATTGTCAGCGAGCAGTCTCGTTAACGTCAGTGAGCAGTCTGGTTAATGTCAGTGAGCAATCTGGTTAATGTCAGTGAGCAGTCTGGTTAATGTCAGCAAGCAGTCTTGTTAATGTCAGTGAGCAGTCTGGTTCATGTCAGTGAGCAGTCTGGTTAATGTCAGTGAGCAGTCTCGATAATGTCAGTGAGCAGTCTGGTTCATGTCAGTGAGCAGTCTCGTTAATGTCATTGAGCAGTCTCGTTAACGTCAGTGAGCAGTCTGGTTAATGTCAGTGAGCAGTCTACTTAATGTCAGTGAGCAGTCTCGTTAACGTCAGTGAGCAGTCTGGTTAATGTCAGTGATCAGTCTACTTAATGTCAGTGAGCAGTCTCGTTAACGTAAGTGAGCAGTCTGGTTAATGTCAGTGAGCAGTCTGGTTAATGTCAGTGAGCAGTCTACTTAATGTCAGTGAGCAGTCTCGTTAACATAAGTGAGCAGTCTGGTTAATGTCAGTGAGCAGTCTGGTTAACGTAAGTGAGCAGACTAATTAATGTCAGTGAGCAGTCTCGTTAACGTAAGTGAGCAGTCTGGTTAATGTCAGTGAGCAGTCTGGTTAATGTCAGAAAGCAGTCTTGTTAATGTCAGTGAGCAGTCTGGTTAATGTCAGCGAGCAGTCTACGTAATGTCAGTGAGCAGTCTCGTTAACGTCAGTGAGCAGTCTGGTTAATGTCAGTGATCAGTCTACTTAATGTCAGTGAGCAGTCTCGTTAACGTAAGTGAGCAGTCTGGTTAATGTCAGTGAGCAGTCTGGTTAATGTCAGTGAGCAGTCTACTTAATGTCAGTGAGCAGTCTCGTTAACATAAGTGAGCAGTCTGGATAATGTCAGTGAGCAGTCTGGTAACGTAAGTGAGCAGACTCCTTAATGTCAGTGAGCAGTCTCGTTAACGTAAGTGAGCAGTCTGGTTAATGTCAGTGAGCAGTCTGGTTAATGTCAGAAAGCAGTCTTGTTAATGTCAGTGAGCAGTCTGGTTAATGTCAGTGAGCAGTCTACTTAATGTCAGTGAGCAGTCTCGTTAACGTCAGTGAGCAGTCTGGTTAATGTCAGTGATCAGTCTACTTAATGTCAGTGAGCAGTCTCGTTAACGTAAGTGAGCAGTCTGGTTAATGTCAGTGAGCAGTCTGGTTAATGTCAGTGAGCAGTCTACTTAATGTCAGTGAGCAGTCTCGTTAACATAAGTGAGCAGTCTGGTTAATGTCAGTGAGCAGTCTGGTTAACGTAAGTGAGCAGACTCCTTAATGTCAGTGAGCAGTCTCGTTAACGTAAGTGAGCAGTCTGGTTAATGTCAGTGAGCAGTCTGGTTAATGTCAGAAAGCAGTCTTGTTAATGTCAGTGAGCAGTCTGGTTAATGTCAGTGAGCAGTCTGGTTAATGTCATTGAGCAGTCTCGTTATTGTCAGTGAGCAGCCTGGTTAATGTCAGCGAGCAGTCTCGTTAACGTCAGCGAGCAGCCTGGTTACTGTCAGCGAGCAGTCTTGTAATTGTTAGCGAGCAGTCTCGTTAACGTCAGTGAGCAGTCTGGTTAATGTCTATGAGCAGTTTCGTTATTGTCAGTGAGCAGTCTCATTATTGTCAGTGAGCAGTCTCGTTAATGTCAGTGAGCAGTCGGGTTAACGTCAGTGAGCAGTCGGGTTAACGTCAGTGAGCAGTCTCGTTAATATCAGTGAGCAGTTTGGTTAACGTCAGTGAGCAGTCTCCTTAAAGTCAGTGAGCAGTCTCGTTAATGTCAGTGAGCAGTGTGGTTAACGTCAGTGAGCAGTCTCCTTAAAGTCAGTGAGCAGTCTCGTTAATGTCAGTGAGCAGTCGGGTTAACGTCAGTGAGCAGTCGGGTTAACGTCAGTGAGCAGTCTCGTTAATATCAGTGAGCAGTTTGGTTAACGTTAGTGAGCAGTCTGCTTAAAGTCAGTGAGCAGTCTCGTTAATGTCAGTGAGCAGTGTGGTTAACGTCAGTGAGCAGTCTCCTTAAAGTCAGTGAGCAGTCTCGTTATTGTCAGTGAGCAGCCTTGTTAATGTCAGCGAGCAGTCTCGTTAACATCAGCGAGCAGCCTGGTTAATGTCAGCGAGCAGTCTTGTAATTGTTAGCGAGCAGTCTCGTTAACGTCAGTGAGCAGTCTGGTTAATGTCTATGAGCAGTCTCATTATTGTCAGTGAGCAGTCTCGTTAATGTCAGTGAGCAGTCTCGTTAATGTCAGTGAGCAGTCGGGTTAACGTCAGTGAGCAGTCTCGTTAATATCAGTGAGCAGTTTGGTTAACGTCAGTGAGCAGTCTCCTTAAAGTCAGTGAGCAGTCTCGTTAATGTCAGTGAGCAGTGTGGTTAATGTCAGTGAGCAGTCTCGCTAACGTCAGCGAGCAGTCTCGTTAACGTCAGTGAGCAGTCTGGTTAATTTCAGCGATCAGTCTGGTTAATGCCAGCGAACAGTCTCGTTAATGTCAGCAAGTAGTCTCGTTAATGTCAGCGAGCAGTCTGGTTAATGTCAGCGGGCAGTCTCGTTAATGTCAGTGAGCTGTCGGGTTAATGTCAGTGAGCAGACTCGTTAACGTCAGTGAGCTGTCGGGTTAATGTCAGTGAGCAGTCTCGTTAATGTGAGTGAGCAGCCTTGTTAATGTCAGCGAGCAGTCTCGTTAACGTCAGTGAGCAGTCTGGTTAATGTCAATGAGCAGTCTGGTTAACGTCAGTGAGCAGTCGGGTTAACGTCAGTGAGCAGTCTCGTTAACGTCAGCGAGCAGTCTCGTTAACGTCAGTGAGCAGTCGGGTTTAATGTCAGTGAGCAGTCTCGTTAACGTCAGTGAGCAGTCTGGTTAATGTCAGTGAGCAGTCTGGTTAACGTAAGTGAGCAGACTCCTTAATGTCAGTGAGCAGTCTTGTTAACGTAAGTGAGCAGTCTGGTTAATGTCAGTGAGCAGTCTGGTTCATGTCAGAAAGCAGTCTTGTTAATGTCAGTGAGCAGTCTGGTTAATGTCAGTGAGCAGTCTGGTTAATGTCATTGAGCAGTCTCGTTATTGTCAGTGAGCAGCCTGGTTAATGTCAGTGAGCAGTCTCGTTAACGTAAGTGAGCAGTCTGGTTAATGTCAGTGAGCAGTCTGGTTAATGTCAGAAAGCAGTCTTGTTAATGTCAGTGAGCAGTCTGGTTAATGTCAGTGAGCAGTCTACGTAATGTCAGTGAGCAGTCTCGTTAACGTCAGTGAGCAGTCTGGTTAATGTCAGTGATCAGTCTACTTAATGTCAGTGAGCAGTCTCGTTAACGTAAGTGAGCAGTCTGGTTAATGTCAGTGAGCAGTCTGGTTAATGTCAGTGAGCAGTCTACTTAATGTCAGTGAGCAGTCTCGTTAACATAAGTGAGCAGTCTGGTTAATGTCAGTGAGCAGTCTGGTTAATGTCAGTGAGCAGTCTACTTAATGTCAGTGAGCAGTCTCGTTAACATAAGTGAGCAGTCTGGTTAATGTCAGTGAGCAGTCTGGTTAACGTAAGTGAGCAGACTCCTTAATGTCAGTGAGCAGTCTCGTTAACGTAAGTGAGCAGTCTGGTTAATGTCAGTGAGCAGTCTGGTTAATGTCAGAAAGCAGTCTTGTTAATGTCAGTGAGCAGTCTGGTTAATGTCAGTGAGCAGTCTCGTTAACGTAAGTGAGCAGTCTGGTTAATGTCAGTGAGCAGTCTGGTTAATGTCAGAAAGCAGTCTTGTTAATGTCAGTGAGCAGTCTGGTTAATGTCAGTGAGCAGTCTGGTTAATGTCAGTGAGCAGTCTCGTTAACGTCAGCGAGCAGCCTGGTTAATGTCAGCGAGCAGTCTTGTAATTGTTAGCGAGCAGTCTCGTTAACGTCAGTGAGCAGTCTGGTTAATGTCTATGAGCAGTTTCGTTATTGTCAGTGAGCAGTCTCATTATTGTCAGTGAGCAGTCTCGTTAATGTCAGTGAGCAGTCGGGTTAACGTCAGTGAGCAGTCGGGTTAACGTCAGTGAGCAGTCTCGTTAATAACAGTGAGCAGTTTGGTTAACGTCAGTGAGCAGTCTCCTTAAAGTCAGTGAGCAGTCTCGTTAATGTCAGTGAGCAGTGTGTTTAACGTCAGTGAGCAGACTCCTTAAAGTCAGTGAGCAGTCTCGTTAATGTCAGTGAGCAGTCGGGTTAACGTCAGTGAGCAGTCGGGTTAACGTCAGTGAGCAGTCTCGTTAATATCAGTGAGCAGTTTGGTTAACGTTAGTGAGCAGTCTCCTTAAAGTCAGTGAGCAGTCTCGTTAATGTCAGTGAGCAGTGTGGTTAACGTCAGTGAGCAGTCTCCTTAAAGTCAGTGAGCAGTCTCGTTATTGTCAGTGAGCAGCCTTGTTAATGTCAGCGAGCAGTCTCGTTAACATCAGCGAGCAGCCTGGTTAATGTCAGCGAGCAGTCTTGTAATTGTTAGCGAGCAGTCTCTTTAACGTCAGTGAGCAGTCTGGTTAATGTCTATGAGCAGTTTCGTTATTGTCAGTGAGCAGTCTCATTATTGTCAGTGAGCAGTCTCGTTAATGTCAGTGAGCAGTCTCGTTAATGTCAGTGAGCAGTCTCGTTAATGTCAGTGAGCAGTCGGGTTAACGTCAGTGAGCAGTCTCGTTAATATCAGTGAGCAGTTTGGTTAACGTCAGTGAGCAGTCTCCTTAAAGTCAGTGAGCAGTCTCGTTAATGTCAGTGAGCAGTGTGGTTAATGTCAGTGAGCAGTCTCGCTAACGTCAGCGAGCAGTCTCGTTAACGTCAGTGAGCAGTCTGGTTAATTTCAGCGATCAGTCTGGTTAATGCCAGCGAACAGTCTCGTTAATGTCAGCGAGTAGTCTCGTTAATGTCAGCGAGGAGTCTGGTTAATGTCAGCGGGCAGTCTCGTTAATGTCAGCGGGCAGTCTCGTTAATGTCAGTGAGCTGTCGGGTTAATGTCAGTGAGCAGACTCGTTAACGTCAGTGAGCTGTCGGGTTAATGTCAGTGAGCAGTCTCGTTAACGTCAGTGAGCAGTCTGGTTAATGTCAATGAGCGGTCTGTTTAACGTCAGTGAGCAGTCGGGTTAACGTCAGTGAGCAGTCTCGTTAACGTCAGCGAGCAGTCTCGTTAACGTCAGTGAGCAGTCGGGTTTAATGTCAGTGAGCAGTCTCGTTAACGTCAGTGAGCAGTCTGGTTAATGTCAGTGAGCAGTCTGGTTAACGTAAGTGAGCAGACTCCTTAATGTCAGTGAGCAGTCTCGTTAACCTAAGTGAGCAGTCTGGTTAATGTCAGTGAGCAGTCTGGTTAATGTCAGAAAGCAGTCTTGTTAATGTCAGTGAGCAGTCTGGTTAATGTCAGTGAGCAGTCTGGTTAATGTCATTGAGCAGTCTCGTTATTGTCAGTGAGCAGCCTGGTTAATGTCAGCGAGCAGTCTCGTTAACGTCAGCGAGCAGCCTGGTTAATGTCAGCGAGCAGTCTTGTAATTGTTAGCGAGCAGTCTCGTTAATGTCAGTGAGCAGTCTGGTTAATGTCTATGAGCAGTTTCGTTATTGTCAGTGAGCAGTCTCATTATTGTCAGTGAGCAGTCTCGTTAATGTCAGTGCGCAGTCGGCTTAACGTCAGTGAGCAGTCTCGTTAATATCAGTGAGCAGTTTGGTTAACGTCAGTGAGCAGTCTCCTTAAAGTCAGTGAGCAGTCTCGTTAATGTCAGTGAGCAGTGTGGTTAATGTCAGTGAGCAGTCTCGCTAACATCAGCGAGCAGTCTCGTTAACGTCAGTGAGCAGTCTGGTTAATGTCAGCGGGCAGTCTGGTTAATGTCAGCAAGTAGTCTCGTTAATGTCAGCGAGCAGTCTGGTTAATGTCAGCGGGCAGTTTCGTTAATGTCAGTGATTTGTCGGGTTAATGTCAGTGAGCAGACTCGTTAACGTCAGTGAGCTGTCGGGTTAATGTCAGTGAGCAGTCTCGTTAACGTCAGTGAGCAGTCTGGTTAATGTCAATGAGCAGTCTGGTTAACGTCAGTGAGCAGTCGGGTTAACGTCAGTGAGCAGTCTCGTTAACGTCAGCGAGCAGTCTCGTTAACGTCAGTGAGCAGTCGGGTTTAATGTCAGTGAGCAGTCTCGTTAACGTCAGTGAGCAGTCTCGTTAACGTCAGTGAGCAGTCTGGTTAATGTCAGTGAGCAGTCTCGTTAACGTCAGCGAGCATCTCGTTAACGTCAGTGAGCAGTCGGGTTAATGTCAGTGAGCAGTCTCGTTAATGTCAGTGAGCAGTCTGGTTAATGTCAGTGAGCAGTCACGTTAACGTCAGCGAGCATTCTGGTTAATGTCAGCGAGCAGTCTTCTTATTGTTAGCGAGCAGTCTCGTTATTGTCAGTGAGCAATCTCGTTAAGGTCAGTGAGCAATCTCGTTAACGTCAGCGAGCAGTCTGGTTAATGTCAGCGAGCATTCTGGTTAATGTCAGCAGCAGTCTGGTTAATGTCAGCGATCGGTCTCGTTAATGTCAGCGAGCAGTCTGGTTAATGTCAGCGAGCATTCTGGTTAATGTCAGCGAGCAGTCTGGTTAATGTCAGTAAGCAGTCTCATTATTGTCAGCGAGCAGTCTCGTTAACGTCAGTGAGCAGTCTGGTTAATGTCAGTGAGCAGTCTCGTTAATGTCAGTGAGCAGTCTCATTAACGTCAGTGAGCAGTCTGTTTAATGTCAGTGAGCAGTCTGGTTAATGTCAGCGAGCAGTCTACTTAATGTCAGTGAGCAGTCTCGTTAATGTCATTGAGCAGTCTCGTTAACGTCAGTGAGCAGTCTGGTTAATGTCAGTGAGCAGTCTACTTAATGTCAGTGAGCAGTCTCGTTAACGTCAGTGAGCAGTCTGGTTAATGTCAGTGAGCAGTCTCGTTAACGTAAGTGAGCAGTCTGGTTAATGTCAGTGAGCAATCTGGTTAATGTCAGTGAGCAGTCTGGTTAATGTCAGCAAGCAGTCTTGTTAATGTCAGTGAGCAGTCTGGTTCATGACAGTGAGCAGTCTGGTTAATGTCAGTGAGCAGTCTCGATAATGTCAGTGAGCAGTCTGGTTCATGTCAGTGAGCAGTCTCGTTAATGTCATTGAGCAGTCTCGTTAACGTCAGTGAGCAGTCTGGTTAATGTCAGTGAGCAGTCGGGTTAATGTCAGTGAGCAGTCTCGTTAATGTCAGTGAGCATTCTGGTTAATGTCAGTGAGCAGTCTCGTTAACGTCAGTGAGCAGTCTGGTTAATGTCAGTGAGCAGTCACGTTAACATCAGCGAGCAGCCTGGTTAATGTCAGCGAGCAGTCTTGTTATTGTTAGCGAGCAGTCTCGTTATTGTCAGTGTGCAATCTCGTTAATGTGAGCGAGCTGTCTGGTTAATGTCAGCGAGCAGTCTGGTTAATGTCAGTGAGCAGTCTCGTTAATGTCAGCGAGCAGTCTGGTTAATGTCAGTAAGGAGTCTCGTTATTGTCAGCGAGCAGTCTCGTTAACGTCAGTGAGCAGTCTGGTTAATGTCAGTGAGCAGTCTCGTTAACGTAAGTGAGCAGTCTGGTTAATGTCAGTGAGCAATCTGGTTAATGTCAGTGAGCAGTCTGGTTAATGTCAGCAAGCAGTCTTGTTAATGTCAGTGAGCAGTCTGGTTCATGTCAGTGAGCAGTCTGGTTAATGTCAGTGAGCAGTCTCGATAATGTCAGTGAGCAGTTTGTTAACGTCAGTGAGCAGTCTGGTTCATGTCAGTGAGCAGTCTCGTTAATGTCATTGAGCAGTCTCGTTAACGTCAGTGAGCAGTCTGGTTAATGTCAGTGAGCAGTCTACTTAATGTCAGTGAGCAGTCTCGTTAACGTCAGTGAGCAGTCTGGTTAATGTCAGTGATCAGTCTACTTAATGTCTTTGAGCAGTCTCGTTAACGTAAGTGAGCAGTCTGGTTAATGTCAGTGAGCAGTCTGGTTAATGTCAGTGAGCAGTCTACTTAATGTCAGTGAGCAGTCTCGTTAACATAAGTGAGCAGTCTGGTTAATGTCAGTGAGCAGTCTGGTTAACGTAAGTGAGCAGACTCCTTAATGTCAGTGAGCAGTCTCGTTAACGTAAGTGAGCAGTCTGGTTAATGTCAGTGAGCAGTCTGGTTACTGTCAGAAAGCAGTCTTGTTAATGTCAGTGAGCAGTCTGGTTAATGTCAGTGAGCAGTCTACTTAATGTCAGTGAGCAGTCTCGTTAACGTCAGTGAGCAGTCTGGTTAATGTCAGTGATCAGTCTACTTAATGTCAGTGAGCAGTCTCGTTAACGTAAGTGAGCAGTCTGGTTAATGTCAGTGAGCAGTCTGGTTAATGTCAGTGAGCAGTCTACTTAATGTCAGTGAGCAGTCTCGTTAACATAAGTGAGCAGTCTGGTTAATGTCAGTGAGCAGTCTGGTTAATGTCAGAAAGCAGTCTTGTTAATGTCAGTGAGCAGTCTGGTTAATGTCAGTGAGCAGTCTGGTTAATGTCATTGAGCAGTCTCGTTATTGTCAGTGAGCAGCCTGGTTAATGTCAGCGAGCAGTCTCGTTAACGTCAGCGAGCAGCCTGGTTAATGTCAGCGAGCAGTCTTGTAATTGTTAGCGAGCAGTCTCGTTAACGTCAGTGAGCAGTCTGGTTAATGTCTATGAGCAGTTTCGTTATTGTCAGTGAGCAGTCTCATTATTGTCAGTGAGCAGTCTCGTTAATGTCAGTGAGCAGTCGGGTTAACGTCAGTGAGCAGTCTCGTTAATATCAGTGAGCAGTTTGGTTCACGTCAGTGAGCAGTCTCCTTAAAGTCAGCGAGCAGTCTCGTTAATGTCAGTGAGCAGTGTGGTTAACGTCAGTGAGCAGTCTCCTTAAAGTCAGTGAGCAGTCTCGTTAATGTCAGTGAGCAGTCGGGTTAACGTCAGTGAGCAGTCGGGTTAACGTCAGTGAGCAGTCTCGTTAATATCAGTGAGCAGTTTGGTTAACGTCAGTGAGCAGTCTCCTTAAAGTCAGTGAGCAGTCTCGTTAATGTCAGTGAGCAGTGTGGTTAACATCAGTGAGCAGTCTCCTTAAAGTCAGTGAGCAGTCTCGTTATTGTCAGTGAGCAGCCTTGTTAATGTCAGCGAGCAGTCTCGTTAACATCAGCGAGCAGCCTGGTTAATGTCAGCGAGCAGTCTTGTAATTGTTAGCGAGCAGTCTCGTTAACGTCAGTGAGCAGTCTGGTTAATGTCTATGAGCAGTTTCGTTATTGTCAGTGAGCAGTCTCATTATTGTCAGTGAGCAGTCTCATTAACGTCAGTGAGCAGTCTGTTTAATGTCAGTGAGCAGTCTGGTTAATGTCAGCGAGCAGTCTGGTTAATGTCAGTGAGCAGTCTCGTTAATGTCATTGAGCAGTCTCGTTAACGTCAGTGAGCAGTCTGGTTAATGTCAGTGAGCAGTCTACTTAATGTCAGTGAGCAGTCTCGTTAACGTCAGTGAGCAGTCTGGTTAATGTCAGTGAGCAGTCTCGTTAACGTAAGTGAGCAGTCTGGTTAATGTCAGTGAGCAATCTGGTTAATGTCAGTGAGCAGTCTGGTTAATGTCAGCAAGCAGTCTTGTTAATGTCAGTGAGCAGTCTGGTTCATGACAGTGAGCAGTCTCGATAATGTCAGTGAGCAGTCTGGTTCATGTCAGTGAGCAGTCTCGTTAATGTCATTGAGCAGTCTCGTTAACGTCAGTGAGCAGTCTGGTTAATGTCAGTGAGCAGTCGGGTTAATGTCAGTGAGCAGTCTCGTTAATGTCAGTGAGCAGTCTGGTTAATGTCAGTGAGCAGTCTCGTTAACGTCAGTGAGCAGTCTGGTTAATGTCAGTGAGCAGTCACGTTAACATCAGCGAGCAGCCTGGTTAATGTCAGCGAGCAGTCTTGTTATTGTTAGCGAGCAGTCTCGTTATTGTCAGTGTGCAATCTCGTTAATGTGAGCGAGCTGTCTGGTTAATGTCAGCGAGCAGTCTGGTTAATGTCAGTGAGCAGTCTCGTTAATGTCAGCGAGCAGTCTGGTTAATGTCAGTAAGCAGTCTCGTTATTGTCAGCGAGCAGTCTCGTTAACGTCAGTGAGCAGTCTGGTTAATGTCAGTGAGCAGTCTCGTTAACGTAAGTGAGCAGTCTGGTTAATGTCAGTGAGCAATCTGGTTAATGTCAGTGAGCAGTCTGGTTAATGTCAGCAAGCAGTCTTGTTAATGTCAGTGAGCAGTCTGGTTCATGTCAGTGAGCAGTCTGGTTAATGTCAGTGAGCAGTCTCGATAATGTCAGTGAGCAGTCTGGTTCATGTCAGTGAGCAGTCTCGTTAATGTCATTGAGCAGTCTCGTTAACGTCAGTGAGCAGTCTGGTTAATGTCAGTGAGCAGTCTACTTAATGTCAGTGAGCAGTCTCGTTAACGTCAGTGAGCAGTCTGGTTAATGTCAGTGATCAGTCTACTTAATGTCTTTGAGCAGTCTCGTTAACGTAAGTGAGCAGTCTGGTTAATGTCAGTGAGCAGTCTGGTTAATGTCAGTGAGCAGTCTACTTAATGTCAGTGAGCAGTCTCGTTAACATAAGTGAGCAGTCTGGATAATGTCAGTGAGCAGTCTGGTAACGTAAGTGAGCAGACTCCTTAATGTCAGTGAGCAGTCTCGTTAACGTAAGTGAGCAGTCTGGTTAATGTCAGTGAGCAGTCTGGTTAATGTCAGAAAGCAGTCTTGTTAATGTCAGTGAGCAGTCTGGTTAATGTCAGTGAGCAGTCTACTTAATGTCAGTGAGCAGTCTCGTTAACGTCAGTGAGCAGTCTGGTTAATGTCAGTGATCAGTCTACTTAATGTCAGTGAGCAGTCTCGTTAACGTAAGTGAGCAGTCTGGTTAATGTCAGTGAGCAGTCTGGTTAATGTCAGTGAGCAGTCTACTTAATGTCAGTGAGCAGTCTCGTTAACATAAGTGAGCAGTCTGGTTAATTTCAGTGAGCAGTCTGGTTAACGTAAGTGAGCAGACTCCTTAATGTCAGTGAGCAGTCTCGTTAACGTAAGTGAGCAGTCTGGTTAATGTCAGTGAGCAGTCTGGTTAATGTCAGAAAGCAGTCTTGTTAATGTCAGTGAGCAGTCTGGTTAATGTCAGTGAGCAGTCTGGTTAATGTCATTGAGCAGTCTCGTTATTGTCAGTGAGCAGCCTGGTTAATGTCAGCGAGCAGTCTCGTTAACGTCAGCGAGCAGCCTGGTTAATGTCAGCGAGCAGTCTTGTAATTGTTAGCGAGCAGTCTCGTTAACGTCAGTGAGCAGTCTGGTTAATGTCTATGAGCAGTTTCGTTATTGTCAGTGAGCAGTCTCATTATTGTCAGTGAGCAGTCTCGTTAATGTCAGTGAGCAGTCGGGTTAACGTCAGTGAGCAGTCTCGTTAATATCAGTGAGCAGTTTGGTTCACGTCAGTGAGCAGTCTCCTTAAAGTCAGTGAGCAGTCTCGTTAATGTCAGTGAGCAGTGTGGTTAACGTCAGTGAGCAGTCTCCTTAAAGTCAGTGAGCAGTCTCGTTAATGTCAGTGAGCAGTCGGGTTAACGTCAGTGAGCAGTCGGGTTAACGTCAGTGAGCAGTCTCGTTAATATCAGTGAGCAGTTTGGTTAACGTTAGTGAGCAGTCTCCTTAAAGTCAGTGAGCAGTCTCGTTAATGTCAGTGAGCAGTGTGGTTAACGTCAGTGAGCAGTCTCCTTAAAGTCAGTGAGCAGTCTCGTTATTGTCAGTGAGCAGCCTTGTTAATGTCAGCGAGCAGTCTCGTTAACATCAGCGAGCAGCCTGGTTAATGTCAGCGAGCAGTCTTGTAATTGTTAGCGAGCAGTCTCGTTAACGTCAGTGAGCAGTCTGGTTAATGTCTATGAGCAGTTTCGTTATTGTCAGTGAGCAGTCTCATTATTGTCAGTGAGCAGTCTCGTTAATGTCAGTGAGCAGTCGGGTTAACGTCAGTGAGCAGTCTCGTTAATATCAGTGAGCAGTTTGGTTAACGTCAAAGAGCAGTCTCCTTAAAGTCAGTGAGCAGTCTCGTTAATGTCAGTGAGCAGTGTGGTTAATGTCAGTGAGCAGTCTCGCTAACGTCAGCGAGCAGTCTCGTTAACGTCAGTGAGCAGTCTGGTTAATTTCAGCGATCAGTCTGGTTAATGCCAGCGAACAGTCTCGTTAATGTCAGCAAGTAGTCTCGTTAATGTCAGCGAGCAGTCTGGTTAATGTCAGCGGGCAGTCTCGTTAATGTCAGTGAGCTGTCGGGTTAATGTCAGTGAGCAGACTCGTTAACGTCAGTGAGCTGTCGGGTTAATGTCAGTGAGCAGTCTCGTTAACGTCAGTGAGCAGTCTGGTTAATGTCAATGAGCAGTCTGGTTAACGTCAGTGAGCAGTCGGGTTAACGTCAGTGAGCAGTCTCGTTAACGTCAGCGAGCAGTCTCGTTAACGTCAGTGAGCAGTCGGGTTTAATGTCAGTGAGCAGTCTCGTTAACGTCAGTGAGCAGTCTGGTTAATGTCAGTGAGCAGTCTGGTTAACGTAAGTGAGCAGACTCCTTAATGTCAGTGAGCAGTCTCGTTAACGTAAGTGAGCAGTCTGGTTAATGTCAGTGAGCAGTCTGGTTAATGTCAGAAAGCAGTCTTGTTAATGTCAGTGAGCAGTCTGGTTAATGTCAGTGAGCAGTCTGGTTAATGTCATTGAGCAGTCTCGTTATTGTCAGTGAGCAGCCTGGTTAATGTCAGCGAGCAGTCTTGTAATTGTTAGCGAGCAGTCTCGTTAACGTCAGTGAGCAGTCTGGTTAATGTCTATGAGCAGTTTCGTTATTGTCAGTGAGCAGTCTCATTATTGTCAGTGAGCAGTCTCGTTAATGTCAGTGAGCAGTCGGGTTAACGTCAGTGAGCAGTCTCGTTAATATCAGTGAGCAGTTTGGTTAACGTCAGTGAGCAGTCTCCTTAAAGTCAGTGAGCAGTCTCGTTAATGTCAGTGAGCAGTGTGGTTAATGTCAGTGAGCAGTGTCGCTAACATCAGCGATCAGTCTGGTTAATGCCAGCGAGCAGTCTCGTTAATGTCAGCAAGTAGTCTCGTTAATGTCAGCGAGCAGTCTGGTTAATGTCAGCGGGCAGTCTCGTTAATGTCAGTGAGCTGTCGGGTTAACGACAGTGAGCAGACTCGTTAACGTCAGTGAGCTGTCGGGTTAATGTCAGTGAGCAGTCTCGTTAATGTCAGTGAGCAGTCTGGTTAATGTCAATGAGCAGTCTGGTTAACGTCAGTGAGCAGTCTGGTTAATGTCAGTGAGCAGTCTCGTTAACGTCAGCGAGCAGTCTCGTTAACGTCAGTGAGCAGTCGGGTTTAATGTCAGTGAGCAGTCTCGTTAACGTCAGTGAGCAGTCTCGTTAACGTCAGTGAGCAGTCTGGTTAATGTCAGTGAGCAGTCTCGTTAACGTCAGTGAGCATCTCGTTAACGTCAGTGAGCAGTCGGGTTAATGTCAGTGAGCAGTCTCGTTAATGTCAGTGAGCAGTCTGGTTATTGTCAGTGAGCAGTCACGTTAACGTCAGCGAGCATTCTGGTTAATGTCAGCGAGCAGTCTTCTTATTGTTAGCGAGCAGTCTCGTTATTGTCAGTGAGCAATCTCGTTAAGGTCAGTGAGCAATCTCGTTAATGTCAGTGAGCAATCTCGTTAACGTCAGCGAGCAGTCTGGTTAATGTCAGCGAGCATTCTGGTTAATGTCAGCAGCAGTCTGGTTAATGTCAGCGATCGGTCTCGTTAATGTCAGCGAGCTGTCTGGTTAATGTCAGCGAGCAGTCTGGTTAATGTCAGTGAGCAGTCTGGTTAATGTCAGTAAGCAGTCTCGTTATTGTCAGCGAGCAGTCTCGTTAACGTCAGTGAGCAGTCTGGTTAATGTCAGTGAGCAGTCTGTTTAATGTCAGCGAGCAGTCTGGTTAATGTCAGCGAGCAGTCTCATTAACGTCAGTGAGCAGTCTCGTTAACGTCAGTGAGCAGTCTGGTTAATGTCAGTGAGCAGTCTACTTAATGTCAGTGAGCAGTCTCGTTAACGTCAGTGAGCAGTCTGGTTAATGTCAGTGAGCAGTCTGGTTAACGTAAGTGAGCAGTCTCGTTAACGTCAGTGAGCAGTCTCGTTAACGTAAGTGAGCAGTCTGGTTAATGTCAGTGAGCAGTCTGGTTAATGTCAGAAAGCAGTCTGGTTAATGTCAGTGAGCAGTCTGGTTAATGTCATTGAGCAGTCTCGTTATCGTCAGTGAGCAGCCTGGTTAATGTCAGGGAGCAGTCTCGTTAACGTCAGCGAGCAGCCTGGTTAATGTCAGCGAGCAGTCTTGTAATGGTTAGCGAGCAGTCTCGTTAACGTCAGTGAGCAGTCTGGTTAATGTCTATGAGCAGTTTCGTTATTGTCAGTGAGCAGTCTCATTATTGTCAGTGAGCAGTCTCGTTAATGTCAGTGAGCAGTCGGGTTAACGTCAGTGAGCAGTCTCGTTAATATCAGTGAGCAGTTTGGTTAACGTCAGTGAGCAGTCTCCTTAAAGTCAGTGAGCAGTCTCGTTAATGTCAGTGAGCAGTGTGGTTAATGTCAGTGAGCAGTCTCGCTAACATCAGCGAGCAGTCTCGTTAACGTCAGTGAGCAGTCTGGTTAATTTCAGCGATCAGTCTGGTTAATGCCAGCGAGCAGTCTCGTTAATGTCAGCAAGTAGTCTCGTTAATGTCAGCGAGCAGTCTGGTTAATGTCAGCGGGCAGTCTCGTTAATGTCAGTGAGCTGTCGGGTTAATGTCAGTGAGCAGACTCGTTAACGTCAGTGAGCTGTCGGGTTAATGTCAGTGAGCAGTCTCGTTAACGTCAGTGAGCAGTCTGGTTAATGTCAATGAGCAGTCTGGTTAACGTCAGTGAGCAGTCGGGTTAACGTCAGTGAGCAGTCTCGTTAACGTCAGCGAGCAGTCTCGTTAACGTCAGTGAGCAGTCGGGTTTAATGTCAGTGAGCAGTCTCGTTAACGTCAGTGAGCAGTCTCGTTAACGTCAGTGAGCAGTCTGGTTAATGTCAGTGAGCAGTCTCGTTAACGTCAGCGAGCATCTCGTTAACGTCAGTGAGCAGTCGGGTTAATGTCAGTGAGCAATCTGGTTAATGTCAGTGAGCAGTCTGGTTAATGTTAGCAAGCAGTCTTGTTAATGTCAGTGAGCAGTCTGGTTCATGTCAGTGAGCAGTCTGGTTAATGTCAGTGAGCAGTCTCGATAATGTCAGTGAGCAGTTTGGTTCATGTCAGTGAGCAGTCTCGTTAATGTCATTGAGCAGTCTCGTTAACGTCAGTGAGCAGTCTGGTTAATGTCAGTGAGCAGTCTACTTAATGTCAGTGAGCAGTCTCGTTAACGTCAGTGAGCAGTCTGGTTAATGTCAGTGATCAGTCTACTTAATGTCAGTGAGCAGTTCGTTAACGTAAGTGAGCAGTCTGGTTAATGTCAGTGAGCAGTCTGGTTAATGTCAGTGAGCAGTCTACTTAATGTCAGTGAGCAGTCTCGTTAACATAAGTGAGCAGTCTGGTTAATGTCAGTGAGCAGTCTGGTTAACGTAAGTGAGCAGACTCCTTAATGTCAGTGAGCAGTCTCGTTAACGTAAGTGAGCAGTCTGGTTAACGTCAGTGAGCAGTCTGGTTAATGTCAGTGAGCAGTCTGGTTAATGTCAGTGAGCAGTCTACTTAATGTCAGTGAGCAGTCTCGTTAACATAAGTGAGCAGTCTGGTTAATGTCAGTGAGCAGTCTGGTTAATGTAAGTGAGCAGACTCCTTAATGTCAGTGAGCAGTCTCGTTAACGTAAGTGAGCAGTCTGGTTAATGTCAGTGAGCAGTCTGGTTAATGTCAGAAAGCAGTCTTGTTAATGTCAGTGAGCAGTCTGGTTAATGTCAGTGAGCAGTCTGGTTAATGTCATTGAGCAGTCTCGTTATTGTCAGTGAGCAGCCTGGTTAATGTCAGCGAGCAGTCTCGTTAACGTCAGCGAGCAGCCTGGTTAATGTCAGCGAGCAGTCTTGTAATTGTTAGCGAGCAGACTCGTTAACGTCAGTGAGCAGTCTGGTTAATGTCTATGAGCAGTTTCGTTATTGTCAGTGAGCAGTCTCATTATTGTCAGTGAGCAGTCTCGTTAATGTCAGTGAGCAGTCGGGTTAACGTCAGTGAGCAGTCTCCTTAAAGTCAGTGAGCAGTCTCGTTAATGTCAGTGAGCAGTGTGGTTAACGTCAGTGAGCAGTCTCCTTAAAGTCAGTGAGCAGTCTCGTTAATGTCAGTGAGCAGTCGGGTTAACGTCAGTGAGCAGTCGGGTTAACTTCAGTGAGCAGTCTCGTTAATATCAGTGAGCAGTTTGGTTAACGTCAGTGAGCAGGCTCCTTAAAGTCAGTGAGCAGTCTCGTTAATGTCAGTGAGCAGTGTGGTTAACATCAGTGAGCAGTCTCCTTAAAGTCAGTGAGCAGTCTCGTTATTGTCAGTGAGCAGCCTGGTTAATGTCAGCGAGCAGTCTCGTTAACATCAGCGAGCAGCCTGGTTAATGTCAGCGAGCAGTCTTGTAATTGTTAGCGAGCAGTCTCGTTAACGTCAGTGAGCAGTCTGGTTAATGTCAGCAGCAGTCTGGTTAATGTCAGCGATCAGTCTCGTTAATGTCAGCGAGCTGTCTGGTTAATGTCAGTGAGCAGTCTGGTTAATGTCAGCGAGCAGTCTGGTTAATGTCAGCGAGCAGTCTCGTTAACGTCAGTGAGCAGTCTGGTTAATGTCAGTAAGCAGTCTCGTTATTGTCAGCGAGCAGTCTCGTTAACGTCAGTGAGCAGTCTGGTTAATGTCAGTGAGCAGTCTCGTTAATGTCAGTGAGCAGTCTCGTTAACGTCAGTGAGCAGTCTGTTTAATGTCAGTGAGCAGTCTGGTTAATGTCAGCGAGCAGTCTGGTTAATGTCAGTGAGCAGTCTCGTTAATGTCATTGAGCAGTCTCGTTAACGTCAGTGAGCAGTCTGGTTAATGTCAGTGAGCAGTCTAATTAATGTCAGTGAGCAGTCTCGTTAACGTCAGTGAGCAGTCTGGTTAATGTCAGTGAGCAGTCTCGTTAACGTAAGTGAGCAGTCTGATCAATGTCAGTGAGCAGTCTGGTTAATGTCAGTGAGCAGTCTACTTAATGTCAGTGAGCAGTCTCGTTAACATAAGTGAGCAGTCTGGTCAATGTCAGTGAGCAGTCTGGTTAATGTCAGTGAGCAGTCTACTTAATGTCAGTGAGCAGTCTCGTTAACATAAGTGAGCAGTCTGGTTAATGTCAGTGAGCAGTCTACTTAATGTCTGTGAGCAGTCTCGTTAACATAAGTGAGCAGTCTGGTTAATGTCAGTGAGCAGTCTGGTTAACGTAAGTGAGCAGACTCCTTAATGTCAGTGTGCAGTCTCGTTAACGTAAGTGAGCAGTCTGGTTAATGTCAGTGAGCAGTCTGGTTAATGTCAGAAAGCAGTCTTGTTAATGTCAGTGAGCAGTCTGGTTAATGTCAGTGAGCAGTCTACTTAATGTCAGTGAGCAGTCTCGTTATTGTCAGTGAGCAGTCTGGTTAATGTCATTGATCAGTCTACTTAATGTCAGTGAGCAGTCTCGTTAACGTAAGTGAGCAGTCTGGTTAATGTCAGTGAGCAGTCTGGTTAATGTCAGTGAGCAGTCTACTTAATGTCAGTGAGCAGTCTCGTTAACATAAGTGAGCAGTCTCGTTAATGTCAGTGAGCAGTCTGGTTAATGTCAGTAAGCAGTCTCGTTATTGTCAGCGAGCAGTCTCGTTAACGTCAGTGAGCAGTCTGGTTAATGTCAGCGAGCAGTCTGGTTAATGTCAGTGAGCAATCTGGTTAATGTCAGTGAGCAGTCTGGTTAATGTCAGCAAGCAGTCTTGTTAATGTCAGTGAGCAGTCTGGTTCATGTCAGTGAGCAGTCTGGTTAATGTCAGTGAGCAGTCTGGTTAATGTCAGTGAGCAGTCTTGTTAACGTAAGTGAGCAGTCTGGTTAATGTCAGTGAGCAATCTGGTTAATGTCAGTGAGCAGTCTGGTTAATGTCAGCAAGCAGTCTTGTTAATGTCAGTGAGCAGTCTGGTTCATGTCAGTGAGCAGTCTGGTTAATGTCAGTGAGCAGTCTCGATAATGTCAGTGAGCAGTCTGGTTCATGTCAGTGAGCAGTCTCGTTAATGTCATTGAGCAGTCTCGTTAACGTCAGTGAGCAGTCTGGTTAACGTCAGTGAGCAGTCTACTTAATGTCAGTGAGCAGTCTCGTTAACGTCAGTGAGCAGTCTGGTTAATGTCAGTGATCAGTCTACTTAATGTCAGTGAGCAGTCTCGTTAACGTAAGTGAGCAGTCTGGTTAATGTCAGTGAGCAGTCTGGTTAATGTCAGTGAGCAGTCTACTTAATGTCAGTGAGCAGTCTCGTTAACATAAGTGAGCAGTCTGGTTAATGTCAGTGAGCAGTCTGGTTAACGTAAGTGAGCAGACTCCTTAATGTCAGTGAGCAGTCTCGTTAACGTAAGTGAGCAGTCTGGTTAATGTCAGTGAGCAGTCTGGTTAATGTCAGAAAGCAGTCTTGTTAATGTCAGTGAGCAGTCTGGTTAATGTCAGTGAGCAGTCTACTTAATGTCAGTGAGCAGTCTCGTTAACGTCATTGAGCAGTCTGGTTAATGTCAGTGATCAGTCTACTTAATGTCAGTGAGCAGTCTCGTTAACGTAAGTGAGCAGTCTGGTTAATGTCAGTGAGCAGTCTGGTTAATGTCAGTGAGCAGTCTACTTAATGTCAGTGAGCAGTCTCGTTAACATAAGTGAGCAGTCTGGTTAATGTCAGTGAGCAGTCTGGTTAATGTAAGTGAGCAGACTCCTTAATGTCAGTGAGCAGTCTCGTTAACGTAAGTGAGCAGTCTGGTTAATGTCAGTGAGCAGTCTGGTTAATGTCAGAAAGCAGTTTCGTTAATGTCAGTGAGCAGTCTGGTTAATGTCAGTGAGCAGTCTGGTTAATGTCATTGAGCAGTCTCGTTATTGTCAGTGAGCAGCCTGGTTAATGTCAGCGAGCAGTCTCGTTAACGTCAGCGAGCAGCCTGGTTAATGTCAGCGAGCAGTCTTGTAATTGTTAGCGAGCAGACTCGTTAACGTCAGTGAGCAGTCTGGTTAATGTCTATGAGCAGTTTCGTTATTGTCAGTGAGCAGTCTCATTATTGTCAGTGAGCAGTCTCGTTAATGTCAGTGAGCAGTCGGGTTAACGTCAGTGAGCAGTCGGGTTAACGTCAGTGAGCAGTCTCGTTAATATCAGTGAGCAGTTTGGTTAACGTCAGTGAGCAGTCTCCTTAAAGTCAGTGAGCAGTGTGGTTAATGTCAGTGAGCAGTGTGGTTAACGTCAGTGAGCAGTCTCCTTAAAGTCAGTGAGCAGTCTCGTTAATGTCAGTGAGCTGTCGGGTTAATGTCAGTGAGCAGATTCGTTAATGTCAGTGAGCTGTCGGGTTAATGTCAGTGAGCAGTCTCGTTAACGTCAGTGAGCAGTCTGGTTAATGTCAGTGAGCAGTCTCGTTAACGTCAGCGAGCAGTCTCGTTAACGTCAGTGAGCAGTCGGGTTTAATGTCAGTGAGCAGTCTCGTTAACGTCAGTGAGCAGTCTGGTTAATGTCAGTGAGCAGTCTGGTTAACGTAAGTGAGCAGACTCCTTAATGTCAGTGAGCAGTCTCGTTAATGTAAGTGAGCAGTCTGGTTAATGTCAGTGAGCAGTCTGGTTAATGTCAGAAAGCAGTCTTGTTAATGTCAGTGAGCAGTCTGGTTAATGTCAGTGAGCAGTCTGGTTAATGTCATTGAGCAGTCTCGTTATTGTCAGTGAGCAGCCTGGTTAATGTCAGCGAGCAGTCTCGTTAACGTCAGCGAGCAGCCTGGTTAATGTCAGCGAGCAGTCTTGTAATTGTTAGCGAGCAGTCTCGTTAACGTCAGTGAGCAGTCTGGTTAATGTCTATGAGCAGTTTCGTTATTGTCAGTGAGCAGTCTCATTATTGTCAGTGAGCAGTCTCTTTAATGTCAGTGAGCAGTCGGGTTAACGTCAGTGAGCAGTCTCGTTAATATCAGTGAGCAGTTTGGTTAACGTCAGTGAGCAGTCTCCTTAAAGTCAGTGAGCAGTCTCGTTAATGTCAGTGAGCAGTGTGGTTAATGTCAGTGAGCAGTGTCGCTAACATCAGCGAGCAGTCTCGTTAACGTCAGTGAGCAGTCTGGTTAATTTCAGCGATCAGTCTGGTTAATGCCAGCCAGCAGTCTCGTTAATGTCAGCAAGTAGTCTCGTTAATGTCAGCGAGCAGTCTGGTTAATGTCAGCGGGCAGTCTCGTTAATGTCAGTGAGCTGTCGGGTTAATGTTAGTGAGCAGACTCGTTAACGTCAGTGAGCTGTCGGGTTAATGTCAGTGAGCAGTCTCGTTAACGTCAGTGAGCAGTCTGGTTAATGTCAATGAGCAGTCTGGTTAACGTCAGTGAGCAGTCGGGTTAACGTCAGTGAGCAGTCTCGTTAACGTCAGCGAGCAGTCTCGTTAACGTCAGTGAGCAGTCGGGTTTAATGTCAGTGAGCAGTCTCGTTAACGTCAGTGAGCAGTCTCGTTAACGTCAGTGAGCAGTCTGGTTAATGTCAGTGAGCAGTCTCGTTAACGTCAGCGAGCATCTCGTTAACGTCAGTGAGCATTCGGGTTAATGTCAGTGAGCAGTCTCGTTAATGTCAGTGAGCAGTCTGGTTAATGTCAGTGAGCAGTCACGTTAACGTCAGCGAGCATTCTGGTTAATGTCAGCGAGCAGTCTTCTTATTGTTAGCGAGCAGTCTCGTTATTGTCAGTGAGCAATCTCGTTAAGCTCAGTGAGCAATCTCGTTAATGTCAGTGAGCAATCTCGTTAACGTCAGCGAGCAGTCTGGTTAATGTCAGCGAGCATTCTGGTTAATGTCAGCAGCAGTCTGGTTAATGTCAGCGATCGGTCTCGTTAATGTCAGCGAGCTGTCTGGTTAATGTCAGCGAGCAGTCTGGTTAATGTCAGCGAGCAGTCTGGTTAATGTCAGTAAGCAGTCTCGTTATTGTCAGCGAGCAGTCTCGTTAACGTCAGTGAGCAGTCTGGTTAATGTCAGTGAGCAGTCTCGTTAATGTCAGCGAGCAGTCTCATTAACGTCAGTGAGCAGTCTGTTTAATGTCAGTGAGCAGTCTGGTTAATGTCAGCGAGCAGTCTGGTTAATGTCAGTGAGCAGTCTCGTTAATGTCATTGAGCAGTCTGGTTAATGTCAGTAAGCAGTCTCGTTATTGTCAGCGAGCAGTCTCGTTAACGTCAGTGAGCAGTCTGGTTAATGTCAGTGAGCAGTCTCGTTAATGTCAGCGAGCAGTCTCATTAACGTCAGTGAGCAGTCTGTTTAATGTCAGTGAGCAGTCTGGTTAATGTCAGCGAGCAGTCTGGTTAATGTCAGTGAGCAGTCTCGTTAACGTCAGTGAGCAGTCTGGTTAATGTCAGTGAGCAGTCTACTTAATGTCAGTGAGCAGTCTCGTTAACGTCAGTGAGCAGTCTGGTTAATGTCAGTGAGCAGTCTGGTTAACGTAAGTGAGCAGACTCCTTAATGTCAGTGAGCAGTCTCGTTAACGTAAGTGAGCAGTCTGGTTAATGTCAGTGAGCAGTCTGGTTAATGTCAGAAAGCAGTCTTGTTAATGTCAGTGAGCAGTCTGGTTAATGTCAGTGAGCAGTCTGGTTAATGTCATTGAGCAGTCTCGTTATTGTCAGTGAGCAGCCTGGTTAATGTCAGCGAGCAGTCTCGTTAACGTCAGCGAGCAGCCTGGTTAATGTCAGCGAGCAGTCTTGTAATTGTTAGCGAGCAGTCTCGTTAACGTCAGTGAGCAGTCTGGTTAATGTCTATGAGCAGTTTCGTTATTGTCAGTGAGCAGTCTCATTATTGTCAGTGAGCAGTCTCGTTAATGTCGTTGAGCAGTCGGGTTAACGTCAGTGAGCAGTCTCGTTAATATCAGTGAGCAGTTTGGTTAACGTGAGTGAGCAGTCTCCTTAAAGTCAGCGAGCAGTCTCGTTAACGTCAGTGAGCAGTCTGGTTAATTTCAGCGATCAGTCTGGTTAATGCCAGCGAGCAGTCTCGTTAATGTCAGCGAGCAGTCTGGTTAATGTCAGCGGGCAGTCTCGTTAATGTCAGTGAGCTGTCGGGTTAATGTCAGTGAGCAGACTCGTTAACGTCAGTGAGCTGTCGGGTTAATGTCAGTGAGCAGTCTCGTTAACGTCAGTGAGCAGTCTGGTTAATGTCAATGAGCAGTCTGGTTAACGTCAGTGAGCAGTCGGGTTAACGTCAGTGAGCAGTCTCGTTAACGTCAGCGAGCAGTCTCGTTAACGTCAGTGAGCAGTCGGGTTTAATGTCAGTGAGCAGTCTCGTTAACGTCAGTGAGCAGTCTCGTTAACGTCAGTGAGCAGTCTGGTTAATGTCAGTGAGCAGTCTCGTTAACGTCAGCGAGCATCTCGTTAACGTCAGTGAGCAGTCGGGTTAATGTCAGTGAGCAATCTGGTTAATGTCAGTGAGCAGTCTGGTTAATGTCAGCAAGCAGTCTGGTTAATGTCAGTGAGCAGTCTCGTTAACGTCAGCGAGCATCTCGTTAACGTCAGTGAGCAGTCGGGTTAATGTCAGTGAGCAATCTGGTTAATGTCAGTGAGCAGTCTGGTTCATGTCAGTGAGCAGTCTGGTTAATGTCAGTGAGGTGAGCAGTCTCGATAATGTCAGTGAGCAGTCTGGTTCATGTCAGTGAGCAGTCTCGTTACAGTCTCGTTAATGTCAGTGAGCTGTCTGGTTAATGTTCAGCGAGCAGTCTGGTTAATGTCAGCGAGCTGTCTGGTTAATGTCAGTAGCAGTCTCGTTAATGTCAGCGAGCAGTCTGGTTAATGTCAATGAGCAGTCTGGTTAATGTCAGTGAGCAGTCGGGTTAATGTCAGTGAGCAGTCTCGTTAACGTCAGTGAGCAGTCTCGTTAATGTCAGTGAGCAGTCGGTTAATGTCAGTGAGCAGTCTCGTTAACGTCAGTGAGCAGTCTCGTTAACGTCATTGAGCAGTCTGGTTAATGTCAGTGAGCAGTCTCGTTAACGTCAGCGAGCAGTCTCGTTAACGTCAGTGAGCAGTCGGGTTAATGTCAGTGAGCAGTCTCGTTAATGTCAGTGAGCAGTCTCGTTAACGTCAGTGAGCAGTCTGTTAATGTCAGTGAGCAGTCTGGTTAACGTCAGCGAGCATCTCGGTAAAGTCAGTGAGCATTCGGGTTAAGTCAGTGAGCAGTCTCGTTAATGTCAGTGAGCAGTCTGGTTAATGTCAGTGAGCAGTCACGTTAACGTCAGCGAGCATTCTGGTTAATGTCAGCGAGCAGTCTTCTTATTGTTAGCGAGCAGTCTCGTTATTGTCAGTGAGCAATCTCGTTAAGCTCAGTGAGCAATCTCGTTAATGTCAGTGAGCAATCTCGTTAACGTCAGCGAGCAGTCTGGTTAATGTCAGCGAGCATTCTGGTTAATGTCAGCAGCAGTCTGGTTAATGTCAGCGATCGGTCTCGTTAATGTCAGCGAGCTGTCTGGTTAATGTCAGCGAGCAGTCTGGTTAATGTCAGCGAGCAGTCTGGTTAATGTCAGTAAGCAGTCTCGTTATTGTCAGCGAGCAGTCTCGTTAACGTCAGTGAGCAGTCTGGTTAAT
The DNA here is from genome assembly GCF_017639515.1 of Carcharodon carcharias. NCBI lineage: Eukaryota > Metazoa > Chordata > Chondrichthyes > Lamniformes > Lamnidae > Carcharodon > Carcharodon carcharias. Next base: position 189,391,467 of record NC_054473.1, on the reverse strand, counting down.
GTCAGTGAGCAGTCTCGTTAATGTCAGCGAGCAGTCTCATTAACGTCAGTGAGCAGTCTGTTTAATGTCAGGTGAGCAGTCTGGTTAATGTCAGCGAGCAGTCTGGTTAATGTCAGTGAGCAGTCTCGTTAATGTCATTGAGCAGTCTGGTTAATGTCAGTAAGCAGTCTCGTTATTGTCAGCGAGCAGTCTCGTTAACGTCAGTGAGCAGTCTGGTTAATGTCAGTGAGCAGTCTCGTTAATGTCAGCGAGCAGTCTCATTAACGTCAGTGAGCAGTCTGTTTAATGTCAGTGAGCAGTCTGGTTAATGTCAGCGAGCAGTCTGGTTAATGTCAGTGAGCAGTCTCGTTAACGTCAGTGAGCAGTCTGGTTAATGTCAGTGAGCAGTCTACTTAATGTCAGTGAGCAGTCTCGTTAACGTCAGTGAGCAGTCTGGTTAATGTCAGTGAGCAGTCTGGTTAACGTAAGTGAGCAGACTCCTTAATGTCAGTGAGCAGTCTCGTTAACGTAAAGTGAGCAGTCTGGTTAATGTCAGTGAGCAGTCTGGTTAATGTCAGAAAGCAGTCTTGTTAATGTCAGTGAGCAGTCTGGTTAATGTCAGTGAGCAGTCTGGTTAATGTCATTGAGCAGTCTCGTTATTGTCAGTGAGCAGCCTGGTTAATGTCAGCGAGCAGTCTCGTTAACGTCAGCGAGCAGCCTGGTTAATGTCAGCGAGCAGTCTTGTAATTGTTAGCGAGCAGTCTCGTTAACGTCAGTGAGCAGTCTGGTTAATGTCTATGAGCAGTTTCGTTATTGTCAGTGAGCAGTCTCATTATTGTCAGTGAGCATTCTCGTTAATGTCGTTGAGCAGTCGGGTTAACGTCAGTGAGCAGTCTCGTTAATATCAGTGAGCAGTTTGGTTAACGTGAGTGAGCAGTCTCCTTAAAGTCAGCGAGCAGTCTCGTTAACGTCAGTGAGCAGTCTGGTTAATTTCAGCGATCAGTCTGGTTAATGCCAGCGAGCAGTCTCGTTAATGTCAGCGAGCAGTCTGGTTAATGTCAGCGGGCAGTCTCGTTAATGTCAGTGAGCTGTCGGGTTAATGTTAATGTCAGTGAGCAGTCTGGTTCATGTCAGAGAGCAGTCTGGTTAATGTCAGTGAGCAGTCTCGATAATGTCAGTGAGCAGTCTGGTTCATGTCAGTGAGCAGTCTCGTTAATGTCATTGAGCAGTCTCGTTAACGTCAGTGAGCAGTCTGGTTAATGTCAGTGAGCAGTCTACTTAATGTCAGTGAGCAGTCTCGTTAACGTCAGTGAGCAGTCTGGTTAATGTCAGTGATCAGTCTACTTAATGTCAGTGAGCAGTCTCGTTAACGTAAGTGAGCAGTCTGGTTAATGTCAGTGAGCAGTCTGGTTAATGTCAGTGAGCAGTCTACTTAATGTCAGTGAGCAGTCTCGTTAACATAAGTGAGCAGTCTGGTTAATGTCAGTGAGCAGTCTGGTTAACGTAAGTGAGCAGACTCCTTAATGTCAGTGAGCAGTCTCGTTAACGTAAGTGAGCAGTCTGGTTAATGTCAGTGAGCAGTCTGGTTAATGTCAGTGAGCAGTCTACTTAATGTCAGTGAGCAGTCTCGTTAACATAAGTGAGCAGTCTGGTTAATGTCAGTGAGCAGTCTGGTTAACGTAAGTGAGCAGACTCCTTAATGTCAGTGAGCAGTCTCGTTAACGTAAGTGAGCAGTCTGGTTAATGTCAGTGAGCAGTCTGGTTAACGTAAGTGAGCAGACTCCTTAATGTCAGTGAGCAGTCTCGTTAACGTAAGTGAGCAGTCTCGTTAACGTAAGTGAGCAGTCTGGTTAATGTCAGTGAGCAGTCTCGTTAACGTCAGCGAGCATCTCGTTAACGTCAGTGAGCAGTCGGGTTAATGTCAGTGAGCAATCTGGTTAATGTCAGTGAGCAGTCTGGTTCATGTCAGTGAGCAGTCTGGTTAATGTCAGTGAGCAGTCTCGATAATGTCAGTGAGCAGTCTGGTTCATGTCAGTGAGCAGTCTCGTTAATGTCATTGAGCAATCTCGTTAACGTCAGTGAGCAGTCTGGTTAATGTCAGTGAGCAGTCTACTTAACGTCAGTGAGCAGTCTCGTTAATATCAGTGAGCAGTTTGGTTAACGTCAGTGAGCAGTCTCCTTAAAGTCAGTGAGCAGTCTCGTTAATGTCAGTGAGCAGTGTGGTTAACGTCAGTGAGCAGTCTCCTTAAAGTCAGTGAGCAGTCTCGTTAATGTCAGTGAGCAGTCGGGTTAACGTCAGTGAGCAGTCGGGTTAACGTCAGTGAGCAGTCTGGTTAACGTAAGTGAGCAGACTCCTTAATGTCAGTGAGCAGTCTCGTTAACGTAAGTGAGCAGTCTGGTTAATGTCAGTGAGCAGTCTGGTTAATGTCAGAAAGCAGTCTTGTTAATGTCAGTGAGCAGTCTCGTTAATGTCAGTGAGCAGTGTGGTTAACGTCAGTGAGCAGTCTCGTTAATGTCAGTGAGCAGTCTACTTAATGTCAGTGAGCAGTCTCGTTAACGTCAGTGAGCAGTCTGGTTAATGTCAGTGAGCAGTCTGGTTAACGTAAGTGAGCAGACTCCTTAATGTCAGTGAGCAGTCTCGTTAACGTAAGTGAGCAGTCTGGTTAATGTCAGTGAGCAGTCTGGTTAATGTCAGAAAGCAGTCTTGTTAATGTCAGTGAGCAGTCTGGTTAATGTCAGTGAGCAGTCTGGTTAATGTCATTGAGCAGTCTCGTTATTGTCAGTGAGCAGCCTGGTTAATGTCAGCGAGCAGTCTCGTTAACGTCAGCGAGCAGCCTGGTTAATGTCAGCGAGCAGTCTTGTAATTGTTAGCGAGCAGTCTCGTTAACGTCAGTGAGCAGTCTGGTTAATGTCTATGAGCAGTTTCGTTATTGTCAGTGAGCAGTCTCATTATTGTCAGTGAGCAGTCTCTTTAATGTCAGTGAGCAGTCGGGTTAACGTCAGTGAGCAGTCTCGTTAATATCAGTGAGCAGTTTGGTTAACGTCAGTGAGCAGTCTCCTTAAAGTCAGTGAGCAGTCTCGTTAATGTCAGTGAGCAGTGTGGTTAATGTCAGTGAGCAGTGTCGCTAACATCAGCGAGCAGTCTCGTTAACGTCAGTGAGCAGTCTGGTTAATTTCAGCGATCAGTCTGGTTAATGCCAGCGAGCAGTCTCGTTAATGTCAGCAAGTAGTCTCGTTAATGTCAGCGAGCAGTCTGGTTAATGTCAGCGGGCAGTCTCGTTAATGTCAGTGAGCTGTCGGGTTAATGTTAGTGAGCAGACTCGTTAACGTCAGTGAGCTGTCGGGTTAATGTCAGTGAGCAGTCTCGTTAACGTCAGTGAGCAGTCTGGTTAATGTCAATGAGCAGTCTGGTTAACGTCAGTGAGCAGTCGGGTTAACGTCAGTGAGCAGTCTCGTTAACGTCAGCGAGCAGTCTCGTTAACGTCAGTGAGCAGTCGGGTTTAATGTCAGTGAGCAGTCTCGTTAACGTCAGTGAGCAGTCTCGTTAACGTCAGTGAGCAGTCTGGTTAATGTCAGTGAGCAGTCTCGTTAACGTCAGCGAGCATCTCGTTAACGTCAGTGAGCAGTCGGGTTAATGTCAGTGAGCAGTCTCGTTAATGTCAGTGAGCAGTCTGGTTAATGTCAGTGAGCAGTCACGTTAACGTCAGCGAGCATTCTGGTTAATGTCAGCGAGCAGTCTTCTTATTGTTAGCGAGCAGTCTCGTTATTGTCAGTGAGCAATCTCGTTAAGGTCAGTGAGCAATCTCGTTAATGTCAGTGAGCAATCTCGTTAACGTCAGCGAGCAGTCTGGTTAATGTCAGCGAGCATTCTGGTTAATGTCAGCAGCAGTCTGGTTAATGTCAGCGATCGGTCTCGTTAATGTCAGCGAGCTGTCTGGTTAATGTCAGCGAGCAGTCTGGTTAATGTCAGCGAGCAGTCTGGTTAATGTCAGTAAGCAGTCTCGTTATTGTCAGCGAGCAGTCTCGTTAACGTCAGTGAGCAGTCTGGTTAATGTCAGTGAGCAGTCTCGTTAATGTCAGTGAGCAGTCTCATTAACGTCAGTGAGCAGTCTGTTTAATGTCAGTGAGCAGTCTGGTTAATGTCAGCGAGCAGTCTGGTTAATGTCAGTGAGCAGTCTCGTTAATGTCATTGAGCAGTCTCGTTAACGTCAGTGAGCAGTCTGGTTAATGTCAGTGAGCAGTCTACTTTATGTCAGTGAGCAGTCTCGTTAACGTCAGTGAGCAGTCTGGTTAATGTCAGTGAGCAGTCTGGTTAACGTAAGTGAGCAGACTCCTTAATGTCAGTGAGCAGTCTCGTTAACGTAAGTGAGCAGTCTGGTTAATGTCAGTGAGCAGTCTGGTTAATGTCAGAAAGCAGTCTTGTTAATGTCAGTGAGCAGTCTGGTTAATGTCAGTGAGCAGTCTGGTTAATGTCATTGAGCAGTCTCGTTATTGTCAGTGAGCAGCCTGGTTAATGTCAGCGAGCAGTCTCGTTAACGTCAGCGAGCAGCCTGGTTAATGTCAGCGAGCAGTCTTGTAATTGTTAGCGAGCAGTCTCGTTAACGTCAGTGAGCAGTCTGGTTAATGTCTATGAGCAGTTTCGTTATTGTCAGTGAGCAGTCTCATTATTGTCAGTGAGCAGTCTCGTTAATGTCAGTGAGCAGTCGGGTTAACGTCAGTGAGCAGTCTCGTTAATATCAGTGAGCAGTTTGGTTAACGTCAGTGAGCAGTCTCCTTAAAGTCAGTGAGCAGTCTCGTTAATGTCAGTGAGCAGTGTGGTTAATGTCAGTGAGCAGTGTCGCTAACATCAGCGAGCAGTCCCGTTAACGTCAGTGAGCAGTCTGGTTAATTTCAGCGATCAGTCTGGTTAATGCCAGCGAGCAGTCTCGTTATTGTCAGCAAGTAGTCTCGTTAATGTCAGCGAGCAGTCTGGTTAATGTCAGTGAGCAGTCACGTTAACGTCAGCGAGCATTCTGGTTAATGTCAGCGAGCAGTCTTCTTATTGTTAGCGAGCAGTCTCGTTATTGTCAGTGAGCAATCTCGTTAATGTCAGTGAGCAATCTCGTTAACGTCAGCGAGCAGTCTGGTTAATGTCAGCGAGCATTCTGGTTAATGTCAGCAGCAGTCTGGTTAATGTCAGCGATCGGTCTCGTTAATGTCAGCGAGCTGTCTGGTTAATGTCAGCGAGCAGTCTGGTTAATGTCAGCGAGCAGTCTGGTTAATGTCAGTAAGCAGTCTCGTTATTGTCAGCGAGCAGTCTCGTTAACGTCAGTGAGCAGTCTGGTTAATGTCAGTGAGCAGTCTCGTTAATGTCAGTGAGCAGTCTCATTAACGTCAGTGAGCAGTCTGTTTAATGTCAGTGAGCAGTCTGGTTAATGTCAGCGAGCAGTCTGGTTAATGTCAGTGAGCAGTCTCGTTAATGTCATTGAGCAGTCTCGTTAACGTCAGTGAGCAGTCTGGTTAATGTCAGTGAGCAGTCTACTTAATGTCAGTGAGCAGTCTCGTTAACGTCAGTGAGCAGTCTGGTTAATGTCAGTGAGCAGTCTGGTTAACGTAAGTGAGCAGACTCCTTAATGTCAGTGAGCAGTCTCGTTAACGTAAGTGAGCAGTCTGGTTAATGTCAGTGAGCAGTCTGGTTAATGTCAGAAAGCAGTCTTGTTAATGTCAGTGAGCAGTCTGGTTAATGTCAGTGAGCAGTCTGGTTAATGTCATTGAGCAGTCTCGTTATTGTCAGTGAGCAGCCTGGTTAATGTCAGCGAGCAGTCTCGTTAACGTCAGCGAGCAGCCTGGTTAATGTCAGCGAGCAGTCTTGTAATTGTTAGCGAGCAGTCTCGTTAACGTCAGTGAGCAGTCTGGTTAATGTCTATGAGCAGTTTCGTTATTGTCAGTGAGCAGTCTCATTATTGTCAGTGAGCAGTCTCGTTAATGTCGTTGAGCAGTCGGGTTAACGTCAGTGAGCAGTCTCGTCAATATCAGTGAGCAGTTTGGTTAACGTCAGTGAGCAGTCTCCTTAAAGTCAGCGAGCAGTCTCGTTAACGTCAGTGAGCAGTCTGGTTAATTTCAGCGATCAGTCTGGTTAATGTCAGCAAGTAGTCTCGTTAATGTCAGCGAGCAGTCTCGTTAATGTCAGCAAGTAGTCTCGTTAATGTCAGCGAGCAGTCTGGTTAATGTCAGCGGGCAGTCTCGTTAATGTCAGTGAGCTGTCGGGTTAATGTCAGTGAGCAGACTCGTTAACGTCAGTGAGCTGTCGGGTTAATGTCAGTGAGCAGTCTCGTTAACGTCAGTGAGCAGTCTGGTTAATGTCAATGAGCAGTCTGGTTAACGTCAGTGAGCAGTCGGGTTAACGTCAGTGAGCAGTCTCGTTAACGTCAGCGAGCAGTCTCGTTAACGTCAGTGAGCAGTCGGGTTTAATGTCAGTGAGCAGTCTCGTTAACGTCAGTGAGCAGTCTCGTTAACGTCAGTGAGCAGTCTGGTTAATGTCAGTGAGCAGTCTCGTTAACGTCAGCGAGCATCTCGTTAACGTCAGTGAGCAGTCGGGTTAATGTCAGTGAGCAATCTGGTTAATGTCAGTGAGCAGTCTGGTTAATGTCAGCAAGCAGTCTGGTTAATGTCAGTGAGCAGTCTCGTTAACGTCAGCGAACATCTCGTTAACGTCAGTGAGCAGTCGGGTTAATGTCAGTGAGCAATCTGGTTAATGTCAGTGAGCAGTCTGGTTCATGTCAGTGAGCAGTCTGGTTAATGTCAGTGAGCAGTCTCGATAATGTCAGTGAGCAGTCTGGTTCATGTCAGTGAGCAGTCTCGTTAATGTCATTGAGCAGTCTCGTTAACGTCAGTGAGCAGTCTGGTTAATGTCAGTGAGCAGTCTACTTAATGTCAGTGAGCAGTCTCGTTAACGTCAGTGAGCAGTCTGGTTAATGTCAGTGATCAGTCTACTTAATGTCAGTGAGCAGTCTCATTAACGTAAGTGAGCAGTCTGGTTAATGTCAGTGAGCAGTCTGGTTAATGTCAGTGAGCAGTCTACTTAATGTCAGTGAGCAGTCTCGTTAACATAAGTGAGCAGTCTGGTTAATGTCAGTGAGCAGTCTGGTTAACGTAAGTGAGCAGAATCCTTAATGTCAGTGAGCAGTCTCGTTAACGTAAGTGAGCAGTCTGGTTAATGTCAGTGAGCAGTCTGGTTAATGTCAGTGAGCAGTCTACTTAATGTCAGTGAGCAGTCTCGTTAACATAAGTGAGCAGTCTGGTTAATGTCAGTGAGCAGTCTGGTTAACGTAAGTGAGCAGACTCCTTAATGTCAGTGAGCAGTCTCGTTAACGTAAGTGAGCAGTCTGGTTAATGTCAGTGAGCAGTCTGGTTAATGTCAGAAAGCAGTCTTGTTAATGTCAGTGAGCAGTCTGGTTAATGTCAGTGAGCAGTCTGGTTAATGTCATTGAGCAGTCTCGTTATTGTCAGTGAGCAGCCTGGTTAATGTCAGCGAGCAGTCTCGTTAACGTCAGCGAGCAGCCTAGTTAATGTCAGCGAGCAGTCTCGTTAACGTCAGTGAGCAGTCTGGTTAATGTCTATGAGCAGTTTCGTTATTGTCAGTGAGCAGTCTCATTATTGTCAGTGAGCAGTCTCGTTAATGTCAGTGAGCAGTCGGGTTAACGTCAGTGAGCAGTCGGGTTAACGTCAGTGAGCAGTCTCGTTAATATCAGTGAGCAGTTTGGTTAACGTCAGTGAGCAGTCTCCTTAAAGTCAGTGAGCAGTCTCGTTAATGTCAGTGAGCAGTGTGGTTAACGTCAGTGAGCAGTCTCCTTAATGTCAGTGAGCAGTCGGGTTAACGTCAGTGAGCAGTCGGGTTAACGTCAGTGAGCAGTCTGGTTAACGTAAGTGAGCAGACTCCTTAATGTCAGTGAGCAGTCTCGTTAACGTAAGTGAGCAGTCTGGTTAATGTCAGTGAGCAGTCTGGTTAATGTCAGAAAGCAGTCTTGTTAATGTCAGTGAGCAGTCTCGTTAATGTCAGTGAGCAGTGTGGTTAACGTCAGTGAGCAGTCTCCTTAATGTCAGTGAGCAGTCTACTTAATGTCAGTGAGCAGTCTCGTTAACGTAAGTGAGCAGTCTGGTTAATGTCAGTGAGCAGTCTGGTTAACGTAAGTGAGCAGACTCCTTAATGTCAGTGAGCAGTCTCGTTAACGTAAGTGAGCAGTCTGGTTAATGTCAGTGAGCAGTCTTGTTAATGTCAGTGAGCAGTCTGGTTAATGTCAGTGAGCAGTCTGGTTAATGTCATTGAGCAGTCTCGTTATTGTCAGTGAGCAGCCTGGTTAATGTCAGCGAGCAGTCTTGTAATTGTTAGCGAGCAGTCTCGTTAACGTCAGTGAGCAGTCTGGTTAATGTCTATGAGCAGTTTCGTTATTGTCAGTGAGCAGTCTCATTATTGTCAGTGAGCAGTCGCGTTAACGTCAGTGAGCAGTCGGGTTAACGTCAGTGAGCAGTCTCGTTAATATCAGTGAGCAGTTTGGTTAACGTCAGTGAGCAGTCTCCTTAAAGTCAGTGAGCAGTCTCGTTAATGTCAGTGAGCAGTGTGGTTAATGTCAGTGAGCAGTGTCGCTAACATCAGCGAGCAGTCTCGTTAACGTCAGTGAGCAGTTTGGTTAATTTCAGCGATCAGTCTGGTTAATGCCAGCGAGCAGTCTCGTTAATGTCAGCAAGTAGTCTCGTTAATGTCAGCGAGCAGTCTGGTTAATGTCAGCGGGCAGTCTCGTTAACGTCAGTGAGCAGTCTGGTTAATGTCAATGAGCAGTCTGGTTAACGTCAGTGAGCAGTCGGGTTAACGTCAGTGAGCAGTCTCGTTAACGTCAGCGAGCAGTCTCGTTAACGTCAGTGAGCAGTCGGGTTTAATGTCAGTGAGCAGTCTCGTTAACGTCAGTGAGCAGTCTCGTTAACGTCAGTGAGCAGTCGGGTTAATGTCAGTGAGCAGTCTCGTTAATGTCAGTGAGCAGTCTGGTTAATGTCAGTGAGCAGTCACGTTAACGTCAGCGAGCATTCTGGTTAATGTCAGCGAGCAGTCTTCTTATTGTTAGCGAGCAGTCTCGTTATTGTCAGTGAGCAATCTCGTTAAGGTCAGTGAGCAATCTCGTTAATGTCAGTGAGCAATCTCGTTAACGTCAGCGAGCAGTCTGGTTAATGTCAGCGAGCATTCTGGTTAATGTCAGCAGCAGTCTGGTTAATGTCAGCGATCGGTCTCGTTAATGTCAGCGAGCTGTCTGGTTAATGTCAGCGAGCAGTCTGGTTAATGTCAGCGAGCAGTCTGGTTAATGTCAGTAAGCAGTCTCGTTATTGTCAGCGAGCAGTCTCGTTAACGTCAGTGAGCAGTCTCGTTAACGTCAGTGAGCAGTCTCGTTACCGTCAGTGAGCAGTCTGTTTAATGTCAGTGAGCAGTCTGGTTAATGTCAGTGAGCAGTCTGGTTAATGTCAGTGAGCAGTCTCGTTAATGTCAGTGAGCAGTCTCATTAACGTCAGTGAGCAGTCTGTTTAATGTCAGTGAGCAGTCTGGTTAATGTCAGCGAGCAGTCTGGTTAATGTCAGTGAGCAGTCTCGTTAATGTCATTGAGCAGTCTCGTTAACGTCAGTGAGCAGTCTGGTTAATGTCAGTGAGCAGTCTACTTAATGTCAGTGAGCAGTCTCGTTAACGTCAGTGAGCAGTCTGGTTAATGTCAGTGAGCAGTCTGGTTAACGTAACTGAGCAGACTCCTTAATGTCAGTGAGCAGTCTCGTTAACGTAAGTGAGCAGTCTGGTTAATGTCAGTGAGCAGTCTGGTTAATGTCAGAAAGCAGTCTTGTTAATGTCAGTGAGCAGTCTGGTTAATGTCAGTGAGCAGTCTGGTTAATGTCATTGAGCAGTCTCGTTATTGTCAGTGAGCAGCCTGGTTAATGTCAGCGAGCAGTCTCGTTAACGTCAGCGAGCAGCCTGGTTAATGTCAGCGAGCAGTCTTGTAATTGTTAGCGAGCAGTCTCGTTAACGTCAGTGAGCAGTCTGGTTAATGTCTATGAGCAGTTTCGTTATTGTCAGTGAGCAGTCTCATTATTGTCAATGAGCAGTCTCGTTATTGTCAGTGAGCAGTCTCATTATTGTCAATGAGCAGTCTCGTTACTGTCGTTGAGCAGTCGGGTTAACGTCAGTGAGCAGTCTCGTTAATATCAGTGAGCAGTTTGGTTAACGTCAGTGAGCAGTCTCCTTAAAGTCAGCGAGCAGTCTCGTTAACGTCAGTGAGCAGTCTGGTTAATTTCAGCGATCAGTCTGGTTAATGCCAGCGAGCAGTCTCGTTAATGTCAGCAAGTAGTCTCGTTAATGTCAGCGAGCAGTCTGGTTAATGTCAGCGGGCAGTCTCGTTAATGTCAGTGAGCTGTCGGGTTAATGTCAGTGAGCAGACTCGTTAACGTCAGTGAGCTGTCGGGTTAATGTCAGTGAGCAGTCTCGTTAACGTCAGTGAGCAGTCTGGTTAATTTCAATGAGCAGTCTGGTTAACGTCAGTGAGCAGTCGGGTTAACGTCAGTGAGCAGTCTCGTTAACGTCAGCGAGCAGTCTCGTTAACGTCAGTGAGCAGTCGGGTTTAATGTCAGTGAGCAGTCTCGTTAACGTCAGTGAGCAGTCTCGTTAACGTCAGTGAGCAGTCTGGTTAATGTCAGTGAGCAGTCTCGTTAACGTCAGTGAGCAGTCGGGTTAATGTCAGTGAGCAATCTGGTTAATGTCAGTGAGCAGTCTGGTTAATGTCAGCAAGCAGTCTGGTTAATGTCAGTGAGCAGTCTCGTTAACGTCAGCGAGCATCTCGTTAACGTCAGTGAGCAGTCGGGTTAATGTCAGTGAGCAATCTGGTTAATGTCAGTGAGCAGTCTGGTTCATGTCAGTGAGCAGTCTGGTTAATGTCAGTGAGCAGTCTCGATATTGTCAGTGAGCAGTCTGGTTCATGTCAGTGAGCAGTCTCGTTAATGTCATTGAGCAGTCTCGTTAACGTCAGTGAGCAGTCTGGTTAATGTCAGTGAGCAGTCTACTTAATGTCAGTGAGCAGTCTCGTTAACGTCAGTGAGCAGTCTGGTTAATGTCAGTGATCAGTCTACTTAATGTCAGTGAGCAGTCTCGTTAACGTAAGTGAGCAGTCTGGTTAATGTCAGTGAGCAGTCTGGTTAATGTCAGTAAGCAGTCTACTTAATGTCAGTGAGCAGTCTCGTTAACATAAGTGAGCAGTCTGGTTAATGTCAGTGAGCAGTCTGGTTAACGTAAGTGAGCAGACTCCTTAATGTCAGTGAGCAGTCTCGTTAACGTAAGTGAGCAGTCTGGTTAATGTCAGTGAGCAGTCTGGTTAATGTCAGTGAGCAGTCTACTTAATGTCAGTGAGCAGTCTCGTTAACATAAGTGAGCAGTCTGGTTAATGTCAGTGAGCAGTCTGGTTAACGTAAGTGAGCAGACTCCTTAATGTCAGTGAGCAGTCTCGTTAACGTAAGTGAGCAGTCTGGTTAATGTCAGTGAGCAGTCTGGTTAATGTCAGAAAGCAGTCTTTTTAATGTCAGTGAGCAGTCTGGTTAATGTCAGTGAGCAGTCTGGTTAATGTCATTGAGCAGTCTCGTTATTGTCAGTGAGCAGCCTGGTTAATGTCAGCGAGCAGTCTCGTTAACGTCAGTGAGCAGTCTGGTTAATGTCTATGAGCAGTTTCGTTATTGTCAGTGAGCAGTCTCATTATTGTCAGTGAGCAGTCTCGTTAATGTCAGTGAGCAGTCGGGTTAACTTCAGTGAGCAGTCGGGTTAACGTCAGTGAGCAGTCTCGTTAATATCAGTGAGCAGTTTGGTTAACGTCAGTGAGCAGTCTCCTTAAAGTCAGTGAGCAGTCTCGTTAATGTCAGTGAGCAGTGTGGTTAACGTCAGTGAGCAGTCTCCTTAAAGTCAGTGAGCAGTCTCGTTAATGTCAGTGAGCAGTCGGGTTAACGTCAGTGAGCAGTCGGGTTAACGTCAGTGAGCAGTCTGGTTAACGTAAGTGAGCAGAATCCTTAATGTCAGTGAGCAGTCTCGTTAACGTAAGTGAGCAGTCTGGTTAATGTCAGTGAGCAGTCTGGTTAATGTCAGAAAGCAGTCTTGTTAATGTCAGTGAGCAGTCTCGTTAATGTCAGTGAGCAGTGTGGTTAACGTCAGTGAGCAGTCTCCTTAATGTCAGTGAGCAGTCTACTTAATGTCAGTGAGCAGTCTCGTTAACGTCAGTGAGCAGTCTGGTTAATGTCAGTGAGCAGTCTGGTTAACGTAAGTGAGCAGACTCCTTAATGTCAGTGAGCAGTCTCGTTAAAGTAAGTGAGCAGTCTGGTTAATGTCAGTGAGCAGTCTGGTTAATGTCAGAAAGCAGTCTTGTTAATGTCCGTGAGCAGTCTGGTTAATGTCAGTGAGCAGTCTGGTTAATGTCATTGAGCAGTCTCGTTATTGTCAGTGAGCAGCCTGGTTAATGTCAGCGAGCAGTCTCGTTAACGTCAGCGAGCAGCCTGGTTAATGTCAGCGAGCAGTCTTGTAATTGTTAGCGAGCAGTCTCGTTAACGTCAGTGAGCAGTCTGGTTAATGTCTATGAGCAGTGTGGTTAATGTCATTGAGCATTGTCGCTAACATCAGCGAGCAGTCTCGTTAACATCAGTGAGCAGTCTGGTTAATGTCAGTGAGCAGTGTGGTTAATGTCAGTGAGCAGTGTCGCTAACATCAGCGAGCAGTCTCGTTAACATCAGTGAGCAGTCTGGTTAATTTCAGCGATCAGTCTGGTTAATGCCAGCGAGCAGTCTCGTTAATGTCAGCAAGTAGTCTCGTTAATGTCAGCGAGCAGTCTGGTTAATGTCAGCGGGGAGTCTCGTTAATGTCAGTGAGCTGTCGGGTTAATGTCAGTGAGCAGACTCGTTAACGTCAGTGAGCTGTCGGGTTAATGTCAGTGAGGATTTTCGTTAACGTCAGTGAGCAGTCTGGTTAATGTCAATGAGCAGTCTGGTTAACGTCAGTGAGCAGTCGGGTTAACGTCAGTGAGCAGTCTCGTTAACGTCAGCGAGCAGTCTCGTTAACGTCAGTGAGCAGTCGGGTTTAATGTCAGTGAGCAGTCTCGTTAACGTCAGTGAGCAGTCTCGTTAACGTCAGTGAGCAGTCTGGTTAATGTCAGTGAGCAGTCTCGTTAACGTCAGCGAGCATCTCGTTAACGTCAGTGAGCAGTCGGGTTAATGTCAGTGAGCAATCTGGTTAATGTCAGTGAGCAGTCTGGTTAATGTCAGCAAGCAGTCTTGTTAATGTCAGTGAGCAGTCTGGTTCATGTCAGTGAGCAGTCTGGTTAATGTCAGTGAGCAGTCTCGATAATGTCAGTGAGCAGTCTGGTTCATGTCAGTGAGCAGTCTCGTTAATGTCATTGAGCAGTCTCGTTAACGTCAGTGAGCAGTCTGGTTAATGTCAGTGAGCAGTCTACTTAATGTCAGTGAGCAGTCTCGTTAACGTCAGTGAGCAGTCTGGTTAACGTCAGTGAGCAGTCTACTTAATGTCAGTGAGCAGTCTCGTTAACGTCAGTGAGCAGTCTGGTTAATGTCAGTGATCAGTCTACTTAATGTCAGTGAGCAGTCTCGTTAACGTCAGTGAGCAGTCTGGTTAATGTCAGTGAGCAGTCTCGTTAACGTCAGTGAGCAGTCGGGTTAATGTCAGTGAGCAATCTGGTTAATGTCAGTGAGCAGTCTGGTTAATGTCAGCAAGCAGTCTGGTTAATGTCAGTGAGCAGTCTCGTTAACGTCAGCGAGCATCTCGTTAACGTCAGTGAGCAGTCGGGTTAATGTCAGTGAGCAATCTGGTTAATGTCAGTGAGCAGTCTGGTTCATGTCAGTGAGCAGTCTGGTTAATGTCAGTGAGCAGTCTCGATATTGTCAGTGAGCAGTCTGGTTCATGTCAGTGAGCAGTCTCGTTAATGTCATTGAGCAGTCTCGTTAACGTCAGTGAGCAGTCTGGTTAATGTCAGTGAGCAGTCTACTTAATGTCAGTGAGCAGTCTCGTTAACGTCAGTGAGCAGTCTGGTTAATGTCAGTGATCAGTCTACTTAATGTCAGTGAGCAGTCTCGTTAACGTAAGTGAGCAGTCTGGTTAATGTCAGTGAGCAGTCTGGTTAATGTCAGTAAGCAGTCTACTTAATGTCAGTGAGCAGTCTCGTTAACATAAGTGAGCAGTCTGGTTAATGTCAGTGAGCAGTCTGGTTAACGTAAGTGAGCAGACTCCTTAATGTCAGTGAGCAGTCTCGTTAACGTAAGTGAGCAGTCTGGTTAATGTCAGTGAGCAGTCTGGTTAATGTCAGTGAGCAGTCTACTTAATGTCAGTGAGCAGTCTCGTTAACATAAGTGAGCAGTCTGGTTAATGTCAGTGAGCAGTCTGGTTAACGTAAGTGAGCAGACTCCTTAATGTCAGTGAGCAGTCTCGTTAACGTAAGTGAGCAGTCTGGTTAATGTCAGTGAGCAGTCTGGTTAATGTCAGAAAGCAGTCTTTTTAATGTCAGTGAGCAGTCTGGTTAATGTCAGTGAGCAGTCTGGTTAATGTCATTGAGCAGTCTCGTTATTGTCAGTGAGCAGCCTGGTTAATGTCAGCGAGCAGTCTCGTTAACGTCAGCGAGCAGCCTAGTTAATGTCAGCGAGCAGTCTCGTTAACGTCAGTGAGCAGTCTGGTTAATGTCTATGAGCAGTTTCGTTATTGTCAGTGAGCAGTCTCATTATTGTCAGTGAGCAGTCTCGTTAATGTCAGTGAGCAGTCGGGTTAACTTCAGTGAGCAGTCGGGTTAACGTCAGTGAGCAGTCTCGTTAATATCAGTGAGCAGTTTGGTTAACGTCAGTGAGCAGTCTCCTTAAAGTCAGTGAGCAGTCTCGTTAATGTCAGTGAGCAGTGTGGTTAACGTCAGTGATCAGTCTCCTTAAAGTCAGTGAGCAGTCTCGTTAATGTCAGTGAGCAGTCGGGTTAACGTCAGTGAGCAGTCGGGTTAACGTCAGTGAGCAGTCTGGTTAACGTAAGTGAGCAGAATCCTTAATGTCAGTGAGCAGTCTCGTTAACGTAAGTGAGCAGTCTGGTTAATGTCAGTGAGCAGTCTGGTTAATGTCAGAAAGCAGTCTTGTTAATGTCAGTGAGCAGTCTCGTTAATGTCAGTGAGCAGTGTGGTTAACGTCAGTGAGCAGTCTCCTTAATGTCAGTGAGCAGTCTACTTAATGTCAGTGAGCAGTCTCGTTAACGTCAGTGAGCAGTCTGGTTAATGTCAGTGAGCAGTCTGGTTAACGTAAGTGAGCAGACTCCTTAATGTCAGTGAGCAGTCTCGTTAAAGTAAGTGAGCAGTCTGGTTAATGTCAGTGAGCAGTCTGGTTAATGTCAGAAAGCAGTCTTGTTAATGTCCGTGAGCAGTCTGGTTAATGTCAGTGAGCAGTCTGGTTAATGTCATTGAGCAGTCTCGTTATTGTCAGTGAGCAGCCTGGTTAATGTCAGCGAGCAGTCTCGTTAACGTCAGCGAGCAGCCTGGTTAATGTCAGCGAGCAGTCTTGTAATTGTTAGCGAGCAGTCTCGTTAACGTCAGTGAGCAGTCTGGTTAATGTCTATGAGCAGTGTGGTTAATGTCAGTGAGCAGTGTCGCTAACATCAGCGAGCAGTCTCGTTAACATCAGTGAGCAGTCTGGTTAATGTCAGTGAGCAGTGTGGTTAATGTCAGTGAGCAGTGTCGCTAACATCAGCGAGCAGTCTCGTTAACATCAGTGAGCAGTCTGGTTAATTTCAGCGATCAGTCTGGTTAATGCCAGCGAGCAGTCTCGTTAATGTCAGCAAGTAGTCTCGTTAATGTCAGCGAGCAGTCTGGTTAATGTCAGCGGGGAGTCTCGTTAATGTCAGTGAGCTGTCGGGTTAATGTCAGTGAGCAGACTCGTTAACGTCAGTGAGCTGTCGGGTTAATGTCAGTGAGGATTTTCGTTAACGTCAGTGAGCAGTCTGGTTAATGTCAATGAGCAGTCTGGTTAACGTCAGTGAGCAGTCGGGTTAACGTCAGTGAGCAGTCTCGTTAACGTCAGCGAGCAGTCTCGTTAACGTCAGTGAGCAGTCGGGTTTAATGTCAGTGAGCAGTCTCGTTAACGTCAGTGAGCAGTCTCGTTAACGTCAGTGAGCAGTCTGGTTAATGTCAGTGAGCAGTCTCGTTAACGTCAGCGAGCATCTCGTTAACGTCAGTGAGCAGTCGGGTTAATGTCAGTGAGCAATCTGGTTAATGTCAGTGAGCAGTCTGGTTAATGTCAGCAAGCAGTCTTGTTAATGTCAGTGAGCAGTCTGGTTCATGTCAGTGAGCAGTCTGGTTAATGTCAGTGAGCAGTCTCGATAATGTCAGTGAGCAGTCTGGTTCATGTCAGTGAGCAGTCTCGTTAATGTCATTGAGCAGTCTCGTTAACGTCAGTGAGCAGTCTGGTTAATGTCAGTGAGCAGTCTACTTAATGTCAGTGAGCAGTCTCGTTAACGTCAGTGAGCAGTCTGGTTAATGTCAGTGATCAGTCTACTTAATGTCAGTGAGCAGTCTCGTTAACGTAAGTGAGCAGTCTGGTCAATGTCAGTGAGCAGTCTGGTTAATGTCAGTGAGCAGTCTACTTAATGTCAGTGAGCAGTCTCGTTAACATAAGTGAGCAGTCTGGTTAATATCAGTGAGCAGTCTGGTTATCGTAAGTGAGCAGACTCCTTAATGTCAGTGAGCAGTCTCGTTAACGTAAGTGAGCAGTCTGGTTAATGTCAGTGAGCAGTCTGGTTAATGTCAGTGAGCAGTCTACTTAATGTCAGTGAGCAGTCTCGTTAACATAAGTGAGCAGTCTGGTTAATGTCAGTGAGCAGTCTGGTTAACGTCAGCGAGCAGTCTCGTTAACGTCAGTGAGCAGTCGGGTTTAATGTCAGTGAGCAGTCTCGTTAACGTCAGTGAGCAGTCTCGTTAACGTCAGTGAGCAGTCGGGTTAATGTCAGTGAGCAGTCTCGTTAATGTCAGTGAGCAGTCTGGTTAATGTCAGTGAGCAGTCACGTTAACGTCAGCGAGCATTCTGGTTAATGTCAGCGAGCAGTCTTCTTATTGTTAGCGAGCAGTCTCGTTATTGTCAGTGAGCAATCTCGTTAAGGTCAGTGAGCAATCTCGTTAATGTCAGTGAGCAATCTCGTTAACGTCAGCGAGCAGTCTGGTTAATGTCAGCGAGCATTCTGGTTAATGTCAGCAGCAGTCTGGTTAATGTCAGCGATCGGTCTCGTTAATGTCAGCGAGCTGTCTGGTTAATGTCAGCGAGCAGTCTGGTTAATGTCAGCGAGCAGTCTGGTTAATGTCAGTAAGCAGTTTCGTTATTGTCAGCGAGCAGTCTCGTTAACGTCAGTGAGCAGTCTCGTTAACGTCAGTGAGCAGTCTCGTTACCGTCAGTGAGCAGTCTGTTTAATGTCAGTGAGCAGTCTGGTTAATGTCAGTGAGCAGTCTGGTTAATGTCAGTGAGCAGTCTCGTTAATGTCAGTGAGCAGTCTCATTAACGTCAGTGAGCAGTCTGTTTAATGTCAGTGAGCAGTCTGGTTAATGTCAGCGAGCAGTCTGGTTAATGTCAGTGAGCAGTCTCGTTAATGTCATTGAGCAGTCTCGTTAACGTCAGTGAGCAGTCTGGTTAATGTCAGTGAGCAGTCTACTTAATGTCAGTGAGCAGTCTCGTTAACGTCAGTGAGCAGTCTGGTTAATGTCAGTGAGCAGTCTGGTTAACGTAAGTGAGCAGACTCCTTAATGTCAGTGAGCAGTCTCGTTAACGTAAGTGAGCAGTCTGGTTAATGTCAGTGAGCAGTCTGGTTAATGTCAGAAAGCAGTCTTGTTAATGTCAGTGAGCAGTCTGGTTAATGTCAGTGAGCAGTCTGGTTAATGTCATTGAGCAGTCTCGTTATTGTCAGTGAGCAGCCTGGTTAATGTCAGCGAGCAGTCTCGTTAACGTCAGCGAGCAGCCTGGTTAATGTCAGCGAGCAGTCTTGTAATTGTTAGCGAGCAGTCTCGTTAACGTCAGTGAGCAGTCTGGTTAATGTCTATGAGCAGTTTCGTTATTGTCAGTGAGCAGTCTCATTATTGTCAATGAGCAGTCTCGTTATTGTCAGTGAGCAGTCTCATTATTGTCAATGAGCAGTCTCGTTACTGTCGTTGAGCAGTCGGGTTAACGTCAGTGAGCAGTCTCGTTAATATCAGTGAGCAGTTTGGTTAACGTCAGTGAGCAGTCTCCTTAAAGTCAGCGAGCAGTCTCGTTAACGTCAGTGAGCAGTCTGGTTAATTTCAGCGATCAGTCTGGTTAATGCCAGCGAGCAGTCTCGTTAATGTCAGCAAGTAGTCTCGTTAATGTCAGAGAGCAGTCTGGTTAATGTCAGCGGGCAGTCTCGTTAATGTCAGTGAGCTGTCGGGTTAATGTCAGTGAGCAGACTCGTTAACGTCAGTGAGCTGTCGGGTTAATGTCAGTGAGCAGTCTCGTTAACGTCAGTGAGCAGTCTGGTTAATGTCAATGAGCAGTCTGGTTAACGTCAGTGAGCAGTCGGGTTAACGTCAGTGAGCAGTCTCGTTAACGTCAGCGAGCAGTCTCGTTAACGTCAGTGAGCAGTCGGGTTTAATGTCAGTGAGCAGTCTCGTTAACGTCAGTGAGCAGTCTCGTTAACGTCAGTGAGCAGTCTGGTTAATGTCAGTGAGCAGTCTCGTTAACGTCAGTGAGCAGTCGGGTTAATGTCAGTGAGCAATCTGGTTAATGTCAGTGAGCAGTCTGGTTAATGTCAGCAAGCAGTCTGGTTAATGTCAGTGAGCAGTCTCGTTAACGTCAGCGAGCATCTCGTTAACGTCAGTGAGCAGTCGGGGTAATGTCAGTGAGCAATCTGGTTAATGTCAGTGAGCAGTCTGGTTAATGTCAGCAAGCAGTCTGGTTAATGTCAGTGAGCAGTCTCGTTAACGTCAGCGAGCATCTCGTTAACGTCAGTGAGCAGTCGGGTTAATGTCAGTGAGCAATCTGGTTAATGTCAGTGAGCAGTCTGGTTCATGTCAGTGAGCAGTCTGGTTAATGTCAGTGAGCAGTCTCGATATTGTCAGTGAGCAGTCTGGTTCATGTCAGTGAGCAGTCTCGTTAATGTCATTGAGCAGTCTCGTTAACGTCAGTGAGCAGTCTGGTTAATGTCAGTGAGCAGTCTACTTAATGTCAGTGAGCAGTCTCGTTAACGTCAGTGAGCAGTCTGGTTAATGTCAGTGATCAGTCTACTTAATGTCAGTGAGCAGTCTCGTTAACGTAAGTGAGCAGTCTGGTTAATGTCAGTGAGCAGTCTGGTTAATGTCAGTAAGCAGTCTACTTAATGTCAGTGAGCAGTCTCGTTAACATAAGTGAGCAGTCTGGTTAATGTCAGTGAGCAGTCTGGTTAACGTAAGTGAGCAGACTCCTTAATGTCAGTGAGCAGTCTCGTTAACGTAAGTGAGCAGTCTGGTTAATGTCAGTGAGCAGTCTGGTTAATGTCAGTGAGCAGTCTACTTAATGTCAGTGAGCAGTCTCGTTAACATAAGTGAGCAGTCTGGTTAATGTCAGTGAGCAGTCTGGTTAACGTAAGTGAGCAGACTCCTTAATGTCAGTGAGCAGTCTCGTTAACGTAAGTGAGCAGTCTGGTTAATGTCAGTGAGCAGTCTGGTTAATGTCAGAAAGCAGTCTTTTTAATGTCAGTGAGCAGTCTGGTTAATGTCAGTGAGCAGTCTGGTTAATGTCATTGAGCAGTCTCGTTATTGTCAGTGAGCAGCCTGGTTAATGTCAGCGAGCAGTCTCGTTAACGTCAGCGAGCAGCCTAGTTAATGTCAGCGAGCAGTCTCGTTAACGTCAGTGAGCAGTCTGGTTAATGTCTATGAGCAGTTTCGTTATTGTCAGTGAGCAGTCTCATTATTGTCAGTGAGCAGTCTCGTTAATGTCAGTGAGCAGTCGGGTTAACGTCAGTGAGCAGTCGGGTTAACGTCAGTGAGCAGTCTCGTTAATATCAGTGAGCAGTTTGGTTAACGTCAGTGAGCAGTCTCCTTAAAGTCAGTGAGCAGTCTCGTTAATGTCAGTGAGCAGTGTGGTTAACGTCAGTGAGCAGTCTCCTTAAAGTCAGTGAGCAGTCTCGTTAATGTCAGTGAGCAGTCGGGTTAACGTCAGTGAGCAGTCGGGTTAACGTCAGTGAGCAGTCTGGTTAACGTAAGTGAGCAGAATCCTTAATGTCAGTGAGCAGTCTCGTTAACGTAAGTGAGCAGTCTGGTTAATGTCAGTGAGCAGTCTGGTTAATGTCAGAAAGCAGTCTTGTTAATGTCAGTGAGCAGTCTCGTTAATGTCAGTGAGCAGTGTGGTTAACGTCAGTGAGCAGTCTCCTTAATGTCAGTGAGCAGTCTACTTAATGTCAGTGAGCAGTCTCGTTAACGTCAGTGAGCAGTCTGGTTAATGTCAGTGAGCAGTCTGGTTAACGTAAGTGAGCAGACTCCTTAATGTCAGTGAGCAGTCTCGTTAACGTAAGTGAGCAGTCTGGTTAATGTCAGTGAGCAGTCTGGTTAATGTCAGAAAGCAGTCTTGTTAATGTCAGTGAGCAGTCTGGTTAATGTCAGTGAGCAGTCTGGTTAATGTCATTGAGCAGTCTCGTTATTGTCAGTGAGCAGCCTGGTTAATGTCAGCGAGCAGTCTCGTTAACGTCAGCGAGCAGCCTGGTTAATGTCAGCGAGCAGTCTTGTAATTGTTAGCGAGCAGTCTCGTTAATGTCAGTGAGCAGTCTGGTTAATGTCTATGAGCAGTTTCGTTATTGTCAGTGAGCAGTCTCATTATTGTCAGTGAGCAGTCGCGTTAACGTCAGTGAGCAGTCGGGTTAACGTCAGTGAGCAGTCTCGTTAATATCAGTGAGCAGTTTGGTTAACGTCAGTGAGCAGTCTCCTTAAAGTCATTGAGCAGTCTCGTTAATGTCAGTGAGCAGTGTGGTTAATGTCAGTGAGCAGTGTCGCTAACATCAGCGAGCAGTCTCGTTAACATCAGTGAGCAGTCTGGTTAATTTCAGCGATCAGTCTGGTTAATGCCAGCGAGCAGTCTCGTTAATGTCAGCAAGTAGTCTCGTTAATGTCAGCGAGCAGTCTGGTTAATGTCAGCGGGGAGTCTCGTTAATGTCAGTGAGCTGTCGGGTTAATGTCAGTGAGCAGACTCGTTAACGTCAGTGAGCTGTCGGGTTAATGTCAGTGAGGATTTTCGTTAACGTCAGTGAGCAGTCTGGTTAATGTCAATGAGCAGTCTGGTTAACGTCAGTGAGCAGTCGGGTTAACGTCAGTGAGCAGTCTCGTTAACGTCAGTGAGCAGTCTCGTTAACGTCAGTGAGCAGTCTGGTTAATGTCAGTGAGCAGTCTCGTTAACGTCAGCGAGCATCTCGTTAACGTCAGTGAGCAGTCGGGTTAATGTCAGTGAGCAATCTGGTTAATGTCAGTGAGCAGTCTGGTTAATGTCAGCAAGCAGTCTTGTTAATGTCAGTGAGCAGTCTGGTTCATGTCAGTGAGCAGTCTGGTTAATGTCAGTGAGCAGTCTCGATAATGTCAGTGAGCAGTCTGGTTCATGTCAGTGAGCAGTCTCGTTAATGTCATTGAGCAGTCTCGTTAACGTCAGTGAGCAGTCTGGTTAATGTCAGTGAGCAGTCTACTTAATGTCAGTGAGCAGTCTCGTTAACGTCAGTGAGCAGTCTGGTTAATGTCAGTGATCAGTCTACTTAATGTCAGTGAGCAGTCTCGTTAACGTAAGTGAGCAGTCTGGTCAATGTCAGTGAGCAGTCTGGTTAATGTCAGTGAGCAGTCTACTTAATGTCAGTGAGCAGTCTCGTTAACATAAGTGAGCAGTCTGGTTAATATCAGTGAGCAGTCTGGTTATCGTAAGTGAGCAGACTCCTTAATGTCAGTGAGCAGTCTCGTTAACGTAAGTGAGCAGTCTGGTTAATGTCAGTGAGCAGTCTGGTTAATGTCAGTGAGCAGTCTACTTAATGTCAGTGAGCAGTCTCGTTAACATAAGTGAGCAGTCTGGTTAATGTCAGTGAGCAGTCTGGTTAACGTAAGTGAGCAGACTCCTTAATGACAGTGAGCAGTCTCGTTAACGTAAGTGAGCAGTCTGGTTAATGTCAGTGAGCAGTCTGGTTAATGTCAGAAAGCAGTCTTGTTAATGTCAGTGAGCAGTCTGGTTAATGTCAGTGAGCAGTCTCGTTAACATAAGTGAGCAGTCTGGTTAATGTCAGTGAGCAGTCTGGTTAACGTAAGTGAGCAGACTCCTTAATGACAGTGAGCAGTCTCGTTAACGTAAGTGAGCAGTCTGGTTAATGTCAGTGAGCAGTCTGGTTAATGTCATTGAGCAGTCTCGTTATTGTCAGTGAGCAGCCTGGTTAATGTCAGCGAGCAGTCTCGTTAACGTCAGCGAGCAGCCTAGTTAATGTCAGCGAGCAGTCTCGTTAACGTTAGTGAGCAGTCTGGTTAATGTCTATGAGCAGTTTCGTTATTGTCAGTGAGCAGTCTCATTATTGTCAGTGAGCAGTCTCGTTAATGTCAGTGAGCAGTCGGGTTAACGTCAGTGAGCAGTCGGGTTAACGTCAGTGAGCAGTCTCGTTAATATCAGTGAGCAGTTTGGTTAACGTCAGTGAGCAGTCTCCTTAAAGTCAGTGAGCAGTCTCGTTAATGTCAGTGAGCAGTGTGGTTAACGTCAGTGAGCAGTCTCCTTAAAGTCAGTGAGCAGTCTAGTTAATGTCAGTGAGCAGTCGGGTTAACTTCAGTGAGCAGTCGGGTTAACGTCAGTGAGCAGTCTCGTTAATATCAGTGAGCAGTTTGGTTAACGTCAGTGAGCAGTCTCCTTAAAGTCAGTGAGCAGTCTCGTTAATGTCAGTGAGCAGTGTGGTTAACGTCAGTGAGCAGTCTCCTTAAAGTCAGTGAGCAGTCTCGTTATTGTCAGTGAGCAGCCTGGTTAATGTCAGCGAGCAGTCTCGTTAACATCAGCGAGCAGCCTGGTTAATGTCAGCGAGCAGTCTTGTAATTGTTAGCGAGCAGTCTCGTTAACGTCAGTGAGCAGTCTGGTTAATGTCAGCGAGCTGTCTGGTTAATGTCAGTGAGCAGTCTGGTTAATGTCAGCGAGCAGTCTGGTTAATGTCAGCGAACAGTCTGCTTAATGTCAGTAAGCAGTCTCGTTATTGTCAGCGAGCAGTCTCGTTAACGTCAGTGAGCAGTCTGGTTAATGTCAGTGAGCAGTCTCGTTAATGTCAGTGAGCAGTCTCGTTAACGTCATTGAGCAGTCTGTTTAATGTCAGTGAGCAGTCTGGTTAATGTCAGCGAGCAGTCTGGTTAATGTCAGTGAGCAGTCTCGTTAATGTCATTGAGCAGTCTCGTTAACGTCAGTGAGCAGTCTGGTTAATGTCAGTGAGCAGTCTAATTAATGTCAGTGAGCAGTCTCGTTAACGTCAGTGAGCAGTCTGGTTAATGTCAGTGAGCAGTCTCGTTAACGTAAGTGAGCAGTCTGGTCAATGTCAGTGAGCAGTCTGGTTAATGTCAGTGAGCAGTCTACTTAATGTCAGTGAGCAGTCTCGTTAACATAAGTGATCAGTCTGGTCAATGTCAGTGAGCAGTCTGGTTAATGTCAGGGAGCAGTCTACTTAATGTCAGTGAGCAGTCTCGTTAACATAAGTGAGCAGTCTGGTTAATGTCAGTGAGCAGTCTACTTAATGTCAGTGAGCAGTCTCGTTAACATAAGTGAGCAGTCTGGTTAATGTCAGTGAGCAGTCTGGTTAACGTAAGTGAGCAGACTCCTTAATGTCAGTGAGCAGTCTCGTTAACGTAAGTGAGCAGTCTGGTTAATGTCAGTGAGCAGTCTGGTTAATGTCAGAAAGCAGTCTTGTTAATGTCAGTGAGCAGTCTGGTTAATGTCAGTGAGCAGTCTACTTAATGTCAGTGAGCAGTCTCGTTATTGTCAGTGAGCAGTCTGGTTAATGTCATTGATCAGTCTACTTAATGTCAGTGAGCAGTCTCGTTAATGTAAGTGAGCAGTCTGGTTAATGTCAGTGAGCAGTCTGGTTAATGTCAGTGAGCAGTCTACTTAATGTCAGTGAGCAGTCTCGTTAACATAAGTGAGCAGTCTGGTTAATGTCAGTGAGCAGTCTCGTTAATGTCAGCGAGCAGTCTGGTTAATGTCAGTAAGCAGTCTCGTTATTGTCAGCGAGCAGTCTGGTTAATGTCAGTGAGCAATCTGGTTAATGTCAGTGAGCAGTCTGGTTAATGTCAGCAAGCAGTCTTGTTAATGTCAGTGAGCAGTCTGGTTCATGTCAGTGAGCAGTCTGGTTAATGTCAGTGAGCAGTCTCGATAATGTCAGTGAGCAGTCTGGTTAACGTCAGTGAGCAGTCTACTTAATGTCAGTGAGCAGTCTCGTTAACGTCAGTGAGCAGTCTGGTTAATGTCAGTGATCATTCTACTTAATGTCAGTGAGCAGTCTCGTTAACGTAAGTGAGCAGTCTGGTTAATGTCAGTGAGCAGTCTTGTTAATGTCAGTGAGCAGTCTACTTAATGTCAGTGAGCAGTCTCGTTAACATAAGTGAGCAGTCTGGTTAATGTCAGTGAGCAGTCTGGTTAACGTAAGTGAGCAGACTCCTTAATGTCAGTGAGCAGTCTCGTTAACGTAAGTGAGCAGTCTGGTTAATGTCAGTGAGCAGTCTGGTTAATGTCAGAAAGCAGTCTTGTTAATGTCAGTGAGCAGTCTGGTTAATGTCAGTGAGCAGTCTACTTAATGTCAGTGAGCAGTCTCGTTAACGTCAGTGAGCAGTCTGGTTAATGTCAGTGATCAGTCTACTTAATGTCAGTGAGCAGTCTCGTTAACGTAAGTGAGCAGTCTGGTTAATGTCAGTGAGCAGTCTGGTTAATGTCAGTGAGCAGTCTACTTAATGTCAGTGAGCAGTCTCGTTAACATAAGTGAGCAGTCTGGTTAATGTCAGTGAGCAGTCTGGTTAACGTAAGTGAGCAGACTCCTTAATGTCAGTGAGCAGTCTCGTTAACGTAAGTGAGCAGTCTGGTTAATGTCATTGAGCAGTCTGGTTAATGTCAGAAAGCAGTTTCGTTAATGTCAGTGAGCAGTCTGGTTAATGTCATTGAGCAGTCTCGTTATTGTCAGTGAGCAGCCTGGTTAATGTCAGCGAGCAGTCTCGTTAACGTCAGCGAGCAGCCTGGTTAATGTCAGCGAGCAGTCTTGTAATTGTTAGCGAGCAGACTCGTTAACGTCAGTGAGCAGTCTGGTTAATGTCTATGAGCAGTTTCGTTATTGTCAGTGAGCAGTCTCATTATTGTCAGTGAGCAGTCTCGTTAATGTCAGTGAGCAGTCGGGTTAACGTCAGTGAGCAGTCGGGTTAACGTCAGTGAGCAGTCTCGTTAATATCAGTGAGCAGTTTGGTTAATGTCAGTGAGCAGTCTCCTTAAAGTCAGTGAGCAGTCTCGTTAATGTCAGTGAGCAGTGTGGTTAACGTCAGTGAGCAGTCTCCTTAAAGTCAGTGAGCAGTCTCGTTAATGTCAGTGAGCTGTCGGGTTAATGTCAGTGAGCAGACTCGTTAACGTCAGTGAGCTGTCGGGTTAATGTCAGTGAGCAGTCTCGTTAAAGTCAGTTAGCAGTCTGGTTAATGTCAGTGAGCAGTCTGGTTAACGTAAGTGAGCAGACTCCTTAATGTCAGTGAGCAGTCTCGTTAACGTAAGTGAGCAGTCTGGTTAATGTCAGTGAGCAGTCTGGTTAATGTCAGTGAGCAGTCTGGTTCATGTCATTGAGCAGTCTCGTTAACATCAGTGAGCAGTCTGGTTAATGTCTATGAGCAGTTTCGTTATTGTCAGTGAGCAGTCTCATTATTGTCAGTGAGCAGTCTCGTTAATGTCAGTGAGCAGTCGGGTTAACGTCAGTGAGCAGTCTCGTTAATATCAGTGAGCAGTCTCGTTAATATCAGTGAGCAGTCTGGTTAATCTCAGTGAGCAGTCTCGCTAACGTCAGTGAGCAGTGTGGTTAACGTCAGTGAGCAGTCTGGTTAATTTCAGCGATCAGTCTGGTTAATGCCAGCGAACAGTCTCGTTAATGTCAGCAAGTAGTCTCGTTAATGTCAGCGAGCAGTCTGGTTAATGTCAGCGGGCAGTCTCGTTAATGTCAGTGAGTTGTCGGGTTAATGTCAGTGAGCAGACTCGTTAACGTCAGTGAGCTGTCGGGTTAATGTCAGTGAGCAGTCTCGTTAACGTCAGTGAGCAGTCTGGTTAATGTCAATGAGCAGTCTGGCTAACGTCAGTGAGCAGTCGGGTTAACGTCAGTGAGCAGTCGGGTTAACGTCAGTGAGCAGTCTCGTTAACGTCAGTGAGCCGTCTCGTTAACGTTAGTGAGCAGTCTGGTTATTGTCAGTGAGCAGTCTGGTTAATGTCAGTGAGCAGTCTCTTTAATGTCAGTGAGCAGTCTCGATAAATTCAGTGAGCAGTCTCGTTAACGTAAGTGAGCAGACTCGTTAACGTCAGCGAGCAGTCTCGTTATTGTCAGTGAGCAGTCTCGTTAATGTCAGTGAGCAGTCTCGTTATCGTCAGTGAGCAGTCTGGTTAATGTCAGTGAGCAGTCTGGTTAATGTCAGTGAGCAGTCTCGTTAACGTCAGTGAGCAGTCTGTTTAAAGTCAGTGAGCAGTCTGGTTAATGTCAGCGAGCAGTCTGGCTAATGTCAGTGAGCAGTCTCGTTAATGTCGGTGAGCAGTCTCCTTAATGTCAGTGAGCAGTCTCGTTAATATCAGTGAGAAGTTTGCTTAACGTCAGTGAGCAGTCTCCTTAATGTCAGTGAGCAGTCTCTTTAATGTCAGTGAGCAGTCTGGTTAATGTCAGTGAGCAGTCTCGTTAACGTCAGTGAGCAGTCTGGTTAATTTCAGCGATCAGTCTGGTTAATGCCAGCGAACAGTCTCGTTAATGTCAGCGAGTAGTCTCGTTAATGTCAGCGAGCTGTCTCGTTAACGTCAGTGAGCAGTCTGGTTAATGTCAGTGAGCAGTCTCTTTAATGTCAGCGAGCAGTTTCGTTAACGTAAGTGAGCAGTCTCGTTAACGTCAGCGAGCAGTCTCGTTATTGTCAGTGAGCAGTCTCGTTATTGTCAGTGAGCAGTCTCGTTAACGTCAGTGAGCAGTCTGGTTAATGTCAGTGAGCAGTCTCGTTAATGTCAGTGAGAAGTCTCGTTATTGTCAGTGAGCAGTCTCGTTAACGTCAGTGAGCAGTCTCGTTAATATCAGTGAGAAGTTTGCTTAACGTCAGTGAGCAGTCTCCTTAATGTCAGTGAGCAGTCTCTTTAATGTCAGTGAGCAGTCTGGTTAATGTCAGTGAGCAGTCTCGTTAACGTCAGTGAGCAGTCTGGTTAATTTCAGCGATCAGTCTGGTTAATGCCAGCGAACAGTCTCGTTAATGTCAGCGAGTAGTCTCGTTAATGTTAGCGAGCTGTCTCGCTAACGTCAGTGAGCAGTCTGGTTAATGTCAGTGAGCAGTCTCTTTAATGTCAGCGAGCAGTTTCGTTAACGTAAGTGAGCAGTCTCGTTAACGTCAGCGAGCAGTCTCGTTATTGTCAGTGAGCAGTCTCGTTATTGTCAGTGAGCAGTCTCGTTAACGTCAGTGAGCAGTCT
This sequence comes from Carcharodon carcharias, assembly GCF_017639515.1. NCBI lineage: Eukaryota > Metazoa > Chordata > Chondrichthyes > Lamniformes > Lamnidae > Carcharodon > Carcharodon carcharias. The sequence goes on along the minus strand of NC_054473.1, from coordinate 189,363,797 downwards.
GGTTAATGTCAGTGAGCAGTCTCGTTAATGTCAGTGAGAAGTCTCGTTATTGTCAGTGAGCAGTCTCGTTAACGTCAGTGAGCAGTCTCGTTAATGTCAGCGAGCATTCTGGTTAATTTCAGTAAGCATTCTGGTTAATGTCAGCGAGCAGTCTGGTTAATGTCAGTGAGCAGTCTGGTTAATGTCAGTGAGCAGTCTGGTTAATGTCAGCGAGCAGTCTCGTTAACGTCAGTGAGCAGTCTGGTTAATGTCAGTGAGCAGTCTCGTTAACGTCAGTGAGCAGTCTGGTTATTGTCAGTGAGCAGTCTCGTTAACGTCAGTGAGCAGTCTCGTTAACGTCAGCAAGCATCTCGTTAACGTCAGTGAGCAGTCGGGTTAATGTCAGTGAGCAGTCTCGTTAACATCAGCGAGCAGTCTGGTTAACGTCAGCGAGCAGCATGGTTAATGTCAGTGAGCAGTCTGGTTATTGTCAGTGAGCAGTCTCGTTAATGTCAGTGAGCAGTCTCGTTAATGTCAGTGAGCAGTCTCGTTAACATCAGCGAGCAGCCTGGTTAATGTCAGCGAGCAGTCTTGTAATTGTTAGCGAGCAGTCTCGTTAACGTCAGTGAGCAGTCTGGTTAATGTCAGCGAGCTGTCTGGTTAATGTCAGTGAGCAGTCTGGTTAATGTCAGCGAGCAGTCTGGTTAATGTCAGCGAACAGTCTGCTTAATGTCAGTAAGCAGTCTCGTTATTGTCAGCGAGCAGTCTCGTTAACGTCAGTGAGCAGTCTGGTTAATGTCAGTGAGCAGTCTGTTTAATGTCAGTGAGCAGTCTGGTTAATGTCAGCGAGCAGTCTGGTTAATGTCAGTGAGCAGTCTCGTTAATGTCATTGAGCAGTCTCGTTAACGTCAGTGAGCAGTCTGGTTAATGTCAGTGAGCAGTCTAATTAATGTCAGTGAGCAGTCTCGTTAACGTCAGTGAGCAGTCTGGTTAATGTCAGTGAGCAGTCTCGTTAACGTAAGTGAGCAGTCTGGTCAATGTCAGTGAGCAGTCTGGTTAATGTCAGTGAGCAGTCTACTTAATGTCAGTGAGCAGTCTCGTTAACATAAGTGATCAGTCTGGTCAATGTCAGTGAGCAGTCTGGTTAATGTCAGGGAGCAGTCTACTTAATGTCAGTGAGCAGTCTCGTTAACATAAGTGAGCAGTCTGGTTAATGTCAGTGAGCAGTCTACTTAATGTCAGTGAGCAGTCTCGTTAACATAAGTGAGCAGTCTGGTTAATGTCAGTGAGCAGTCTGGTTAACGTAAGTGAGCAGACTCCTTAATGTCAGTGAGCAGTCTCGTTAACGTAAGTGAGCAGTCTGGTTAATGTCAGTGAGCAGTCTGGTTAATGTCAGAAAGCAGTCTTGTTAATGTCAGTGAGCAGTCTGGTTAATGTCAGTGAGCAGTCTACTTAATGTCAGTGAGCAGTCTCGTTATTGTCAGTGAGCAGTCTGGTTAATGTCATTGATCAGTCTACTTAATGTCAGTGAGCAGTCTCGTTAATGTAAGTGAGCAGTCTGGTTAATGTCAGTGAGCAGTCTGGTTAATGTCAGTGAGCAGTCTACTTAATGTCAGTGAGCAGTCTCGTTAACATAAGTGAGCAGTCTGGTTAATGTCAGTGAGCAGTCTCGTTAATGTCAGCGAGCAGTCTGGTTAATGTCAGTAAGCAGTCTCGTTATTGTCAGCGAGCAGTCTGGTTAATGTCAGTGAGCAATCTGGTTAATGTCAGTGAGCAGTCTGGTTAATGTCAGCAAGCAGTCTTGTTAATGTCAGTGAGCAGTCTGGTTCATGTCAGTGAGCAGTCTGGTTAATGTCAGTGAGCAGTCTCGATAATGTCAGTGAGCAGTCTGGTTAACGTCAGTGAGCAGTCTACTTAATGTCAGTGAGCAGTCTCGTTAACGTCAGTGAGCAGTCTGGTTAATGTCAGTGATCATTCTACTTAATGTCAGTGAGCAGTCTCGTTAACGTAAGTGAGCAGTCTGGTTAATGTCAGTGAGCAGTCTTGTTAATGTCAGTGAGCAGTCTACTTAATGTCAGTGAGCAGTCTCGTTAACATAAGTGAGCAGTCTGGTTAATGTCAGTGAGCAGTCTGGTTAACGTAAGTGAGCAGACTCCTTAATGTCAGTGAGCAGTCTCGTTAACGTAAGTGAGCAGTCTGGTTAATGTCAGTGAGCAGTCTGGTTAATGTCAGAAAGCAGTCTTGTTAATGTCAGTGAGCAGTCTGGTTAATGTCAGTGAGCAGTCTACTTAATGTCAGTGAGCAGTCTCGTTAACGTCAGTGAGCAGTCTGGTTAATGTCAGTGATCAGTCTACTTAATGTCAGTGAGCAGTCTCGTTAACGTAAGTGAGCAGTCTGGTTAATGTCAGTGAGCAGTCTGGTTAATGTCAGTGAGCAGTCTACTTAATGTCAGTGAGCAGTCTCGTTAACATAAGTGAGCAGTCTGGTTAATGTCAGTGAGCAGTCTGGTTAACGTAAGTGAGCAGACTCCTTAATGTCAGTGAGCAGTCTCGTTAACGTAAGTGAGCAGTCTGGTTAATGTCATTGAGCAGTCTGGTTAATGTCAGAAAGCAGTTTCGTTAATGTCAGTGAGCAGTCTGGTTAATGTCATTGAGCAGTCTCGTTATTGTCAGTGAGCAGCCTGGTTAATGTCAGCGAGCAGTCTCGTTAACGTCAGCGAGCAGCCTGGTTAATGTCAGCGAGCAGTCTTGTAATTGTTAGCGAGCAGACTCGTTAACGTCAGTGAGCAGTCTGGTTAATGTCTATGAGCAGTTTCGTTATTGTCAGTGAGCAGTCTCATTATTGTCAGTGAGCAGTCTCGTTAATGTCAGTGAGCAGTCGGGTTAACGTCAGTGAGCAGTCGGGTTAACGTCAGTGAGCAGTCTCGTTAATATCAGTGAGCAGTTTGGTTAATGTCAGTGAGCAGTCTCCTTAAAGTCAGTGAGCAGTCTCGTTAATGTCAGTGAGCAGTGTGGTTAACGTCAGTGAGCAGTCTCCTTAAAGTCAGTGAGCAGTCTCGTTAATGTCAGTGAGCTGTCGGGTTAATGTCAGTGAGCAGACTCGTTAACGTCAGTGAGCTGTCGGGTTAATGTCAGTGAGCAGTCTCGTTAAAGTCAGTTAGCAGTCTGGTTAATGTCAGTGAGCAGTCTGGTTAACGTAAGTGAGCAGACTCCTTAATGTCAGTGAGCAGTCTCGTTAACGTAAGTGAGCAGTCTGGTTAATGTCAGTGAGCAGTCTGGTTAATGTCAGTGAGCAGTCTGGTTCATGTCATTGAGCAGTCTCGTTAACATCAGTGAGCAGTCTGGTTAATGTCTATGAGCAGTTTCGTTATTGTCAGTGAGCAGTCTCATTATTGTCAGTGAGCAGTCTCGTTAATGTCAGTGAGCAGTCGGGTTAACGTCAGTGAGCAGTCTCGTTAATATCAGTGAGCAGTCTCGTTAATATCAGTGAGCAGTCTGGTTAATCTCAGTGAGCAGTCTCGCTAACGTCAGTGAGCAGTGTGGTTAACGTCAGTGAGCAGTCTGGTTAATTTCAGCGATCAGTCTGGTTAATGCCAGCGAACAGTCTCGTTAATGTCAGCAAGTAGTCTCGTTAATGTCAGCGAGCAGTCTGGTTAATGTCAGCGGGCAGTCTCGTTAATGTCAGTGAGTTGTCGGGTTAATGTCAGTGAGCAGACTCGTTAACGTCAGTGAGCTGTCGGGTTAATGTCAGTGAGCAGTCTCGTTAACGTCAGTGAGCAGTCTGGTTAATGTCAATGAGCAGTCTGGCTAACGTCAGTGAGCAGTCGGGTTAACGTCAGTGAGCAGTCTGGCTAACGTCAGTGAGCAGTCGGGTTAACGTCAGTGAGCAGTCGGGTTAATGTCAGTGAGCAGTCTCGTTAACGTCAGTGAGCCGTCTCGTTAACGTTAGTGAGCAGTCTGGTTATTGTCAGTGAGCAGTCTGGTTAATGTCAGTGAGCAGTCTCTTTAATGTCAGTGAGCAGTCTCGATAAATTCAGTGAGCAGTCTCGTTAACGTAAGTGAGCAGACTCGTTAACGTCAGCGAGCAGTCTCGTTATTGTCAGTGAGCAGTCTCGTTAATGTCAGTGAGCAGTCTCGTTAACGTCAGTGAGCAGTCTGTTTAAAGTCAGTGAGCAGTCTGGTTAATGTCAGCGAGCAGTCTGGTTAATGTCAGTGAGCAGTCTCGTTAATGTCGGTGAGCAGTCTCCTTAATGTCAGTGAGCAGTCTGGTTAACGTCAGTGAGCAGTCTCGTTAATGTCAGTGAGCAGTCTCGTTAATATCAGTGAGAAGTTTGCTTAACGTCAGTGAGCAGTCTCCTTAATGTCAGTGAGCAGTCTCTTTAATGTCAGTGAGCAGTCTGGTTAATGTCAGTGAGCAGTCTCGTTAACGTCAGTGAGCAGTCTGGTTAATTTCAGCGATCAGTCTGGTTAATGCCAGCGAACAGTCTCGTTAATGTCAGCGAGTAGTCTCGTTAATGTCAGCGAGCTGTCTCGTTAACGTCAGTGAGCAGTCTGGTTAATGTCAGTGAGCAGTCTCTTTAATGTCAGCGAGCAGTTTCGTTAACGTAAGTGAGCAGTCTCGTTAACGTCAGCGAGCAGTCTCGTTATTGTCAGTGAGCAGTCTCGTTATTGTCAGTGAGCAGTCTCGTTAACGTCAGTGAGCAGTCTGGTTAATGTCAGTGAGCAGTCTCGTTAATGTCAGTGAGAAGTCTCGTTATTGTCAGTGAGCAGTCTCGTTAACGTCAGTGAGCAGTCTCGTTAATATCAGTGAGAAGTTTGCTTAACGTCAGTGAGCAGTCTCCTTAATGTCAGTGAGCAGTCTCTTTAATGTCAGTGAGCAGTCTGGTTAATGTCAGTGAGCAGTCTCGTTAACGTCAGTGAGCAGTCTGGTTAATTTCAGCGATCAGTCTGGTTAATGCCAGCGAACAGTCTCGTTAATGTCAGCGAGTAGTCTCGTTAATGTTAGCGAGCTGTCTCGCTAACGTCAGTGAGCAGTCTGGTTAATGTCAGTGAGCAGTCTCTTTAATGTCAGCGAGCAGTTTCGTTAACGTAAGTGAGCAGTCTCGTTAACGTCAGCGAGCAGTCTCGTTATTGTCAGTGAGCAGTCTCGTTATTGTCAGTGAGCAGTCTCGTTAACGTCAGTGAGCAGTCTGGTTAATGTCAGTGAGCAGTCTCGTTAATGTCAGTGAGAAGTCTCGTTATTGTCAGTGAGCAGTCTCGTTAACGTCAGTGAGCAGTCTCGTTAATGTCAGCGAGCATTCTGGTTAATTTCAGTAAGCATTCTGGTTAATGTCAGCGAGCAGTCTGGTTAATATCAGTGAGCAGTCTGGTTAATGTCAGTGAGCAGTCTGGTTAATGTCAGCGAGCAGTCTCGTTAACGTCAGTGAGCAGTCTGGTTAATGTCAGTGAGCAGTCTCGTTAACGTCAGTGAGCAGTCTGGTTATTGTCAGTGAGCAGTCTCGTTAACGTCAGTGAGCAGTCTCGTTAACGTCAGCAAGCATCTCGTTAACGTCAGTGAGCAGTCGGGTTAATGTCAGTGAGCAGTCTCGTTAACATCAGCGAGCAGTCTGGTTAACGTCAGCGAGCAGCATGGTTAATGTCAGTGAGCAGTCTGGTTATTGTCAGTGAGCAGTCTACTTAATGTCAGTGAGCAGTCTCGTTAACATAAGTGAGCAGTCTGGTTAATGTCAGTGAGCAGTCTGGTTAACGTAAGTGAGCAGACTCCTTAATGTCAGTGAGCAGTCTCGTTAACGTAAGTGAGCAGTCTGGTTAATGTCAGTGAGCAGTCTGGTTAATGTCAGAAAGCAGTCTTGTTAATGTCAGTGAGCAGTCTGGTTAATGTCAGTGAGCAGTCTACTTAATGTCAGTGAGCAGTCTCGTTATTGTCAGTGAGCAGTCTGGTTAATGTCATTGATCAGTCTACTTAATGTCAGTGAGCAGTCTCGTTAATGTAAGTGAGCAGTCTGGTTAATGTCAGTGAGCAGTCTGGTTAATGTCAGTGAGCAGTCTACTTAATGTCAGTGAGCAGTCTCGTTAACATAAGTGAGCAGTCTGGTTAATGTCAGTGAGCAGTCTCGTTAATGTCAGCGAGCAGTCTGGTTAATGTCAGTAAGCAGTCTCGTTATTGTCAGCGAGCAGTCTGGTTAATGTCAGTGAGCAATCTGGTTAATGTCAGTGAGCAGTCTGGTTAATGTCAGCAAGCAGTCTTGTTAATGTCAGTGAGCAGTCTGGTTAATGTCAGTGAGCAGTCTGGTTAATGTCAGTGAGCAGTCTCGATAATGTCAGTGAGCAGTCTGGTTAACGTCAGTGAGCAGTCTACTTAATGTCAGTGAGCAGTCTCGTTAACGTCAGTGAGCAGTCTGGTTAATGTCAGTGATCATTCTACTTAATGTCAGTGAGCAGTCTCGTTAACGTAAGTGAGCAGTCTGGTTAATGTCAGTGAGCAGTCTTGTTAATGTCAGTGAGCAGTCTACTTAATGTCAGTGAGCAGTCTCGTTAACATAAGTGAGCAGTCTGGTTAATGTCAGTGAGCAGTCTGGTTAACGTAAGTGAGCAGACTCCTTAATGTCAGTGAGCAGTCTCGTTAACGTAAGTGAGCAGTCTGGTTAATGTCAGTGAGCAGTCTGGTTAATGTCAGAAAGCAGTCTTGTTAATGTCAGTGAGCAGTCTGGTTAATGTCAGTGAGCAGTCTACTTAATGTCAGTGAGCAGTCTCGTTAACGTCAGTGAGCAGTCTGGTTAATGTCAGTGATCAGTCTACTTAATGTCAGTGAGCAGTCTCGTTAACGTAAGTGAGCAGTCTGGTTAATGTCAGTGAGCAGTCTGGTTAATGTCAGTGAGCAGTCTACTTAATGTCAGTGAGCAGTCTCGTTAACATAAGTGAGCAGTCTGGTTAATGTCAGTGAGCAGTCTGGTTAACGTAAGTGAGCAGACTCCTTAATGTCAGTGAGCAGTCTCGTTAACGTAAGTGAGCAGTCTGGTTAATGTCATTGAGCAGTCTGGTTAATGTCAGAAAGCAGTTTCGTTAATGTCAGTGAGCAGTCTGGTTAATGTCATTGAGCAGTCTCGTTATTGTCAGTGAGCAGCCTGGTTAATGTCAGCGAGCAGTCTCGTTAACGTCAGCGAGCAGCCTGGTTAATGTCAGCGAGCAGTCTTGTAATTGTTAGCGAGCAGACTCGTTAACGTCAGTGAGCAGTCTGGTTAATGTCTATGAGCAGTTTCGTTATTGTCAGTGAGCAGTCTCATTATTGTCAGTGAGCAGTCTCGTTAATGTCAGTGAGCAGTCGGGTTAACGTCAGTGAGCAGTCGGGTTAACGTCAGTGAGCAGTCTCGTTAATATCAGTGAGCAGTTTGGTTAATGTCAGTGAGCAGTCTCCTTAAAGTCAGTGAGCAGTCTCGTTAATGTCAGTGAGCAGTGTGGTTAACGTCAGTGAGCAGTCTCCTTAAAGTCAGTGAGCAGTCTCGTTAATGTCAGTGAGCTGTCGGGTTAATGTCAGTGAGCAGACTCGTTAACGTCAGTGAGCTGTCGGGTTAATGTCAGTGAGCAGTCTCGTTAAAGTCAGTTAGCAGTCTGGTTAATGTCAGTGAGCAGTCTGGTTAACGTAAGTGAGCAGACTCCTTAATGTCAGTGAGCAGTCTCGTTAACGTAAGTGAGCAGTCTGGTTAATGTCAGTGAGCAGTCTGGTTAATGTCAGTGAGCAGTCTGGTTCATGTCATTGAGCAGTCTCGTTAACATCAGTGAGCAGTCTGGTTAATGTCTATGAGCAGTCTCGTTATTGTCAGTGAGCAGTCTCATTATTGTCAGTGAGCAGTCTCGTTAATGTCAGTGAGCAGTCGGGTTAACGTCAGTGAGCAGTCTCGTTAATATCAGTGAGCAGTCTCGTTAATATCAGTGAGCAGTCTGGTTAATCTCAGTGAGCAGTCTCGCTAACGTCAGTGAGCAGTGTGGTTAACGTCAGTGAGCAGTCTGGTTAATTTCAGCGATCAGTCTGGTTAATGCCAGCGAACAGTCTCGTTAATGTCAGCAAGTAGTCTCGTTAATGTCAGCGAGCAGTCTGGTTAATGTCAGCGGGCAGTCTCGTTAATGTCAGTGAGTTGTCGGGTTAATGTCAGTGAGCAGACTCGTTAACGTCAGTGAGCTGTCGGGTTAATGTCAGTGAGCAGTCTCGTTAACGTCAGTGAGCAGTCTGGTTAATGTCAGTGAGCAGTCTGGCTAACGTCAGTGAGCAGTCTGGTTAACGTCAGTGAGCAGTCGGGTTAACGTCAGTGAGCAGTCTCGTTAACGTCAGTGAGCCGTCTCGTTAACGTTAGTGAGCAGTCTGGTTATTGTCAGTGAGCAGTCTGGTTAATGTCAGTGAGCAGTCTCTTTAATGTCAGTGAGCAGTCTCGATAAATTCAGTGAGCAGTCTCGTTAACGTAAGTGAGCAGACTCGTTAACGTCAGCGAGCAGTCTCGTTATTGTCAGTGAGCAGTCTCGTTAATGTCAGTGAGCAGTCTCGTTATCGTCAGTGAGCAGTCTGGTTAATGTCAGTGAGCAGTCTGGTTAATGTCAGTGAGCAGTCTCGTTAACGTCAGTGAGCAGTCTGTTTAAAGTCAGTGAGCAGTCTGGTTAATGTCAGCGAGCAGTCTGGTTAATGTCAGTGAGCAGTCTCGTTAATGTCGGTGAGCAGTCTCCTTAATGTCAGTGAGCAGTCTCGTTAATATCAGTGAGAAGTTTGCTTAACGTCAGTGAGCAGTCTCCTTAATGTCAGTGAGCAGTCTCTTTAATGTCAGTGAGCAGTCTGGTTAATGTCAGTGAGCAGTCTCGTTAACGTCAGTGAGCAGTCTGGTTAATTTCAGCGATCAGTCTGGTTAATGCCAGCGAACAGTCTCGTTAATGTCAGCGAGTAGTCTCGTTAATGTCAGCGAGCTGTCTCGTTAACGTCAGTGAGCAGTCTGGTTAATGTCAGTGAGCAGTCTCTTTAATGTCAGCGAGCAGTTTCGTTAACGTAAGTGAGCAGTCTCGTTAACGTCAGCGAGCAGTCTCGTTATTGTCAGTGAGCAGTCTCGTTATTGTCAGTGAGCAGTCTCGTTAACGTCAGTGAGCAGTCTGGTTAATGTCAGTGAGCAGTCTCGTTAATGTCAGTGAGAAGTCTCGTTATTGTCAGTGAGCAGTCTCGTTAACGTCAGTGAGCAGTCTCGTTAATATCAGTGAGAAGTTTGCTTAACGTCAGTGAGCAGTCTCCTTAATGTCAGTGAGCAGTCTCTTTAATGTCAGTGAGCAGTCTGGTTAATGTCAGTGAGCAGTCTCGTTAACGTCAGTGAGCAGTCTGGTTAATTTCAGCGATCAGTCTGGTTAATGCCAGCGAACAGTCTCGTTAATGTCAGCGAGTAGTCTCGTTAATGTTAGCGAGCTGTCTCGCTAACGTCAGTGAGCAGTCTGGTTAATGTCAGTGAGCAGTCTCTTTAATGTCAGCGAGCAGTTTCGTTAACGTAAGTGAGCAGTCTCGTTAACGTCAGCGAGCAGTCTCGTTATTGTCAGTGAGCAGTCTCGTTATTGTCAGTGAGCAGTCTCGTTAACGTCAGTGAGCAGTCTGGTTAATGTCAGTGAGCAGTCTCGTTAATGTCAGTGAGAAGTCTCGTTATTGTCAGTGAGCAGTCTCGTTAACGTCAGTGAGCAGTCTCGTTAATGTCAGCGAGCATTCTGGTTAATTTCAGTAAGCATTCTGGTTAATGTCAGCGAGCAGTCTGGTTAATGTCAGTGAGCAGTCTGGTTAATGTCAGTGAGCAGTCTGGTTAATGTCAGCGAGCAGTCTCGTTAACGTCAGTGAGCAGTCTGGTTAATGTCAGTGAGCAGTCTCGTTAACGTCAGTGAGCAGTCTGGTTATTGTCAGTGAGCAGTCTCGTTAACGTCAGTGAGCAGTCTCGTTAACGTCAGCAAGCATCTCGTTAACGTCAGTGAGCAGTCGGGTTAATGTCAGTGAGCAGTCTCGTTAACATCAGCGAGCAGTCTGGTTAACGTCAGCGAGCAGCATGGTTAATGTCAGTGAGCAGTCTGGTTATTGTCAGTGAGCAGTCTCGTTAATGTCAGTGAGCAGTCTCGTTAATGTCAGTGAGCAGTCTCGTTAACATCAGCGAGCAGCCTGGTTAATGTCAGCGAGCAGTCTTGTAATTGTTAGCGAGCAGTCTCGTTAACGTCAGTGAGCAGTCTGGTTAATGTCAGCGAGCTGTCTGGTTAATGTCAGTGAGCAGTCTGGTTAATGTCAGCGAGCAGTCTGGTTAATGTCAGCGACCAGTCTGCTTAATGTCAGTAAGCAGTCTCGTTATTGTCAGCGAGCAGTCTCGTTAACGTCAGTGAGCAGTCTGGTTAATGTCAGTGAGCAGTCTCGTTAATGTCAGTGAGCAGTCTCGTTAACGTCATTGAGCAGTCTGTTTAATGTCAGTGAGCAGTCTGGTTAATGTCAGCGAGCAGTCTGGTTAATGTCAGTGAGCAGTCTCGTTAATGTCATTGAGCAGTCTCGTTAACGTCAGTGAGCAGTCTGGTTAATGTCAGTGAGCAGTCTAATTAATGTCAGTGAGCAGTCTCGTTAACGTCAGTGAGCAGTCTGGTTAATGTCAGTGAGCAGTCTCGTTAACGTAAGTGAGCAGTCTGGTCAATGTCAGTGAGCAGTCTGGTTAATGTCAGTGAGCAGTCTACTTAATGTCAGTGAGCAGTCTCGTTAACATAAGTGATCAGTCTGGTCAATGTCAGTGAGCAGTCTGGTTAATGTCAGGGAGCAGTCTACTTAATGTCAGTGAGCAGTCTCGTTAACATAAGTGAGCAGTCTGGTTAATGTCAGTGAGCAGTCTACTTAATGTCAGTGAGCAGTCTCGTTAACATAAGTGAGCAGTCTGGTTAATGTCAGTGAGCAGTCTGGTTAACGTAAGTGAGCAGACTCCTTAATGTCAGTGAGCAGTCTCGTTAACGTAAGTGAGCAGTCTGGTTAATGTCAGTGAGCAGTCTGGTTAATGTCAGAAAGCAGTCTTGTTAATGTCAGTGAGCAGTCTGGTTAATGTCAGTGAGCAGTCTACTTAATGTCAGTGAGCAGTCTCGTTATTGTCAGTGAGCAGTCTGGTTAATGTCATTGATCAGTCTACTTAATGTCAGTGAGCAGTCTCGTTAATGTAAGTGAGCAGTCTGGTTAATGTCAGTGAGCAGTCTGGTTAATGTCAGTGAGCAGTCTACTTAATGTCAGTGAGCAGTCTCGTTAACATAAGTGAGCAGTCTGGTTAATGTCAGTGAGCAGTCTCGTTAATGTCAGCGAGCAGTCTGGTTAATGTCAGTAAGCAGTCTCGTTATTGTCAGCGAGCAGTCTGGTTAATGTCAGTGAGCAATCTGGTTAATGTCAGTGAGCAGTCTGGTTAATGTCAGCAAGCAGTCTTGTTAATGTCAGTGAGCAGTCTGGTTCATGTCAGTGAGCAGTCTGGTTAATGTCAGTGAGCAGTCTCGATAATGTCAGTGAGCAGTCTGGTTAACGTCAGTGAGCAGTCTACTTAATGTCAGTGAGCAGTCTCGTTAACGTCAGTGAGCAGTCTGGTTAATGTCAGTGATCATTCTACTTAATGTCAGTGAGCAGTCTCGTTAACGTAAGTGAGCAGTCTGGTTAATGTCAGTGAGCAGTCTTGTTAATGTCAGTGAGCAGTCTACTTAATGTCAGTGAGCAGTCTCGTTAACATAAGTGAGCAGTCTGGTTAATGTCAGTGAGCAGTCTGGTTAACGTAAGTGAGCAGACTCCTTAATGTCAGTGAGCAGTCTCGTTAACGTAAGTGAGCAGTCTGGTTAATGTCAGTGAGCAGTCTGGTTAATGTCAGAAAGCAGTCTTGTTAATGTCAGTGAGCAGTCTGGTTAATGTCAGTGAGCAGTCTACTTAATGTCAGTGAGCAGTCTCGTTAACGTCAGTGAGCAGTCTGGTTAATGTCAGTGATCAGTCTACTTAATGTCAGTGAGCAGTCTCGTTAACGTAAGTGAGCAGTCTGGTTAATGTCAGTGAGCAGTCTGGTTAATGTCAGTGAGCAGTCTACTTAATGTCAGTGAGCAGTCTCGTTAACATAAGTGAGCAGTCTGGTTAATGTCAGTGAGCAGTCTGGTTAACGTAAGTGAGCAGACTCCTTAATGTCAGTGAGCAGTCTCGTTAACGTAAGTGAGCAGTCTGGTTAATGTCATTGAGCAGTCTGGTTAATGTCAGAAAGCAGTTTCGTTAATGTCAGTGAGCAGTCTGGTTAATGTCATTGAGCAGTCTCGTTATTGTCAGTGAGCAGCCTGGTTAATGTCAGCGAGCAGTCTCGTTAACGTCAGCGAGCAGCCTGGTTAATGTCAGCGAGCAGTCTTGTAATTGTTAGCGAGCAGACTCGTTAACGTCAGTGAGCAGTCTGGTTAATGTCTATGAGCAGTTTCGTTATTGTCAGTGAGCAGTCTCATTATTGTCAGTGAGCAGTCTCGTTAATGTCAGTGAGCAGTCGGGTTAACGTCAGTGAGCAGTCGGGTTAACGTCAGTGAGCAGTCTCGTTAATATCAGTGAGCAGTTTGGTTAATGTCAGTGAGCAGTCTCCTTAAAGTCAGTGAGCAGTCTCGTTAATGTCAGTGAGCAGTGTGGTTAACGTCAGTGAGCAGTCTCCTTAAAGTCAGTGAGCAGTCTCGTTAATGTCAGTGAGCTGTCGGGTTAATGTCAGTGAGCAGACTCGTTAACGTCAGTGAGCTGTCGGGTTAATGTCAGTGAGCAGTCTCGTTAAAGTCAGTTAGCAGTCTGGTTAATGTCAGTGAGCAGTCTGGTTAACGTAAGTGAGCAGACTCCTTAATGTCAGTGAGCAGTCTCGTTAACGTAAGTGAGCAGTCTGGTTAATGTCAGTGAGCAGTCTGGTTAATGTCAGTGAGCAGTCTGGTTCATGTCATTGAGCAGTCTCGTTAACATCAGTGAGCAGTCTGGTTAATGTCTATGAGCAGTTTCGTTATTGTCAGTGAGCAGTCTCATTATTGTCAGTGAGCAGTCTCGTTAATGTCAGTGAGCAGTCGGGTTAACGTCAGTGAGCAGTCTCGTTAATATCAGTGAGCAGTCTCGTTAATATCAGTGAGCAGTCTGGTTAATCTCAGTGAGCAGTCTCGCTAACGTCAGTGAGCAGTGTGGTTAACGTCAGTGAGCAGTCTGGTTAATTTCAGCGATCAGTCTGGTTAATGCCAGCGAACAGTCTCGTTAATGTCAGCAAGTAGTCTCGTTAATGTCAGCGAGCAGTCTGGTTAATGTCAGCGGGCAGTCTCGTTAATGTCAGTGAGTTGTCGGGTTAATGTCAGTGAGCAGACTCGTTAACGTCAGTGAGCTGTCGGGTTAATGTCAGTGAGCAGTCTCGTTAACGTCAGTGAGCAGTCTGGTTAATGTCAATGAGCAGTCTGGCTAACGTCAGTGAGCAGTCGGGTTAACGTCAGTGAGCAGTCTGGCTAACGTCAGTGAGCAGTCGGGTTAACGTCAGTGAGCAGTCGGGTTAATGTCAGTGAGCAGTCTCGTTAACGTCAGTGAGCCGTCTCGTTAACGTTAGTGAGCAGTCTGGTTATTGTCAGTGAGCAGTCTGGTTAATGTCAGTGAGCAGTCTCTTTAATGTCAGTGAGCAGTCTCGATAAATTCAGTGAGCAGTCTCGTTAACGTAAGTGAGCAGACTCGTTAACGTCAGCGAGCAGTCTCGTTATTGTCAGTGAGCAGTCTCGTTAATGTCAGTGAGCAGTCTCGTTAACGTCAGTGAGCAGTCTGTTTAAAGTCAGTGAGCAGTCTGGTTAATGTCAGCGAGCAGTCTGGTTAATGTCAGTGAGCAGTCTCGTTAATGTCGGTGAGCAGTCTCCTTAATGTCAGTGAGCAGTCTGGTTAACGTCAGTGAGCAGTCTCGTTAATGTCAGTGAGCAGTCTCGTTAATATCAGTGAGAAGTTTGCTTAACGTCAGTGAGCAGTCTCCTTAATGTCAGTGAGCAGTCTCTTTAATGTCAGTGAGCAGTCTGGTTAATGTCAGTGAGCAGTCTCGTTAACGTCAGTGAGCAGTCTGGTTAATTTCAGCGATCAGTCTGGTTAATGCCAGCGAACAGTCTCGTTAATGTCAGCGAGTAGTCTCGTTAATGTCAGCGAGCTGTCTCGTTAACGTCAGTGAGCAGTCTGGTTAATGTCAGTGAGCAGTCTCTTTAATGTCAGCGAGCAGTTTCGTTAACGTAAGTGAGCAGTCTCGTTAACGTCAGCGAGCAGTCTCGTTATTGTCAGTGAGCAGTCTCGTTATTGTCAGTGAGCAGTCTCGTTAACGTCAGTGAGCAGTCTGGTTAATGTCAGTGAGCAGTCTCGTTAATGTCAGTGAGAAGTCTCGTTATTGTCAGTGAGCAGTCTCGTTAACGTCAGTGAGCAGTCTCGTTAATATCAGTGAGAAGTTTGCTTAACGTCAGTGAGCAGTCTCCTTAATGTCAGTGAGCAGTCTCTTTAATGTCAGTGAGCAGTCTGGTTAATGTCAGTGAGCAGTCTCGTTAACGTCAGTGAGCAGTCTGGTTAATTTCAGCGATCAGTCTGGTTAATGCCAGCGAACAGTCTCGTTAATGTCAGCGAGTAGTCTCGTTAATGTTAGCGAGCTGTCTCGCTAACGTCAGTGAGCAGTCTGGTTAATGTCAGTGAGCAGTCTCTTTAATGTCAGCGAGCAGTTTCGTTAACGTAAGTGAGCAGTCTCGTTAACGTCAGCGAGCAGTCTCGTTATTGTCAGTGAGCAGTCTCGTTATTGTCAGTGAGCAGTCTCGTTAACGTCAGTGAGCAGTCTGGTTAATGTCAGTGAGCAGTCTCGTTAATGTCAGTGAGAAGTCTCGTTATTGTCAGTGAGCAGTCTCGTTAACGTCAGTGAGCAGTCTCGTTAATGTCAGCGAGCATTCTGGTTAATTTCAGTAAGCATTCTGGTTAATGTCAGCGAGCAGTCTGGTTAATATCAGTGAGCAGTCTGGTTAATGTCAGTGAGCAGTCTGGTTAATGTCAGCGAGCAGTCTCGTTAACGTCAGTGAGCAGTCTGGTTAATGTCAGTGAGCAGTCTCGTTAACGTCAGTGAGCAGTCTGGTTATTGTCAGTGAGCAGTCTCGTTAACGTCAGTGAGCAGTCTCGTTAACGTCAGCAAGCATCTCGTTAACGTCAGTGAGCAGTCGGGTTAATGTCAGTGAGCAGTCTCGTTAACATCAGCGAGCAGTCTGGTTAACGTCAGCGAGCAGCATGGTTAATGTCAGTGAGCAGTCTGGTTATTGTCAGTGAGCAGTCTCGTTAGTGTCAGTGAGCAGTCTCGTTAATGTCAGTGAGCAGTCTCGTTAACATCAGCGAGCAGTCTCGTTAACGTAAGTGAGCAGTCTCGTTAACGTCAGCGAACAGTCTCGTTATTGTCAGTGAGCAGTCTCGTTAATGTCAGTGAGCAGTCGGGTTAACGTCAGCGAGCAGACTGGTTTATATCAGCGAGCAGTCTCCTTAATGTCAGCGAGCAGTCTCGTTATTGTCAGTGAGCAGACTCGTTAGCGTCAGTGAGAAGTCTCGTTAACGTCAGTGAGCAGTCTCGTTAATGTCAGCGAGCAGTCTCGTTATTGTCAGCGAGCAGTCTGGTTAACGTCCGTGAGCTGTCTGGTTAACGTCAGCGAGCCGTCGGGTTAACGTCAGCGAGCAGTCTCGTTAATGTCAGCGAGCAGTCTGGTTAATGTCTTTGAGCAGCCTCGTTAAATTCAGCGAGCAGTCTCGTTAACGTCAGTGAGCAGTCTCGTTAACGTCAGTGAACAGTCTCATTAATGTCAGTGAGCAGTCTCGTTAATGTCAACGAGCAATCTGGTTAATGTCAGTGAGCAGTCTCGTTAATGTCAGCGAGCAGTCTCGTTAATGTCAGTGAGCAGTCTGGTTAACGTCAGTGAGCAGTCTCGTTAATGTCAGTGAGCATTCTCGTTAACGTCAGCGAGCAGTCTGGTTAATGTCAGCGAGCAGTCTCGTTAATGTCAGTGAGCAGTCTGGTTAATGTCAGCGAGCAGTCTCGTTATTGTCAGCGAGCAATCTCGTTATTGTCAGCGAGCAATCTCGTTAATGTCAGCGAGCATTCTCGTTAACGTCAGCGAGCAGTCTGGTTAATGTCAGCGAGCAGTCTCGTTAACGTCAGCGAGCAGTCTGGTGTATATCAGCGAACTGTCTACTTAATGTCAGCGAGCAGTCTCGTTATTGTCAGTGAGCAGTCTCGTTATTGTCAGTGAGCAGTCTCGTTAATGTCAGTGAGCAGACTCGTTAGCGTCAGTGAGAAGTCTCGTTAACGTCAGTGAGCAGTCTCGTTAATGTCAGCGAGCAGTCTCATTAACGTCAGCGAGCAGCCTGGTTAATGTCAGCGAGCAGTCTCGTTAATGTCAGTGAGCAGTCTGGTTAATGTCAGTGAGAAGTCTCGTTAATGCCAGCGAGCAGATTCGTTAATGTCAGTGAGCAGACTCGTTAACGTCAGTGAGCTGTCGCGTTTTTGTCAGTGAGCAGTCTATTTAATGTCAATGAGCAGTCGGGTTAACGTCAGTGAGCTGTCGGGTTTTTGTCAGTGAGCAGTCTCGTTAACGTCAGCGAGCAGTCTCGTTAACGTCAGTGAGCAGTCGGGTTTAATGTCAGTGAGCAGTCTCATTAACGTCAGTGAGCAGTGTCGTTAACGTTAGTGAACAGTCTGGTTAATGTCAGTGAGCAGTCTGGTTAATGTCAGTGAGCAGTCTCTTTAATGTCAGTGAGCAGTCTCGTTAACGTAAGTGAGCAGTCTCGTTAACGTCAGCGAGCAGTCTCGTTATTGTCAGTGAGCAGTCTCGTTATTGTCAGTGAGCAGACTCGTTAACGACAGTGAGCAGTCTGGTTAATGTCAGTGAGCAGTCTCGTTAACGTCAGTGAGCAGTCTCGTTAATGTCAGTGAGCAGTCTGGTTAATGTCAGTGAGCAGTCTCGTTAACGTCAGTGAGCAGTCTCGTTAATGTCAGTGAGCAGTCTCGTTAACATCAGCGAGCAGTCTCGTTAACATCAGTGAGCAGTCTGGTTAATGTCAGTGAGCAGTCTCGTTAACGTCAGTGAGCAGTCTCCTTAATGTCAGTGAGCAATCTCGTTAACGTTAGTGAGCAGTCTCGTTAATGTCAGTGAGCAGACTCGTTAACGTCAGCGAGCAGTCTCGTTAATGTCAGTGAGCAGTCTCGTTAATGTCATTGAGCAGTCTCGTTAACGTCATTGAGCAGTCTGGTTAATGTCAGCGAGCAGTCTCGTTAACGTCAGCGAGCAATCTGGTTAACGTCAGTGAGCAGTCTCGTTAACGTCAGCGAGCAATCTGGATAATGTCAGCGAGCAGTCTCGTTAACGTCAGTGAGCAGTCTGGTTAACGTCAGTGAGCAGTCTGGGTAACGTCAGCGATCATTCGGGTTAATGTCAGTGAGCAGTCTCGTTAATGTCAGTGAACAGTCTCGTTAACGTCAGTGAGCCGTCTGGTTAATGTCAGTGAGCAGTCTCGTTAACGTCAGTGAGCAGTCTCGCTAACGTTAGTGAGCAGTCTCGTTAACGTTAGTGAGCAGTCGGGTTAACGTCAGTGAGCAGTCTCGTTAATGTCAGTGAACAGTCGGGTTAACGTCAGTGAGCAGTCTCGTTAATGTCAGTGAACAGTCGGGTTAATGTCAGTGAGCAGTCTCGTTAATGTCAGCGAGCAGTCTGGTTAATGTCAGTGAGCAGTCTCGTTAAGGTCAGTGAGCAGTCGGGTTAACGTCAGTGAGCAGTCTCGTTAATGTCAGTGAACAGTCGGGTTAACGTCAGTGAGCAGTCTCGTTAATGTCAGCGAGCAGTCTGGTTAATGTCAGTGAGCAGTCTCGTTAATGTCAGTGAGCAGTCTCATTAGCGTCAGTGAGCAGTCTCGTTAATGTCAGTGAGCAGTCTTGTTAATGTCAGTGAGCAGTCTCGTTAATGTCAGCGAGCAGTCGGCTTAATGTCAGTGAGCAGTCTCGTTAATGTCAGCGAGCTGTCTGGTTAATGTCAGTGAGCAGTCTGGTTAATGTCAGTGAGCAGTCTTGTTAATGTCAGCGAGCAGTCTGGTTAATTTCAGTGAGCAGTCTTGTTAGTGTCAGTGAGCAGTCTGGTTAACGTCAGTGAGCAGTCTGGTTAATGTCACTGAGCAGTCTCGTTAATGTCAGCGAGCAGTCGGGTTAATGTCAGTGAGCAGTCTGGTTAATGTCACTGAGCTGTCTCGTTAACGTCAGCGAGCAGTCTGGTTAATGTCAGTGCGCAGTCTGGTTAATGTCAGTGCGCAGTCTGGTTAATGTCAGCGAGCAGTCTCGTTAATTTCAGTGAGCAGTCTGGTTAATGTCAGTGAGCAGTCTGGTTAATGTCAGTGAGCAGTCTCGTTAACGTCAGTGAGCAGTCTGGTTAATGTCAGTGATCAGTCTACTTAATGTCAGTGAGCAGTCTCGTTAACGTAAGTGAGCAGTCTGGTTAATGTCAGTGAGCAGTCTGGTTAATGTCAGTGAGCAGTCTACTTAATGTCAGTGAGCAGTCTCGTTAACATAAGTGAGCAGTCTGGTTAATGTCAGTGAGCAGTCTGGTTAACGTAAGTGAGCAGACTCCTTAATGTCAGTGAGCAGTCTCGTTAACGTAAGTGAGCAGTCTGGTTAATGTCAGTGAGCAGTCTGGTTAATGTCAGAAAGCAGTCTTGTTAATGTCAGTGAGCAGTCTGGTTAATGTCAGTGAGCAGTCTACTTAATGTCAGTGAGCAGTCTCGTTAACGTCAGTGAGCAGTCTGGTTAATGTCAGTGATCAGTCTACTTAATGTCAGTGAGCAGTCTCGTTAACGTAAGTGAGCAGTCTGGTTAATGTCAGTGAGCAGTCTACTTAATGTCAGTGAGCAGACTCGTTAACGTCAGTGAGCTTTCGGGTTAATGTCAGTGAGCAGTCTCGTTAACGTCAGCGAACAGTCTCGTTATTGTCAGTGAGCAGTCTCGTTAATGTCAGTGAGCAGTCGGGTTAACGTCAGCAAGCAGACTGGTTTATATCAGCGAGCAGTCTCCTTAATGTCAGCGAGCAGTCTCGTTATTGTCAGTGAGCAGACTCGTTAGCGTCAGTGAGCAGTCTCGTTAATGTCAGTGAGCAGTCTGGTTAATGTCAGTGAGCAGTCTCGTTAACGTCAGTGAGCAGTCTCGTTAATGTCAGTGAGCAGTCTCGTTAACATCAGCGAGCAGTCTCGTTAACGTCAGCGAGCAGTCTGGTTTATATCAGCGAGCAGTCTCCTTAATGTCAGCGAGCAGTCTCGTTATTGTCAGTGAGCAGTCTCGTTAGCGTCAGTGAGCAGTCTCGTTGATGTCAGTGAGCAGTCTCGTTGATGTCAATGAGCAGTCTCGTTAACATCAGTGAGCAGTCTGGTTAATGTCAGTGAGCAGTCTCGTTAACGTCAGTGAGCAGTCTCCTTAATGTCAGTGAGCAATCTCGTTAACGTTAGTGAGCAGTCTCGTTAATGTCAGTGAGCAGACTCGTTAACGTCAGCGAGCAGTCTCGTTAATGTCAGTGAGCAGTCTCGTTAATGTCATTGAGCAGTCTCGTTAACGTCATTGAGCAGTCTGGTTAATGTCAGCGAGCAGTCTCGTTAACGTCAGCGAGCAATCTGGTTAACGTCAGTGAGCAGTCTCGTTAACGTCAGCGAGCAATCTGGATAATGTCAGCGAGCAGTCTCGTTAACGTCAGTGAGCAGTCTGGTTAACGTCAGTGAGCAGTCTGGGTAACGTCAGCGATCATTCGGGTTAATGTCAGTGAGCAGTCTCGTTAATGTCAGTGAACAGTCTCGTTAACGTCAGTGAGCCGTCTGGTTAATGTCAGTGAGCAGTCTCGTTAACGTCAGTGAGCAGTCTCGCTAACGTTAGTGAGCAGTCTCGTTAACGTTAGTGAGCAGTCGGGTTAACGTCAGTGAGCAGTCTCGTTAATGTCAGTGAACAGTCGGGTTAACGTCAGTGAGCAGTCTCGTTAATGTCAGTGAACAGTCGGGTTAATGTCAGTGAGCAGTCTCGTTAATGTCAGCGAGCAGTCTGGTTAATGTCAGTGAGCAGTCTCGTTAAGGTCAGTGAGCAGTCGGGTTAACGTCAGTGAGCAGTCTCGTTAATGTCAGTGAACAGTCGGGTTAACGTCAGTGAGCAGTCTCGTTAATGTCAGCGAGCAGTCTGGTTAATGTCAGTGAGCAGTCTCGTTAATGTCAGTGAGCAGTCTCATTAGCGTCAGTGAGCAGTCTCGTTAATGTCAGTGAGCAGTCTTGTTAATGTCAGTGAGCAGTCTCGTTAATGTCAGCGAGCAGTCGGCTTAATGTCAGTGAGCAGTCTCGTTAATGTCAGCGAGCTGTCTGGTTAATGTCAGTGAGCAGTCTGGTTAATGTCAGTGAGCAGTCTTGTTAATGTCAGCGAGCAGTCTGGTTAATTTCAGTGAGCAGTCTTGTTAGTGTCAGTGAGCAGTCTGGTTAACGTCAGTGAGCAGTCTGGTTAATGTCACTGAGCAGTCTCGTTAATGTCAGCGAGCAGTCGGGTTAATGTCAGTGAGCAGTCTGGTTAATGTCACTGAGCTGTCTCGTTAACGTCAGCGAGCAGTCTGGTTAATGTCAGTGCGCAGTCTGGTTAATGTCAGTGCGCAGTCTGGTTAATGTCAGCGAGCAGTCTCGTTAATTTCAGTGAGCAGTCTGGTTAATGTCAGTGAGCAGTCTGGTTAATGTCAGTGAGCAGTCTCGTTAACGTCAGTGAGCAGTCTGGTTAATGTCAGTGATCAGTCTACTTAATGTCAGTGAGCAGTCTCGTTAACGTAAGTGAGCAGTCTGGTTAATGTCAGTGAGCAGTCTGGTTAATGTCAGTGAGCAGTCTACTTAATGTCAGTGAGCAGTCTCGTTAACATAAGTGAGCAGTCTCGTTAATGTCAGTGAGCAGTCTGGTTAACGTAAGTGAGCAGACTCCTTAATGTCAGTGAGCAGTCTCGTTAACGTAAGTGAGCAGTCTGGTTAATGTCAGTGAGCAGTCTGGTTAATGTCAGAAAGCAGTCTTGTTAATGTCAGTGAGCAGTCTGGTTAATGTCAGTGAGCAGTCTACTTAATGTCAGTGAGCAGTCTCGTTAACGTCAGTGAGCAGTCTGGTTAATGTCAGTGATCAGTCTACTTAATGTCAGTGAGCAGTCTCGTTAACGTAAGTGAGCAGTCTGGTTAATGTCAGTGAGCAGTCTACTTAATGTCAGTGAGCAGACTCGTTAACGTCAGTGAGCTTTCGGGTTAATGTCAGTGAGCAGTCTCGTTAACGTCAGCGAACAGTCTCGTTATTGTCAGTGAGCAGTCTCGTTAATGTCAGTGAGCAGTCGGGTTAACGTCAGCAAGCAGACTGGTTTATATCAGCGAGCAGTCTCCTTAATGTCAGCGAGCAGTCTCGTTATTGTCAGTGAGCAGACTCGTTAGCGTCAGTGAGAAGTCTCGTTAACGTCAGTGAGCAGTCTCGTTAATGTCAGCGAGCAGTCTCGTTAACGTCAGCGAGCAGTCTGGTTAACGTCCGTGAGCTGTCTGGTTAACGTCAGCGAGCCGTCGGGTTAACGTCAGCGAGCAGTCTCGTTAATGTCAGCGAGCAGTCTGGTTAATGTCTTTGAGCAGCCTCGTTAAATTCAGCGAGCAGTCTCGTTAACGTCAGTGAGCAGTCTCGTTAACGTCAGTGAACAGTCTCATTAATGTCAGTGAGCAGTCTCGTTAATGTCAACGAGCAATCTGGTTAATGTCAGTGAGCAGTCTCGTTAATGTCAGCGAGCAGTCTCGTTAATGTCAGTGAGCAGTCTGGTTAACGTCAGTGAGCAGTCTCGTTAATGTCAGTGAGCATTCTGGTTAACGTCAGTGAGCAGTCTGGTTAATGTCAGCGAGCAGTCTCGTTAATATCAGCGAGCAGTCTACTTAATGTCAGTGAGCAGTCTGGTTAATGTCAGTGAGCAGTCTACTTAATGTCAGTGAGCAGTCTGGTTAATGTCAGTGAGCAGTCTGGTTAATGTCAGTGAGCAGTCTACTTAATGTCAGTGAGCAGTCTGGTTAATGTCAGTGAGCAGTCTACTTAATGTCAGTGAGCAGTCTGGTTAATGTCAGTGAGCAGTCTGGTTAATGTCAGTGAGCAGTCTACTTAATGTCAGTGAGCAGTCTGGTTAATGTCAGTGAGCAGTCTGGTTAATGTCAGTGAGCAGTCTAATTAATGTCAGTGAGCAGTCTGGTTAATGTCAGCGAGCAGTCTCGTTAACCTCAGTGAGCAGTCTGTTTAATATCAGCGAGCTGTCTCGTTATTGTCAGTGAGCAGACTCGTTAATGTCAGTGAGCAGTCTCGTTAACGTCAGCGAGCAGTCTCGTTACCGTCAGTGAGCAGTCTGGTTAATGTCAGCGATCAGTCGGGTTAATGCCAGCGAGCTGTCTCGTTAATGTCAGTGAGCAGTCTGGTTAATGTCAGCGATCAGTCGGGTTAATGTCAGTGAGCAGTCTGGTTATTGTCAGTGAGCAGTCTGGTTAATGTCAGCGATCAGTCGGGTTAATGTCAGTGAGCAGTCTGGTTAACGTCAGTGAGTAGTCTCGTTAATGTCAGTGAGCAGTCTGGTTAATGTCAGTGAGCAGTCTCGTTAATGTCAGCGAGCATTCTGGTTAATGTCAGCGAGCAGTCTGGTTAATGTCAGCGAGCAGTCTCGTTAATGTCAGCGAGCATTCTGGTGAATGTCAGTGAGCAGTCTGGTTAATGTCAGCGAGCAGTCTTGTTAATGTCAGTGAGCAGTCTGGTTAATGTCAGTGAGCAGTCTACTTAACGTCAGTGAGCAGTCTCGTTAACGTCAGTGAGCAGTCTGGTTAATGTCAGTGAGCAGTCTACTTAACGTCAGTGAGCAGTCTCGTTAACGTCAGTGAGCAGTCCGGTTAATGTCAGCGAGCAGTCTCGTTATCGTCAGCGAGCAGACTCGTTAATGTCAGTGAGCAGTCTGGTTAATGTCAGTGAGCAGTCTACTTAACGTCAGTGAGCAGTCTCGTTAACGTCAGTGAGCAGTCTGGTTAATGTCAGTGAGCAGTCTACTTAACGTCAGTGAGCAGTCTCGTTAACGTCAGTGAGCAGTCTGGTTAATGTCAGCGAGCAGTCTGGTTAACGTCAGTGAGCAGTCTCGTTAATGTCAGTGAGCAGTCTCTTTAATTTCAGTGAGCAGTCTCGTTAACGTCAGTGAGCAGTCTCGTTACCGTCAGTGAGCAGTCTCGTTACCGTCAGTGAGCAGTCTGGTTAATGTCAGCGATCAGTCGGGTTAATGTCAGTGAGCAGTCTGGTTAACGTCAGTGAGTAGTCTCGTTATTGTCAGCGAGCAGTCTGGTTAATGTCAGTGAGTAGTCTCGTTAATGTCAGCGAGCATTCTGGTTAATGTCAGCGAGCAGTCTGGTTAACGTCAGTGAGCAGTCTCGTTAATGTCAGCGAGCAGTCTGGTTAATATCAGCGAGCAGTCTACTTAATGTCAGTGAGCAGTCTGGTTAATGTCAGTGAGCAGTCTCGTTATTGTCAGTGAGCAGTCTGGTTAATGTCAGTGAGCAGTCTCGTTAATGTCAGTGAGCAGTCTACTTAATGTCAGTGAGCAGTCTGGTTAATGTTAGTGAGCAGTCTGGTTAATGTCAGTGAGCAGTCTAATTAATGTCAGTGAGCAGTCTGGTTAATGTCAGCGAGCAGTCTCGTTAACCTCAGTGAGCAGTCTGTTTAATATCAGCGAGCTGTCTCGTTATTGTCAGTGAGCAGACTCGTTAATGTCAGTGAGCAGTCTCGTTAACGTCAGTGAGCAGTCTCGTTACCGTCAGTGAGCAGTCTGGTTAATGTCAGCGATCAGTCGGGTTAATGCCAGCGAGCTGTCTCGTTAATGTCAGTGAGCAGTCTGGTTAATGTCAGCGATCAGTCGGGTTAATGTCAGTGAGCAGTCTGGTTATTGTCAGTGAGCAGTCTGGTTAATGTCAGCGATCAGTCGGGTTAATGTCAGTGAGCAGTCTGGTTAACGTCAGTGAGTAGTCTCGTTAATGTCAGTGAGCAGTCTGGTTAATGTCAGTGAGCAGTCTCGTTAATGTCAGCGAGCATTCTGGTTAATGTCAGCGAGCAGTCTGGTTAATGTCAGCGAGCAGTCTTGTTAATGTCAGCGAGCAGTCTGGTTAATGTCAGTAAGCAGTCTCGTTAATGTCAGCGAGCAGTCTGGTTAATGTCAGTAAGCAGTCTCGTTATTGTCAGCGAGCAGTCTCGTTAATTCAGTAAGCAGTCTCGTTAATGTCAGTGAGCAGTCTCGTTAACGTCAGTGAGCAGTCTGGTTAATGTCAGTGAGCAGTCTACTTAATGTCAGTGAGCAGTCTGATTAATGTCAGTGAGCAGTCTACTTAATGTCAGCGAGCAGTCTCGTTAACCTCAGTGAGCAGTCTGTTTAATATCAGCGAGCAGTCTCGTTAATATAAGCGAGCAGTCTCGTTATTGTCAGTGAGCAGTCTCGTTATTGTCAGCGAGCAGACTCGTTAACGTCAGTGAGCAGTCTCGTTAATGTCAGCGAGCAGTCTCGTTAACGTCAGTGAGCAGTCTCGTTACCGTCAGTGAGCAGTCTGGTTAATGTCAGCGATCAGTCGGGTTAATGCCAGCGAGCAGTCTCGTTAATGTCAGTGAGCAGTCTCGTTAACGTCAGTGAGCAGTCTCGTTACCGTCATTGAGCAGTCTGGTTAATGTCAGCGATCAGTCGGGTTAATGTCAGTGAGCAGTCTGGTTATTGTCAGTGAGCAGTCTGGTTAATGTCAGCGAGCAGTCTGGTTAATGACAGCGAGCAGTCTTGTTAATGTCGGCGAGCAGTCTGGTTAATGTCAGTGAGCAGTCTGGTTAATGACATTGAGTAGTCTCGTTAATGTCAGCGAGCAGTCTGGTTAATGTCAGTAAGCAGTCTCGTTATTGTCAGCGAGCAGTCTGGTTAAAGTCAGTGAGCAGTCTCGTTCATGTCAGCGAGCAGTCTCGTTAACGTCAGTGAGCAGTCTGGTTAATGTCAGTGAGCAGTCTACGTAATGTCAGTGAGCAGTCTGGTTAATGTCAGTGAGCAGTCTACTTAATGTCAGCGAGCAGCCTCGTTAACCTCAGTGAGCAGTCTCGTTTTTGTCAGTGAGGAGTCTCGTTAATGTCAGCGAGCATTCTCGTTATTGTCAGTGAGCAGTCTGGTTATTGTCAGTGAGCAGACTCGTTAATGTCAGTGAGCAGTCTGGTTAACGTCAGTGAGCAGTCTGGTTAACGTCAGTGAGCAGTCTCGTTAACGTCAGCGAGCAGTCTCGTTACCGTCAGTGAGCAGTCTGGTTAATGTCAGCGATCAGTCGGGTTAATGCGAGCAAGCTGTCTCGTTAATGTCAGTGAGCAGTCTGTTTAATGTCAGCGATCAGTCGGGTTAATGTCAGTGAGCAGTCTGGTTATTGTCAGTGAGCAGTCTGGTTAATGTCAGCGATCAGTCGGGTTAATGTCAGTGAGCAGTCTGGTTAACGTCAGTGAGTAGTCTCGTTAATGTCAGTGAGCAGTCTGGTTAATGTCAGTGAGCAGTCTCGTTAATGTCAGCGAGCATTCTGGTTAATGTCAGCGAGCAGTCTGGTTAATGTCAGCGAGCAGTCTTGTTAATGTCAGTGAGCAGTCTGGTTAATGTCAGTGAGCAGTCTACTTAACGTCAGTGAGCAGTCTCGTTAACGTCAGTGAGCAGTCTGGTTAATGTCAGTGAGCAGTCTACTTAACGTCAGTGAGCAGTCTCGTTAACGTCAGTGAGCAGTCCGGTTAATGTCAGCGAGCAGTCTCGTTATCGTCAGCGAGCAGACTCGTTAATGTCAGTGAGCAGTCTGGTTAATGTCAGTGAGCAGTCTACTTAACGTCAGTGAGCAGTCTCGTTAACGTCAGTGAGCAGTCTGGTTAATGTCAGTGAGCAGTCTACTTAACGTCAGTGAGCAGTCTCGTTAACGTCAGTGAGCAGTCTGGTTAATGTCAGCGAGCAGTCTGGTTAACGTCAGTGAGCAGTCTCGTTAATGTCAGTGAGCAGTCTCTTTAATTTCAGTGAGCAGTCTCGTTAACGTCAGTGAGCAGTCTCGTTACCGTCAGTGAGCAGTCTCGTTAATGTCAGTGAGCAGTCTCGTTAACGTCAGTTTGCAGTCTCGTTACCGTCAGTGAGCAGTCTGGTTAATGTCAGCGATCAGTCGGGTTAATGTCAGTGAGCAGTCTGGTTTACGTCAGTGAGTAGTCTCGTTATTGTCAGCGAGCAGTCTGGTTAATGTCAGTGAGTAGTCTCGTTAATGTCAGCGAGCATTCTGGTTAATGTCAGCGAGCAGTCTGGTTAACGTCAGTGAGCAGTCTCGTTAATGTCAGCGAGCAGTCTGGTTAATATCAGCGAGCAGTCTACTTAATGTCAGTGAGCAGTCTGGTTAATGTCAGTGAGCAGTCTGGTTAATGTCAGTGAGCAGTCTAATTAATGTCAGTGAGCAGTCTGGTTAATGTCAGCGAGCAGTCTCGTTAACCTCAGTGAGCAGTCTGTTTAATATCAGCGAGCTGTCTCGTTATTGTCAGTGAGCAGACTCGTTAATGTCAGTGAGCAGTCTCGTTAACGTCAGTGAGCAGTCTCGTTACCGTCAGTGAGCAGTCTGGTTAATGTCAGCGATCAGTCGGGTTAATGCCAGCGAGCTGTCTCGTTAATGTCAGTGAGCAGTCTGGTTAATGTCAGCGATCAGTCGGGTTAATGTCAGTGAGCAGTCTGGTTATTGTCAGTGAGCAGTCTGGTTAATGTCAGCGATCAGTCGGGTTAATGTCAGTGAGCAGTCTGGTTAACGTCAGTGAGTAGTCTCGTTAATGTCAGTGAGCAGTCTGGTTAATGTCAGTGAGCAGTCTCGTTAATGTCAGCGAGCATTCTGGTTAATGTCAGCGAGCAGTCTGGTTAATGTCAGCGAGCAGTCTTGTTAATGTCAGCGAGCAGTCTGGTTAATGTCAGTAAGCAGTCTCGTTATTGTCAGCGAGCAGTCTGGTTAATGACATTGAGTAGTCTCGTTAATGTCAGCGAGCAGTCTGGTTAATGTCAGTAAGCAGTCTCGTTATTGTCAGCGAGCAGTCTCGTTAATGTCAGTGAGCAGTCTCCTTAATGTCAGTGAGCAGTCTCGTTAACGTCAGTGAGCAGTCCGGTTAATGTCAGTGAGCAGTCTACTTAATGTCAGTGAGCAGTCTGGTTAATGTCAGTGAGCAGTCTACTTAATGTCAGCGAGCAGTCTCGTTAACCTCAGTGAGCAGTCTGTTTAATATCAGCGAGCAGTCTCGTTAATATAAGCGAGCAGTCTCGTTATTGTCAGTGAGCAGTCTCGTTATTGTCAGCGAGCAGACTCGTTAACGTCAGTGAGCAGTCTCGTTAATGTCAGCGAGCAGTCGGGTTAATGTCAGTGAGCAGTCTCGTTAATGTCAGTGAGCAGTCTCGTTAACGTCAGTGAGCAGTCTCGTTACCGTCAGTGAGCAGTCTGGTTAATGTCAGCGATCAGTTGGGTTAATGCCAGCGAGCAGTCTCGTTAATGTCAGTGAGCAGTCTCGTTAACGTCAGTGAGCAGTCTCGTTACCGTCATTGAGCAGTCTGGTTAATGTCAGCGATCAGTCGGGTTAATGTCAGTGAGCAGTCTGGTTATTGTCAGTGAGCAGTCTGGTTAATGTCAGCGATCAGTCGGGTTAATGTCAGTGAGCAGTCTGGTTAACGTCAGTGAGTAGTCTCGTTATTGTCAGCGAGCATTCTGGTTAATGTCAGCGAGCAGTCTGGTTAATGACAGCGAGCAGTCTTGTTAATGTCGGCGAGCAGTCTGGTTAATGTCAGTGAGCAGTCTGGTTAATGACATTGAGTAGTCTCGTTAATGTCAGCGAGCAGTCTGGTTAATGTCAGTAAGCAGTCTCGTTATTGTCAGTGAGCAGTCTGGTTAATGTCAGTGAGCAGTCTCGTTCATGTCAGCGAGCAGTCTCGTTAACGTCAGTGAGCAGTCTGGTTAATGTCAGTGAGCAGTCTACGTAATGTCAGTGAGCAGTCTGGTTAATGTCAGTGAGCAGTCTGGTTAATGTCAGTGAGCAGTCTACTTAATGTCAGCGAGCAGCCTCGTTAACCTCAGTGAGCAATCTGTTTAATGTCAGCGAGCAGTCTCGTTATTGTCAGTGAGCAGTCTCGTTTTTGTCAGTGAGGAGTCTCGTTAATGTCAGCGAGCAGACTCGTTAACGTCAGTGAGCAGTCTCATTAATGTCAGAGAGCAGTCTGGTTATTGCCAGCGATCAGTCTCATTAATGTCAGTGAGCAGTCTCGTTAATGTCAGTGAGCAGACTCGCTAATGTCAGCGAGCAGTCTCGTTATTGTCAGTGAGCAGTCTGGTTATTGTCAGCGAGCAGTCTCGTTAATGTCAGCGAACAGTCTCGTTATCGTCAGCGAGCAGACTCGTTAATGTCAGTGAGCAGTCTGGTTAATGTCAGTGAGCAGTCTGGTTAATGTCAGTGAGTAGGCTCTTTAATGTCAGCGAGCAGTCTCGTTAATGTCAGTAAGCAGTCTCTTTAATGTCAGCGAGCAGTCTCGTTATCGTCAGCGAGCAGACTCGTTAATGTCAGTGAGCAGTCTGGTTAATGTCAGTGAGCAGTCTACTTAACGTCAGTGAGCAGTCTCGTTAACGTCAGTGAGCAGTCTGGTTAATGTCAGTGAGCAGTCTACTTAACGTCAGTGAGCAGTCTCGTTAACGTCAGTGAGCAGTCTGGTTAATGTCAGTGAGCAGTCTACTTAACGTCAGTGAGCAGTCTCGTTAACGTCAGTGAGCAGTCTGGTTAATGTCAGCGAGCAGTCTCGTTATCGTCAGCGAGCAGACTCGTTAATGTCAGTGAGCAGTCTGGTTAATGTCAGTGAGCAGTCTACTTAACGTCAGTGAGCAGTCTCGTTAACGTCAGTGAGCAGTCTGGTTAATGTCAGCGAGCAGTCTGGTTAACGTCAGTGAGCAGTCTCGTTAATGTCAGTGAGCAGTCTCTTTAATGTCAGTGAGCAGTCTCGTTAATGTCAGTGAGCAGTCTCTTTAATGTCAGTGAGCAGTCTCTTTAATGTCAGCGAGCAGTCTGGTTAATGTCAGCGAGCAGTCTGGTTAATGTCAGTGAGCAGTCTGGTTAATGTCAGTGAGCAGTCTACTTAATGTCAGCGAGCAGCCTCGTTAACCTCAGTGAGCAATCTGTTTAATATCAGCGAGCAGTCTCGTTATTGTCAGTGAGCAGTCTCGTTTTTGTCAGTGAGGAGTCTCGTTAATGTCAGCGAGCAGTCTCGTTATTGTCAGTGAGCAGTCTCGTTAATGTCAGTGAGCAGTCTGGTTATTGTCAGCGAGCAGTCTCGTTAATGTCAGCGAACAGTCTCGTTATCGTCAGCGAGCAGACTCGTTAATGTCAGTGAGCAGTCTGGTTAATGTCAGTGAGCAGTCTGGTTAATGTCAGTGAGCAGTCTCTTTAATGTCAGCGAGCAGTCTCGTTAATGTCAGTAAGCAGTCTCTTTAATGTCAGCGAGCAGTCTCGTTATCGTCAGCGAGCAGACTCGTTAATGTCAGTGAGCAGTCTGGTTAATGTCAGTGAGCAGTCTACTTAACGTCAGTGAGCAGTCTCGTTAACGTCAGTGAGCAGTCTGGTTAATGTCAGTGAGCAGTCTGGTTAACGTCAGTGAGCAGTCTCGTTAATGTCAGTGAGCAGTCTCGTTAATGTCAGTGAGCAGTCTCATTAATGTCAGTGAGCAGTCTCGTTAATGTCAGTGAGCAGTCTCTTTAATGTCAGCGAGCAGTCTCTTTAATGTCAGCGAGCAGTCTGGTTAATGTCAGTGAGCAGTCTCGTTCATGTCAGCGAGCAGTCGGGTGATAATTCAGTAGGTCGGCACGTGCTGGAGTTGGAAACGCGCCCGCTGATAATTAAAGGGCCCGTTAAGACCGTTCAATAATCAATTAACTGAAATTTTCCGCTGTTCGTCTTACCTAACGTGATGATGTTTCCAAAAGCAAATTAAAGTTTTACAATTGTATTAATACGATGTCCTTGCCAATATGACAGTCACACGAGGGGACATGTTCATCACATTTTTATTTCTTTTATTTGCTTTTTTAAATGCTTCGTCTCCGTGAGGCCGCTCTGTTCCTCAGGCAGTTAGTCAAGCACTCTCTCACACACACATGTGTGAAGTTCATTCTTACCCCGCTCGCCCCTCCCCCCCTCCCCCACCCCCTCCCCCACCCCCTCCCCCACCCCCTCCCCCACCCCCACCCCCTCTCCCTCCCCCTACCCCTCCCCCCTCCCCCGCCCACCCTGAGCGCTGCCGCTTGTGTTTCACGCTGGGTGGGCCTTACTTGGCGTGAAATTGCAGTCCGGTGCCGATCACAGGCATTGGTCGGCTTCCTGACCGTCCCTGCTGAGCCTGCCCACCAGGGACAAAATTCTGCCCCTATGTTTCTAAAACAGGAAGAATTGGAGGTTGTCTGGAGTGCAACCTTAAAACGGAGCGCTGGGAGTTTGGTGAGTTGAGAGAATCTTAAATCTCTTCCTAAATATCTAATATTGATTCTATTTATAACATTTAACATTCAACTGCAAGTACTGTTTAAATTCTAAATCTCATCCAGGGACCCAAGCAAGGAGATAGAAGCTATACACTGGAGAGCAGCTGTGGATAGTTAATTAAAGGAACTAGCTTAAACTGTTTTTTCTGTACCTATGCTCAGCTGGTGCCTTTATTTTCAAGCACATAACACAAGCCTCTCAGTGTGACATAGCACTGGAGGGTAACCTCAACGGAGTGCTCGGAGCTTTGATGAGTTATGGGAGTTTGGGGAGGAGGGAAGGGATCTGCTTCTTTGCTATTACTAACTGTTCACCCTGAAGGAATTGGTTCTTGCTCTACTGCAGGGGAGAAGCCAGTTGTTTGGTGAGTATCTGGGAAGTATCTGGTGAGTGGTTACAGTCTATTCTATTCCTAAGGTGCAAAATAGTACTGGAAGTTTTGGTAAGATTAATAGAATACATGAAATAAATAAGTGAATCAAATAATTAAGTAGTTAATTAAAATACATAACGATGGCAGGACAGGTGGTGTGTCACAGCTGCAGTTTGTGGGATCTCCTAGATGCCAGGGTGATCCAGGGCAAACACATCCCCAGTGAGTGTCTGCAGCTCGAGGATCTTCGGCTCAGAGTCATTAAGCTGGAGGCTGAGCTGCAGACACTGCAGCACATCAGGGAGGGGATAAGTCAACTGGACATTTTATACCAGGTGGTAGCCACACTTGTTGGGATAGGCTCTTCTGATTTGGTCAGTAGTCAGGGACAGGAGGGTGTGACTGTGAGTGAGGCAGGTAACGGGACACCCCGAGGGGTGCAGGAGTATCAGCCACTGCAGTTGTCCAGCAGGTTTGAGGTTCTTTCAGCTCGTTTCGATGACAGTAGGACCTCTAGGATGGATGAGCTGATTGATCATAGCTCTGTGGTGCAGGAAGCTACTCAAGTGGGGAGAGCAAACAGAAATATAGCAGTGGTAGGGATAGTACGGTGAGGGGGATTGACACTGCTCTCTGCAGCAGAGAGCGAGAGTCCAGGCGGCTATGTTACCTGCCCGGTGCCAGGGTTCGGGATATCTGCTCAGGGCTGGAGATGAACCTACAGTGGGAGGGGGAGGATCCAGATGTTGTGGCCCATGTAGGCACCAATAATATAAGCAGGATGAGGATGGACGTTCTGCATAGTCAGTATGAGAAGCTAGGTACCAAATTAAGAAGCAGAACCTCAAAGGTAGTAATCTCTGGATTATTACCTGAGCCACATGCAAATTGGCACAGGACAAACAAGATTAGAGAGATGAATGTGTGGCTCAAAGACTGGGTGTGGGAGAAGTGGGTTCCGGTTCACTGGGCACTGGCACCAGTATTTGTGAAAGTGGAATATGTACCATTGGGATGGTCGATACCTGGGACCAGTGTCCTTGAGAGCTGCATAACTAGGGAAGTAGAGGAGGTTTTAAACTGAACAGTGGGTGCATGGGATCAAATTTGGGAAGATGTGGTAAACCAAAGAGCAGAGACAAGGCAAGAGAGACAGGTATTAATATGGGAAATGATAAACAGACTGCGACAGGAAGGGACAGAGAGTGCAAATCTAAGCGTAAATTAACAGATAATGCTAGAGGTTACAAAACTAATAAAAAGACAGGACAAAAGGCTCTGTATCTGAATGTACATAGCATCCAAAACAGAACAGATAAACTGATAGCGCGAACAGTAATGAATAAGTATGATCTGATAGTCATTCCAGAGACATGCCTACAGCATGGGATAGACTGAGACCTGAATATTGAAGGGTATGTGACATTTAGAAAGGACAGGAAGCTAGGAAAAGGTAGCAGGGCAGCTCTGTTAATTAACGATGGTATTAGCACATTAGAGAGGGATGACCTAAATTCAGGAAACCAGGACGTAGAAGCGGTTTGGGTAGAGATGAGAAATTATAAAGGCAAGAATCCCTAATGGGAGTGGTGTACAGACCCCTTAATTGTAACTAAACAGCAGGACAGAGCATTAAGGCTGAGATAGTAGGAGCTTGTCAGAAAGGTATGGCGATATTCATGGGGCACATGAATCTACATGTAGCTTGGAAAAATCAGCTGGACAAAGATAGCATAGATGAGGAGTTCATGGAATGTTTTCAGGTTAGTTTCTTTGAACAGCACACGTTCTGGAGCCAACAGAGAGCAGGCCACACTAGACCTAGTATTGTGCAATGAAATAGGATTAATTGATAACTCATAGCGAAGGTACCCTTAGTTGCAGTGATATAATATGATTGCATTTTACATTCAGTTTGAAGGAAAGAAGAGTGGGTCCAAGACTAATATTTTAAATTTAAATAAGGTAATTATGGGTCATGAAAGCAGAGCTAGCTAAAGTGAACTGGCTAAGGGATAGGTCAATAGAGATGCAGTGGCTGACGTGTAGAAGGATATTTCAGATTACACAATAGTTAAATTCCAACGGGAAAGAAAGATTTCAAGAGGAGGACCCACCATCTGTGGTTAGCTAAAAAAGTTACAGACAATATCAAACTTAAAGAAAAAGCATATGATCGCGCAAAGATGGGTTTGCAGGTCAGAAGATTGGACAGAATATGAAGAACATCAAAGAAAGACAATAAGGTTAATAAGGAGGGAAAATTAGAGTACGAGAGAAAGCTAGCTAGAAATGTAAAAACAGATAGTCAGAGTTTCTTTTCTGTTATTCATTCACAGGATGTGGGTGTCACTGGCTGGGCCAGTATTTATTGCCCATCCCTAGCTGCCCTTGAGAAGGTGGTGGTGAGCTGCCTTCTTGAACCACTGCAGTCCATGTGGTCTACCATAAGCAGCAAGTGATAGACAGAGTGAAGCGATCCCAAAGCCAACGGATCAGATCCAAGCTTTGCAGTCCTACCACATCCAGTCATGAATACTGGTGGACAATTAAACAATTCACTGGAGGAGGAGGCTCCACAAATATCCCCATCCTCAATGATGGGGGAGCCTAGCACATCAGTGCAAAAGATAAGGCTGAAGCATTTGTAACAATCTTCAGCCAGAAGTGCTAAATAGATGATCCATCTCAGCCTCTTCTGGAGGTCCCCAACATCACAGACGCCAGTCAGTCATCTCAGTTCCAGGACATCACTGCAGGAGTTCCTCAGGGTAGTGTCCTCGGCCCAACCACCTTCAGCTGCTTCATCAATGACCTTCCTTCCATCATAAGGTCAGAAGTGGGGATGTACGCTGATGATTGCACAATGTTCAGCACCATTCACAACTCCTCAGATACTGAAGCAGTCCATGTCCAAATGCAGCAAGACCTGGACAGTATCCAGGTTTGGGCTGACAAGTGACAAGTAACATTTGCACCACACAAGTGCCAGGCAATGGCCATCTCCACCAAGAGAGAATCCAACCATTGCCCCTTGATATTCAATGGCATTACCATCACTGAATCCCCCACTATCAGTATACTAGGGGTTACCATTGACTAGAAACTGAACTGGACTAACCATATAAATACTGTGGCTTCAAGAGCAGATCAGAGGCTGGGAATCCTGTGATGAGTAACTCACACTGACTCCCCAAACCCTGCCCACCATCTACGAGGCACAAGTCAGGAGTGTGATGGAATACTCCCCACTTGCTTGGATGAGTGCAGCTCCCACAACACTCAAGAAGCATGACACTGTCCAGGACAAAGCAGCCAGCTTGATTGGCACCACATCCACAAATATTCACTCCCTCCACCACTGATGCACAGTAGCAGCAGTGTGTACCATCTACAAGATGCACTGCAGGAACTCACCAAGGCTCCTTTGACAGCACCTTCCAAACCCACGACCACTACCATCTAGAAGGACAAGGGCAGCAGATAGATGGGAACACCAGCACCTGGAAGTTCCCCTCCAAGCCACTCAGTATCCTGACTTGGCAATATTTTGCCGTTCCTTCAATGTCGCTGGGTCAAAATCCTGGAACTGCCTTCCTAACAATGCTGTCCTTTAGGACTCGTCCAGTTCGGTCAGTGGTGGTGCTACCGAGCCACTCTTGGTGATGGACATTGAAGTCCCCCACCCAGTGTACATTCTGCACCCTTGCCACCCTCAGTGCTTCCTCCAAGTGGGGTTCAACATGGAGGAGGTAATCAGCAGGAGGTTTCCTTGCCCATGTTTGACCTGATGCCATGAGACTTCATTGGGTCCGGAGTCGATGTTGAGGACTCCCAGGGCAACTCCCTCCCGACTGTATACCACTGTGCTGCCACCTCTGCTGGGTCTGTCCTGCCGGTGGGACAGGGCATACCCAGGGATGGTGATGGTGGTATCTGGGACATTGTCTGTAAGATATGATTCCATGAGGATGACTATGTCAGGCTGTTGCTTGACCAGTCTGTGAGACAGCTCTCCCAATTTTGGCACTAGCCCCCAGATGTTAGTAAGGGGGACTTTGCAGGGTTGCAATTTCCATTGTCATTTCTGGTGCCTTGGTCGATGCTGGATGATCTGTCTGATTTCATCCCTTTTTTGAGACTTTCTAGTGGTTTGTTGCAACTGAGTGTCTGGCTCGGCCATTTCAGAGTCAACCACATTGCTGTGGGTCTGGAGTCACATGTAGGCTAGAATAAAGGAGAGATTTCCTTCCCTAAAGGACATCAGCACCAGATGGGTTTTTATAATCACAGAATCACAGTGCAGGAGAGGCCCTTCGGCCCATCGAGTCTGTACCAACAATCAGCAAGGATTTCATGGTCATCATTAGACTTTTCATTCCAGATTTTTATTTAATTCAAATTCCACCATCTGCTGTGGCGGGAATCGAACCTGCAACCCCTGAGCATTACTCTGGATTACTAGCCCAGCGACAATACCACCAACCCATCACCTCCCCTCCCCTCTTAAATGAGAAAAGTTAACAGAGTGGGCATTGCTCCTATAGAAAGTGAGCCTGTGGAATTAATAATGGAAGATAAGGAGATGGCCGATGAATTGAACAGGTATCTTAGACCATAAGACATAGGAGCAGAAATTAGGCCATTCGGCCCAACGAGTCTGCTCCGCCATTCAATCACGGCTGATAAGTTTCTCGACCCCATTCTCCCGCCTTCTCCCCGTAACCTTTGATCCCCTTACCAATCAAGAACCTGTCCATCTCAGTCTTAAATACACTCAATGACCTGGCCTCCACAGCCTTCTGTGACAATGAATTCCATAGATTCACCACTCTCTGGCTAAAGAAGTTTCTCCTCATCTCTGTTCTAAAAGCTCTTCCCTTTACTCTTAGGCTGTGCCCTCGGGTCCTAGTCTCTCCTACTCATGGAAACATCTTCCCCACGTCCACTCTATCCAGGCCTTTCAGTATCCTGTAAGTTTCAATCAGATCCCCCCTCATCCTTCTAAACTCCATTGAGTATAGACCCAGAGTCCTCAAACGTTCCTCATATGTTAAGCCTTTCATTCCTGGGATCGTTCTCGTGAACCTCCTCTGGACCCTCTCCAGGGCCAGCACATCCTTCTTGAGATGCAGGGCCCAAATCTTGCATCGGTCTTCACTATAAGAGGATACAAATAACATCCCAGAAATAGCTGTAAATCAGAAAATGGAAGGGAGGGAGGAACTCAGGGAAATTATAATCACCAGGGAAGTGGTACTGGTTAAATTATTGGGGCTGCGGGCTGACAAATCCCCAGGTCCTGGTGGA
This sequence comes from Carcharodon carcharias, assembly GCF_017639515.1. Lineage (NCBI taxonomy): Eukaryota > Metazoa > Chordata > Chondrichthyes > Lamniformes > Lamnidae > Carcharodon > Carcharodon carcharias. The sequence goes on along the minus strand of NC_054473.1, from coordinate 189,327,522 downwards.
CTTCACCCTAAGGTCTTAAAAGAAGGGGCTAGTGAGATGGTTGATGTGTTGGTTTTAATTTTCCAAAATTCCCTAGATTCGAGGAAGGTTCCATTAGATTAGGAATTGACAAATGTAACTCATTTATTCAAAAAGGGAGGGAGACAGAAAGCAGGAAGCTACAGGCCAGTTAGCCTAACATCTGTCATAAGGAAAATGTTCGAAGCTATTATTAAAGGTGTTATAACTTAGAAAAATTCAAGGTAATCAGGCAGTGTCAGCATGGTTTTGTGAAAGGGAAATCATGTTTCACCAATTTATTGGAGATAAGACATTTTGTCAAAGCTTTTCCTCTTGCACTCATCAGGACAATCACAGGGGAGCAACAACTTTATAATGTAGGAGAAGAAAGTGCTGATTGGTTGGCAAGTAGACTCTGGAGTAGGCATTGCTCTGGAGAATGCACCAGTGAATGGTGACTGACAGTTGACTGCCAAATGTTGTTTGCATTAGTGTTAAAGTTTACTAGGCTAATACCAGAAATGGGTGGGTTGTCTTATGGGGAAAGGTTGGACAGGTTAGGCTTGTATCCACTGGAGTTTAGAAGAGTAAGAGGTGACTGGATTGAAACATATAAGATCCTGAGGGGTCTTGACAGGGTGGATATGGAGAGGATGTTTCCTCTTGTGGGAGAATCTAGAACTCAGGGTCACTGTTTAAAAATAAGGGGTTGTTCATTTAAGACAGAGATGAGGAGAAAATTTTCTCTCAGAGGGTCGTGAGTCTTTGGAACTCTCTTCCTCAAAAGATGGTTGAAGCAGAGCCTTTGAATATTTTTAAGGCAGAGGATGGATAGATTCTTGATAAGCAAGGGGGTAAAAGGTTATCGGGGGTAGGTGGGAATGTGGAGTTGAGGTTACAGTCAGATCAGCCGTGATCTTATTGAATGGGGGAGCAGGTTCGAGGGGCTGAGTGGCCTCCTCCTGCTCTTCATTCATATGTTCAGGTGTATGTATGTATTTTGTCTCTCTAGTCAAACACGCAAGAGGGTGAGAGAATGTGGCCAACGTAGAGGTGGATGAGCCTGAATATACTTCTGTGCTCTCTTTCAGTCACAGCAACCGTCACGTGTGACAGAGACACTGGCTGCTCAGCTACTCACATCTACAGGAGCATCGATCAGTGTCATGGGAGAGAAGACGTTCAACAAATTTCAGGGCTGTCCCATTCTCTACAAACCAGAGAGTACGAAAATATTCCTTTACAACAGTGACAAGCCACCGAAAAGCCTTGTAACTTTTGAAACATCAATCTCATCCAAAGGCACCAGAATGAATGCTGCATTCTATGTCTTATCTGAAGAATGTGACATGCTTCTCAGTTTCCACAGCAACAGCTCTTCATATGCGGCTGTTACACACACGATTCCTGTGCACACCGACATCATTCCCGCATTGTATTCTGGTAATAGTAAACTGCAAGTTGCATGTAAACTCCAGTGTTCACTTAGTTGTAGACCCCAGTATTCCCTTTGTTGTAGACCCCAGTGTGCCCCCAATTGTAGACCCCCGTGTGACCCCAGTTGTAGACCCCCGTGTGACCCCACTGTGCCCCCAATTGTAGACCCCAGTGTGCCCCCAATTGTAGACCCCCGTGTGACCCCAGTTGTAGACCCCCGTGTGACCCCAGTTGTAGACCCCCGTGTGACCCCAGTTGTAGACCCCAGTTGTAGACCCCAGTGTGCCCCCACTGTGCCCCCAATTGTAGACCCCAGTGTGCCCCCAATTGTAGACCCCCGTGTGACCCCAGTTGTAGACCCCCGTGTGACCCCAATTGTAGACCCCCGTGTGACCCCAGTTGTAGACCCCAGTTGTAGACCCCCGTGTGACCCCAGTGTGCCCCCAGTTGTAGACCCCAGTGTGCTCCTAGTGTGCCCCCAGATGCACATCACCAGCCAGAGAAGGACCTTTAGCTTCCCCTTGGCCTTGACATTATTGAGACAGTTGAGGATGTGTACACCCCTTGGGCCTCAAATAAATTGTCAAGAAACCCAAGAGTGAGACCCAGATTAGAATCTGTGTTGATAAGTGGTCACCAAACCAAGCCAGACAGTGAGAAAGACACTTGACACAATCAATAATGTTATAGAGAAAGTGAACAGTGCTAAACACTTCGCTAAACGTGATCTCCATGCAGGATAACATCAAACTGAGCTGGCAGAAGAATCAAGTTATCTTACAGTGTCCTGCAGCTTACATCGGACTGTTCCAATACGAGGGACTCAAGTTTGGAGCCAATTCAGCAGCTGAAGGCACCTTGAACATCAGTGATGACATTCTCATCTACAGGCACACTGAAAGTGAATTGAAGACACACCAACATGCATGTTTACAATGTCACCTCATCTTGAACAAAGACAAGTGGCTGTCCAATGAGAGCAGAATTGAACTCTTTGGTCATGTGTTCAGCAGTGAAGGAGGATCATCGGATCCACAAAAAGTTGAAGCCATTGTAAACACTGCAGATCCCACAAACATGCAGGAAGTCCAGAGTCTGCTCGGGATCATCCTGTACTGAAGTCACTTCATTCCAAACACTGTCTGCCCCCTACGCGATCTGACAAAAGAGAGCAGCCAGTGGGAGTGAACCACATCACACAAACAGGCTGTGCACCAGATCAAACAGTGGGTGTCAGCAAGTTGTACAAATGCCTATTTTGACCCTGAGAAAACTACCCAGTCAGTGGTGAACACAAGCCCATTTGGCTTAAATGCAGTTTTTGTGTGGAAAGACAAGACAGGTAACCCATAATGGCTGTAACGATGAGCAGACCATTAACACCCATAGAGCAACATTATTCCCAAACAGCCAGAGAAGCGATCTCAATCACTTTGGTACCTTACATTCTCATCACTCCTCCTATGAGAGTGAGTTTGAAGTCCTAAATGATCATAGGCCACTAGTGAGCTTGTTCAACAATGCACATAGCAAACCATCTGGTGGAATAGAGCGTTGGATACTCAGACAACAAGAGTATGAGTTCCATGTTGAGTATCAGTCAGACAAGCTGAACCCAGTGGGGACTATCTTGTGTGACATCCATTGTCAACAGTCAGTCCTACTGGCCATAAAGTAAGGGTTGCTGAACAACATCTTAACTACATGAGTCTAAAGGCGTTGCCAAAGTCACTAACTCGAGCTGATGTTAAAGCAGCAGCAAAGCAAGATGAGCTGTTGTAACTTTGTATGAAGGCTGTGGAATCACAGAGCTGGAAAAATGTGATTGAGAAAGCACCTTCAAACAAAACCACTCACACACCACAGATCTTCAAACAAAACCGCTCACACACCACAGATCTTCAAACAAAACCGCTCACACACCACAGATCTTCAAACAAAACCGCTCACACACCACAGATCTTCAAACAAAACCGCTCACACACCACAGATCTTCAAACAAAACTGCTCACACACCACAAGATCTTCAAACAAAACCGCTCACACACCACAGATCTTCAAACAAAACTGCTCACACACCACAAGAGCTTCAAACAAAACCGCTCACACACCACAAGATCTTCAAACAAAACTGCTCACACACCACAGATCTTCAAACAAAACTGCTCACACACCACAGATCTTCAAACAAAACAGCTCACACACCACAGATCTTCAAACAAAACCGCTCACACACCACAGATCTTCAAACAAAACCGCTCACACACCACAAGATTTTCAAACAAAACCGCTCACACACCACAGATCTTCAAACAAAACCGCTCACACACCACAGATCTTCAAACAAAACAGCTCACACACCACAGATCTTCAAACAAAACCGCTCACACACCACAGATCTTCAAACAAAACCGCTCACACACCACAAGATTTTCAAACAAAACCGCTCACACACCACAGATCTTCAAACAAAACAGCTCACACACCACAGATCTTCAAACAAAACCGCTCACACACCACAGATCTTCAAACAAAACAGCTCACACACCACAAGATCTTCACAGTGTTCAGAGTGAGCTCAGCTGAATCATTCCAGATTTACACAGCGTGTGGTAGCGAGTGGGGATAAAGAATGTTTTACCCAATGCTGCAGTGGTGGGTTTTCACTCTGTAGTGTCCCATTCCTAGCACAGCCCACCTCATTAATAATGCATTCTCGGGAAGCACTCCCGAGCCTCTGATTCACCCGCCCCACCATCACCTCAGGCCTTCAGGAATCCAGGCGCCGTGTTTAAAGGGTGTCCCTGCACAGAGCTGGCTCTCTCTAAGGGATTGGAAGCTGCTGCAAGCTGATCGCTGCCAAAGGTGGGGAACTGTTGCCCCCAACTTTAGCGACACCTCCATCGGCCTCCTACCGGATACAGTGAAATCCTCTACCCCTCCCCGCTCTGGGCAAAGACCAGCAAACAAGGTCATCAGTCCAGCATGGGAGGCGGTGACAGCAGTGGTCAGCGCCAATGCCCTACAAAAGAGGACAGCCACCCAGTGCAGAAAGAGGATAAATGATCTCCTCCATTCCACCAGGGTAAGTCACTCTTCTCATCACTCTCAACTCACACACTCACAAACCCATCACACATACATAGGGATCTCCCCCACTGCCAGTTCAAGAGACATCATCATTCACTCTCTCTCACACACACCTTCATCTGTCCTATGGATCATGCCTTCATCCTGTCCATACCACCACTCACCACCCACACATGCCAGGCATCCTCCTCATCTGGCCTGGCAGGCATCCTGCTTACACTCTCTCTATCTGAATTCATGCAGGTCAAGCTGGCACATAACAAAAGGGAGAGATCACAGACCGGAGGAGGAGTGCCTGACATCAAGGTCCTCACAGACTTTGAAAACAGAGCCATCCAGCTGGCTGTGAACGATCTGAGCTGGTCCTGTGCTGACGGTGAGGTCAACGCTGCTCAACCAAGTGAGGATCCAACAGTGTAACATCCATCACTGCCATGTACCAATTATCTCTCTTGTTTTCTCAGGCACATCTGGAAAACAGCTGAGAGGGTCCACAAGCCAGATCCTCGACTCAAGCCCCAAAGACACCTCAGGAGAGGAATCTGATGACACCCTCATTGAAGACCCATCACCCACACTCTCCACCAGCGCAGAGACACACCTCGCTGGGATCTAGTTCTAGAGTAGCCTCAGGATCACAATCTGGTGAGCACATCGCACTGTCTGATCCACAGCAGGTGGAGGCAGGGACTTCCCAGGTCCCCGGCACTCAGAGGACAGCTGGAGGCCAGAACGTTGCTGAATCCGAATCAGATGAGGAGCCTCTGGACTCGGTCATGTCATAGATGCTGGAGCTGCAAAGGCAAGCTGGGGAACATCAGGAAGGGATGTTTGCTGCACTCCTCAGATTGCAAGGCACGATGGAGGAGTCCCTCCACCTTCAGGCTGAGGTGATAGCGCCGGCATGCCAATGCACTGAGGTCAACACTGGCAGGATGGTGGCTGCCATGGAGACCTTGTTCCAGGATATTGGTCCTGAACTGCTGCGTGGGCTCAACTCCATAGTTGGCCTCCAGTGGTGTCAATGCTAGAGGGGTGCTGGGCAGCTCGATCTCACATCGACTTCACCTTCTCCTCAAGGAGTCAGTCAGGGGCCCACGGGCAACCATAGGGAGGAGGATCAACAGGTGCTCACCCCAGGGCCATCCACCCAGGTGACTCTGGGAGTGACTGGCCCATCTGACTCCCCTCTTCCTGTGACCTCTGCAGATCCAGCTCCACAGGCCGAGGAGGGAGCCACTGCAATACAGCAGGACCCCGAGAGCAGGCCGGGGCTGGTGCAGTGTAGGGTCTGATCCAGTGGGACTGGTGCAGTGTAGGGTCTGATCCAGTGGGACTGGTGCTGTGTAGGGAGTGATCCAGTGAGATTGGTGCTGTGTAATGTCTGATCCAGTGGGACTGGTGCTGTGTAAGGTCTGATCCAGTGGGATTGGTGCTGTGTAGGGAATGATCCAGTGGGACTGGTGCTGTGTAGGGAATGATCCAGTGCGACTGGTACTGTGTAGGGAATGATCCAGTGGGACTGGTGCTGCGTAAGGTCTGATCCAGTGGGATTGGTGCTGTGTAGGGAATGATCCAGTGGCACTGGTGCTGTGTAGGGAATGATCCAGTGCAACTGGTACTGTGTAGGGAATGATCCAGTGGGACTGGTGCTGTGTAAGGTCTGATCCAGTGGGATTGGTGCTGTGTAGGGAATGATCCAGTGGGACTGGTGCTGTGTAGTGAGTGATCCAGTGGGACTGGTGCTGTGTAGGGTCTGATCCAGTGGGACCGGTGCTGTGTAGGGAGTGATCCAGTGGGATTGGTGATGTGTAGGGAATGATCCAGTGGGACTGGTGCTGTGTAGGGAATGATCCAGTGGGACTGGTGCTGTGTAAGGTCTGATCCAGTGGGATTGGTGCTGTGTAGGGAATGATCCAGTGGGACTGGTGCTGTGTAGTGAGTGATCCAGTGGGACTGGTGCTGTGTAGGGTCTGATCCAGTGGGACCGGTGCTGTGTAGGGAGTGATCCAGTGGGATTGGTGATGTGTAGGGAATGATCCAGTGGGACTGGTGCTGTGTAGGGAGTGATCCAGTGGGACTGGTGCTGTGTAGGGTCTGATCCAGTGGAACTGGTGCTGTGTAGGGAGTGATCCAGTGGGACTGGTGCTGTGTAGGGTCTGATCCAGTGGGACTGGTGCTGTGTAGGGTCTGATCCAGTGGGACTGGTGCTGTGTAGGGTCTGATCCAGTGGGACTGGTGCTGTATAGGGAGTGATCCAGTGGGACTGGTGCTGTATAGGGAGTGATCCAGTGGGACTGGTGCAGTGTTGGGTCTGATCCAGTGGGATTGGTGCTGTATAGGGAGTGATCCAGTGGGACTGGTGCAGTGTTGGGTCTGATCCAGTGGGACTGGTGCTGTATAGGGAGTGATCCAGTGGGACTGGTGCTGTATAGGGAGTGATCCAGTGGGACTGGTGCTGTATAGGGAGTGATCCAGTGGGACTGGTGCTGTGTAGGGTCTGATCCAGTGGGACTGGTGCTGTGTAGGATCTGATCCAGTGGGACTGGTGCTGTATAGAGAGTGATCCAGTGGGACTGGTGCAGTGTTGGGTCTGATCCAGTGGGACTGGTGCTGTATAGGGAGTGATCCAGTGGGACTGGTGCTGTATAGGGAGTGATCCAGTGGGACTGGTGCAGTGTTGGGTCTGATCCAGTGGGATTGGTGCTGTATAGGGAGTGATCCAGTGGGACTGGTGCAGTGTTGGGTCTGATCCAGTGGGACTGGTGCTGTATAGGGAGTGATCCAGTGGGACTGGTGCTGTATAGGGAGTGATCCAGTGGGACTGGTGCAGTGTTGGGTCTGATCCAGTGGGACTGGTGCTGTATAGGGAGTGATCCAGTGGGACTGGTGCAGTGTTGGGTCTGATCCAGTGGGACTGGTGCTGCGTAAGGTCTGATCCAGTGGGATTGGTGCTGTGTAGGGAATGATCCAGTGGCACTGGTGCTGTGTAGGGAATGATCCAGTGCGACTGGTACTGTGTAGGGAATGATCCAGTGGGACTGGTGCTGTGTAAGGTCTGATCCAGTGGGATTGGTGCTGTGTAGGGAATGATCCAGTGGGACTGGTGCTGTGTAGTGAGTGATCCAGTGGGACTGGTGCTGTGTAGGGTCTGATCCAGTGGGACCGGTGCTGTGTAGGGAGTGATCCAGTGGGATTGGTGATGTGTAGGGAATGATCCAGTGGGACTGGTGCTGTGTAGGGAGTGATCCAGTGGGACTGGTGCTGTGTAGGGAGTGATCCAGTGGGACTGGTGCTGTATAGGGAGTGATCCAGTGGGACTGGTGCTGTGTAGGGTCTGATCCAGTGGAACTGGTGCTGTATAGGGAGTGATCCAGTGGGACTGGTGCTGTGTAGGGAGTGATCCAGTGGGACTGGTGCTGTGTAGGGTCTGATCCAGTGGGACTGGTGCTGTATAGGGAGTGATCCAGTGGGACTGGTGCTGTATAGGGAGTGATCCAGTGGGACTGGTGCTGTGTAGGGTCTGATCCAGTGGGACTGGTGCTGTGTAGGATCTGATCCAGTGGGACTGGTGCTGTATAGGGAGTGATCCAGTGGGACTGGTGCAGTGTTGGGTCTGATCCAGTGGGACTGGTGCTGTATAGAGAGTGATCCAGTGGGACTGGTGCAGTGTTGGGTCTGATCCAGTGGGACTGGTGCTGTATAGGGAGTGATCCAGTGGGACTGGTGCTGTATAGGGAGTGATCCAGTGGGACTGGTGCAGTGTTGGGTCTGATCCAGTGGGACTGGTGCTGTATAGGGAGTGATCCAGTGGGACTGGTGCAGTCTTGGGTCTGATGCAGTGCAAGCGGTGCCATGTGGAGGTCTGATCCTGTGGAACAGATGCTGTGTGGGGGTCTAATTCACCGGGACTGGCCTTTATCTACATGACCCCATGTCGCAGCAGTGATGACACATCATTGGTGAGGGGGGAGGTTTTGTCGAGAATTTTTGAAAAATTCATTCACAGGATGTGGGTGTCGCTGGCTGGGCCAGCATTTATTGCCCATTCCTAATTGCCCTTGAGAAAGTGATGGTGAGCTGCCTTCTTGAACCGCTGCAGTCCCTGTGGTGTAGGTACACCCACAGTGCTGTTAGGGAGGGAGTTCCAGGATTTTGACCCAGCAACAATGAAAGAACGGCGATATATTTCCAAGTCAGGATGGTGAGTGACTTGGAGGGGAACTTCCAGGTGGTGGTGTTCCCATCTATCTGCTGCCCTTGTCCCTCTAGATGCTAGTGGTCGTGGGTTTGGAAGGTGCTGTTTAAGCAGCCTTGGTGAATTCCTGCAGTGCAGCTTGTAGGTGGTACACACACTGCTGCTACTGTGCGTTGGTGGTGGAGGGAGTGAATGTTTGTGGATGTGGTGCCAATCAAGCTGGCTGCTTTGTCCTGGATGGTGTCAAGCTTCATGAGTGCTGTGGGAGCTGCACTCATCCAGGTAAGTGGAGAGTATTCCATCACACTCCTGACTTGTGCCTTGTAGATGGTGGACAGGCTTTGGGGAGTCAGGAGGTGAGTTACTCACTGCAGGATTCCCAGCCTCTGACCTGCTCTTGTAGCCACAGTATTTATATGGCTAGTCCAGTTCAGTTTCTGGTCAATGGTAACCCCCAGGATGTTGATAGTGGGGGATTCAGTGATGATAATGCCTTTGAACATCAAGGGGCGATGGTTGGATTCTCTCTTGTTGGAGATGGTCATTGCCTGACACTTGTGTGGGGGTGAATGTTACTTGTCACTTGTCAGCCCAAGCCTGGATATTGTCCAGGTCTTGCTGCATTTGGACATGGACTGCTTCAGTATCTGAGGAGTCACAAATGGTGCTGAACATTGTGCAATCATCAGCAAACACCCCCACTTCTGACCTTATGATGGAAGGAAGGTCATTGATGAAGCAGCTGAAGATGGTTGGGCCAAGGACACTACCCTGAGGAACTCCTGCAGTGATGTCCTGGAGCTGAGATGACTGACCTCCAACAATCACAACCATCTTCCTTTGTGCTAGGTATGACTCCAACCAGTGGAGAGTCTTCCCCCTGATTCCCATTGACTCCAGTTTTGCTCGGGCTCCTTGATGCCCTCAAATGCTGCCTTGATGTCAAGGGCAGTCACTCTCACCTCACCTCGGGAGTTCAGCTTTTTTATCCATGTTTGAACCAAGGCTGTAATGAGGTCAGGAGCTGAGTGGCCCTGGCGGAACCCAAACTGGGCATCAGTGAGCAGGTTACTGCTAAACAAGTGTTGCTTGATAACACTGTTGATGACCCCTTCCATGACTTTACTGATCATCAAGAGTAGACTGATGGAGCGGTAATTGGCCGGGTTGGATTTGTCCTGCTTTTTGTGTACAGGACATACCTGGGCAATTTTCCACATAGCCGAGTAGATGCCAGTGTTGTAGCTGTACTGGAACAGCTTGGATAGGGGCACAGCAAGTTCTGGAACACACGTCTTCAGTACTATTGCTGGAATATTGTCAGGGCCCATCGCCTTTGCAGTATCCAGTGCCTTCAGCCGTTTCTTGATATCATGTGGAGTGAATCGAATTGGCTGAAGACTGGAATCTGTGATGCTGGGGTCGTCTGAAAACTCTGCACTCTGTCCTGATTTGACTTCTGGCACAGGGTGGGCTGAGAGTGAGGAGGAATCTGAGCTGTGGATCTCTGGGGATCTCCAATCCTTCAGAAAGCCTGTTGGTGTGTAATCCATACCCAATGGATTGCAGGAAAGGCCATGGTCGATTTTCAGGGACAGGTTTGGGAGTGTGTGGGTGTTGGTGAGGGT